>NC_135753.1:5245000-5570000 GCF_041903045.1 Epinephelus lanceolatus | reverse complement strand
CCAAGCGGCAGTCTGAGGCTAAAACAAAAAATAAACGTAAAAGTGCCAAAAACTGCAGTTCCTCTAATGTCCACTTGAAGCTGGCTCCAAGAGTCAGTCCCCATGAACCCCCCAAGTTAAAATGCCCAAATTTACTGCAGAATTACACATGTTTACAGCTTGGTACAAAAAACAGGTTTGGTCTCTATAGCTAATGTAAACATTCATGACAACTGTACAGGGGGTGAATTTTTAAATAACTCACTCATTTACATTTTATTAAGGCTCAAAATTACACATAATTAAGGGCAGGGTACTATGAGTGACAGGCCACAGTCTGCGAGTCACATCCACCCCTCACTCCTCCACAGCTCCATTGTCTCCTCCAAATATGGTCATTTCTGGCTCCAAAAAACAAGATGGCGACAAGTCCATGAGTCACTCACAATGAGTCAAGTCACAATTCTAAGGTAAGTCTTAGGTCAGTTAGGAGAAGTCCAGTCCAAGTCACTGTGGTTTTGTCTATTTTCATTTAAGAATACAAACCTGTATTTGCATTGCTTCTCCTTCAGCAGAGTTGGTTTCTATAAAATCTGTAGTGTGACTCACCTGATACAATAGTTTTGTCCATCATGGGGTCATAGGCTTCCGCATTTTTAAAGGTTTTTTATAGCTGGTTCTCCAGTTGTCAGTGGGACAGATCAACATGTCAAAGGTCAATAAAGATGAGCTTTTTGTGAAACCACCAATCGTAGAAAATCTAAAATTTAACTGTTTAATTATTGGTATGACATGACCCACATTGTATTTCTTGGCCTGTTTTTGTTTGCCTTCACAAGTGCTTGAAGGCAACCACTGTTCTACCATGACCCAATGATGGCCCAACAACAGCTGACTGTGTGCTTGGTATGCCAGGGCTCTAAAATGTAACGCTGTGTGAGGAGAGTGGAGCGCAGTCAGTCTTCCCTAGAGAAATAAAAAGGTTTTAAAAGAGAAGAGTTGAACAGAGTAAACAGTTTTTTGTTTTGTGCTTCAGGCAACTGAGTTTGTGAAAACTGATAAACCTCCTTAAAGGGCCCAGCCAGAGACTTAAGAGACGAGGGAGAGGGAGAAATGAAAGCAGATGAAGGGTGTGAAGTTTTTAGTTCTTCAAGTTTGACCTCGATGCGAGACACTTTGGTAATTGTCTCAGTTTCTCCCTCTCGCTCTGATCTACCCGCCCTAAGATTCAGCCCTATCACTGCCCTGCTATCTACAAATACAAATGTGTGTGTGTGTGTGTGTGTGTGTGTGTGTGTGTGCAGTGAATGTGTGGGTTCACCCCTACACTGATGTTGCCGTTGAAGTTTACATCATCATTTCACGCACAGATGAACTCTCAAGTCTTTCTCACTTTTCATCTTCTCACTTTTATTTTTGGCTGGACGGTTGCCACAGAAACACTTTACCTGGTGGTGTGTGTGTATAAATAGCAGGTTAAGCAGTTTTATTTCATTATTTCATCTGACATTTGAAAGTAACACAGAGTGAACTCACTGAACCAACCTTTGTCACGACATAGTCAAGGTTTCATCTGTCAGGATCGAGATGTTATGACATTAGTGATGTCCCTGGGGGAATAATGTACATCACTTTTATCAATTAAATATAGCAGTATAATCATCTATTTTTCAACACTTTGTTCTTCTAGATGACTTACTGTTATTGTTCATGCCCAAGCCAAAGTTTATCTTGTAGTAACATACAAATGCCACAAGATGGCAGTAGCTACATCTGAGGTACCAAACGGGCCTGAGTTTTACACAACATGACCTACAAATTTTTCACAATAAAAGCAATGAGAGTAAATGAAGGGACTCCCTTTACCAAAACTGGCGAGAGGGCATCTCTTTCGCTGTGCAACAGAAAAGGGGTTTTTTGTTGTTGTTTTGTTTTTGTTTGTTTTTTTTTTTTTGCATGGGAGATTGTGGTGCATCCCTGTGATCTTGATGGGTTGGTGTAACATGGTCATAAAACTCAGTCTTAGCTGTTGAAAGTCAGTCTTGTTCTCGTCTTGATGTTCCAACAAAATCCAACGTTTAACATTATTGTACGTTTTTATTCTTGGCTCATGCAAATACTGAAGTTAAGTGACATGAAAATCAACAACCAATAGAGCACACTCTCCAGCACCAAACAGGAAACAGCAAACCAGATGGTCAGTAAACATGGAGGGGACTCTGGGGAAGAATGTGAACAAGTCTCAGTTCTCTTGGACTGTGGAAAAGGAGGAGAAACTGGTGGAGTTGTGGAGTGAACAAGAGTCTGTGTTTAATTTGTATCTGGTCCACAAACCAGCACTTATTGTTGTGAGAAATCTTAATGTTTGAAACAGTTCATCTCTCATTCCCACTGTATCCTCATACTAAAAAAGTTCAGCTAATCAACAGAGGCTGGCAGCAAGTTGAGGCGACAAAATCCAAAATGCAAAGATTGTACAAAAAACAGTTTATGGATTATAGGATTGGGCCATTTAAATTTTTTCACACTGGTTTGATATTAAGCCAAACAGTGGACCGGACTACCATATTTTACCATGTGTCACACTTCACTCAGCAGCTGCTCCTGGGTGCAACATAATGACACCATGTCCTAGCAGCAAACTAGGGTCTGACAATCGCATAGCATCGAGTGACATTAAAGCTCCCTGTCAACACTGAATCCCCTAAATATGCACTTCTGTTAGCTACACCATGTTAACAAAACCACATAGCTATCACTTGTGAGCTTGAGATCAGTTTGTACTTTCTAAACATTTTTATATTGTGATATTCATTGGAAATGACAAACAATTTAACTTTTAGCTCTCTGGAGATCTCCCGTCAGCCAGCTGCCAACTTACTGAGGTTTTTGTAGTGAGGTAAGGAGGTGTCTTGTAGAGAATTTCTCAAATCAACTTCATGAATCAGCCAGTCCTCATCCATTGCAGAACTTTCAAGGTGAGCGACAGGCATGAATAGAAACACAGTCTGACGAAAGTTTAGCTTGAAAGAGCATATGGTGCTGCTCACAGCCAGTTGGGGCACCTGCTGAATATCCAAAATGTTGCTATATTGGCACAGTTTGAGTTTTCTTGAGAGACTAACTCTGCCATGTCTCTTCACGTCATCCCAAAAAACACATGAACGTCTTTGTAAACAAACAGAGCATGGCTGCTTTCCCTGTCCCACCTCTGGTAAAATGTGATCTCCTTCATGTTGCGGACACTGGCCTGGGCTCAGCAGTAAATAGCACACGGTCTGCAAAGGTCCGACACTAGAGGCTCTGTTATAAACACATTATGCACCATGTTGTCATATAGCTTATTACTTCAAGTTGGATATAGCGTCATGACGCCGTCTACACAGGTTGCTAATGTAGACTACTTTTTACTTTACCATAATGCTAAATGCTAGTTCAGCCAGTTTGCATAAGATCAAACCAGTTTAAGCTCGTCAACGGACTGGACCAGCAAAACCGAAATCAGCCCAACTCGAATGGATTATATTGATGAGGAATCGACAAGAATACTGTCGATAAATGAGGCCTTGTCTAGAGTTATGTGTTTTTGCAGAAACATAAGAAATTGGTAATATGTTATATATCTGAAAGGGAGTAAAATATTCCACCAGGAGCAGGATGGAAAATTATCAGAAAAGTAATCTATTTGTAGTCTTGAAAATAGTGACCCTGCAAGATTCCCAGTCCTTGCAATGTCTTACACTGTCTTTAGATGTAACTTAACATCTCTTCAGAATCTTACAGTGTATGGTAGGCATAACGTTGTCTGTGCAGAAATAAACTGGTTTACTTCCAGAGCTCTTGATCCCAAAATAAGTCCCTCTCCTTTGCAGCTCTATAGAAAGAAACAATATCTGGAAATTTTCAGAAAGCCCTTTTCCTCACAAGGTTTCATGCCTACATAGTTTTAATGTGTTCGTCCTTACTAGAATATTCCTCTGGATTTAAATGATAAACTACTCATAACAACCTAAAGATGGGAATGAGATGAGATGAGGTTGGTCATTGGGTTTCCTCCCTCTCTGCCAGACATTTAAATGTGTTTGTGCTGCCTGCTGCTTGGCTCTCAACTCCTGACAAATGGAAAAACTGGAACGGCGTAGAGTTCTCCTTATGCTCCAGTTTATTATCTACCTGAGCACCTCTCATCCTCCTGCTTCCATCGCCCTCCATCTCCATCTCCATCTCCATACTCCTCTCTCTCTCTCTCTCTCTCTCTCTCTCTCTCTCTCTCTCTCTCTCTCTCTCTCTCTCTCTCTCTCTCTCTCTCTCTCTCTCTCTCTCCGACACTCACAGGCCTCCATGAATTTCAGTTTGACAGCATCCCTCCGTCTTTTCATCTTTCCTGCCCCCTTTTCTCTCCCTTACACAAGAAAACCTCATTTTCTTTGTCTGAGCCGCTCTGCTGGCCACCTCCAGGTTTCCCTCCGTCGCTTCATCTCTTTCCTCCCACTTTCAACGGCTCTTTAACTTCGATTTTTACTGTATCCTGCTGTTCAGGGCGGCACTTCTTTTTTTAACTACACACCACTGTAGATGGTTTTCACTAAAATTAGCAGCCACCATTTTACTGTCCACCTACAGTGTGAGAATATAGTACAACATCCAAATTATTTTTTGGTTATGTTGCTGCAGACATTACTGCCCTACTTACAGTGTTAAGTTGCCATCCATTCTCTTTAAAGGCAAAATAGGCTGTAGATACTCCAAATCTTCCTCTAGGTCTATAGTATTTTGCAGCCTTCCAGTGAGTCTTAAAACAATTAGCTGATCAAAGTAAAGGCCCTGACTAGGCCTGAACGATATATCTTTTAGGCATCGCCATCGCGATGCACACGTGTGCAATATTTACATCGCAGGGCTTGCAATGTGGCTTGCCCTAATTAAATAAAGCATGCACATTTAAATTGCAGAGTGATGCACATAAAACTCGCTTCCGTTTTAATGACTGACCAACAGATGTCTAATTTAGTGGAATAAAGAATAAATGGCCTATTCAAGTGCTGGAATTTGTTATTTACATGACAACGCCTGAATGCAACACAGGCTCTGCTCCATTGACTGTGGGCACAGTGCCGTGCTGCGGGTTTGGGCCTGGCTCGGTTATAAATGTCTCAGACTCAGGAAAATGCAGCCCCAGCCGCCCTCTAGTGTGCTCACCTGTGTGTGTGTGTGTGTGTGTGTGTGTGTGTGTGTGTGTGTGTGTGCGCAGAACTCCCCCATGCAAGATACAGAGAGCATGTAGAGACAGAAATTGCATGCCGTCATGTAAACAATATAAATCATCACATTATAAGGTGAAACGTTTCACCGTATAACACGATAAATAGTATAATGTTATGTTATCATATGAATTGTCGCGCAAAATAATATGACTTTAGCTTATGAAGAGCTAAGATGGAGCTCTCGTCTTATATGCTTTACTCACAAGTATGTGAATTGACCTGGTTATGAAGCGTCCATAGCGCCAAATAATGTAATGGTATTTTCAAAAGAGCTAAGACAAAAAAAAAAAAGAAAAATGAGCAGCGTTGGTGCTAGTTGCATATAGGGGAAAATGCAACTGATAGGGACATTTGTATTTTCATATTGGCCACTGTAGTTAGCTGCCCCTCCACGACCGGAGTGTCAGAGAAACACTGTGTTTTTTTTTTAAACATGAAACTGCTTTTTTTCAGCGTTTTTACTGGTTTTACACAGCTAGTCTGTTTGTTTTGGAGAGGAAGAGGCCTCTGTGCATAATTCAGCTACTGGTAAAAACCTCCTGAACAATGACCACTGAAGGAATTCTAACCAGGAAAAGTTTCAGCTGGTTGCAATGTGTAATCCTCACATGCCACATCTTTAACTGCCTGGAAAATGCGAGGTCAGCTCTGGCCCCTACTCTTGTGCCTTGTCTGTGGCACCTTTCAAGACCATGGCAGCAGGTTGCAGCTGAGGTTGCTGAGCAACCTCAACTGTAACATTTCATAGCCTATTAACCTGCAATCTTGACTGCAGAGCTGATCTTCCAGGTGCTGCTTGTGTGTTGGCCTGTTATCCATAAGACAGATGTTAAGCTCTGGCAGCCCTGCAGAAAATTGTTCAATTTCTTCATATTTATCACAGACTCATTTTTACGGACAAAGAGAAAGATATCTGTTAGCTGTGATTGGTTGTTCCTCGTCATATGACCAGCGGTGTGCACTTCTGTGTTCCAAAAGTTGAACTCAGGGCACAGCCATCATCTCCTGAAAAATAGGCATTCGGGGACGAAGGCACAACGCAACAGCATTGTTCTGGCATTTAAGTGTGCCTGCTGCACAGATACATTGAAAACAATGAATTTGAGGATGCAAAAACCTGGCATATATATACTGCCCCTTACTTACCTGTTCTTGTCCTATTACTATTATCGTTATTTCAGTCAGTGTGGGCATTCGTGTCCCAGCCAAAATGTTATTATAGTAAAGTAAAAAGCACCACCAAATGGCAGGAGCTATGTTTGAAGCACTGCATGCAAACCGAGGGTTTTCTCCCCGAAACGGTAAGGGGTTTTTTTGCCTTTGCAGCGAGTGTTGAGTTTGAAATGACAGCAGCAGACTCTATGTTCCTATTGGTCAAAGTAACGGCTGTGACGGAGTCGTGGAAGACAAAAGAATATCAAACATGCTAGACTTTGTGTCGGGACGTTGTGAGGCCTCCCTGATGTGGTGTCAGTTGTTGTCTACTATGACACACTACACGGGGTAAAACAATTGATTATCACGCACGACACTCGTTCTTCACAATCCAAACCGATACTGTGGGATAGGCTATAATCGAGCTGATATTGTATAGTCTGAACCCAGCACAAGACTGTATTTACCACAAACCAGCAAACAATAACAAACCGTTTCTGCGAAAGAGCTAAATGACTAAAAGCATCATCTTACCCAATAAAACACATTTGTTTTGTTTCAGTCTCACACCCGCTTGACTTAAGTCATTTGCTTTCCTTACTTCTGTTTCTCATTCACCGAGGGGACTCAGACGCAGATCAACATGCTGAATTGGCCAAAAGGCTGCCGACAAGGGCCAGTTAGTGCCAATGGTGCAGGACACTGCAAAATCTAGGGTGACAGACACTCATCAATGGCCCGACACTGACCAAAGGCAGACAGTTGGATTGGTGTGTCAGGGATTTGTGATACACTTTCTATAATGTAATCTAAAGTTGTTTTTAGAAATCTTTTGATGTGTTTTGTATTATTGTCTTTGTCCTCTTTGTGAATAAGATGAGGTGTTTATCACCCTGAGCAGGCTGCGTGATTGGTCATAGAATGATATATATTCATGTGCGATAACGTTCTGACCTGATGAAGCTCTAACAGGTCTTCAGGTTAAGTTTAGTGAGTGTGGTTGGGCTGCAGAGCTGCTGTCAGAAGAACAGCTGTAATATTTCAGTGTTTGACATACAGATCTGCAGTCTGTCATGAGTGCAGCAGTCTCATGTTAATCTTACACCTCCTGCCTGGTGGGAGTATGACTGAAGGTCAGTCAGTCACGACTCAGTGTGTGTGCGAGTGTGCGTGTGCGCGTGTGCACCTTTTCCATACTTGTTCTGTGTGAGTGGGTGTGATGCTGAGTAGATGGAGAGGATAATATATGAAGAAGGCTAAGTTTAGCTTTCCATTATAACACTGATGACTGTGATTGTCTTTATGTAGGAGAGAACTCCCATGAGACTCTGACAGTGTGCCAAGTGTAGCTGCGTATGTGGCTTTTGAATCCTTACCAAAAATTAACTGTTCTCATCGTGTCAATATGTTACAGTGTCTTAGAATATGGAGAGCAAACGTAGCTATGAGAGGGGTCTGGCTCTCAGTCAGGGTTCAGGTCTGGGCTCAGTGAAGGCCAGTTAAGTTCATCCACACCAAATTGAGGAAACCATGTCTGTATGGAGCTGCTTTGTGTTGTGTAGAAACAGGAAAGGCACTGCTGTCTAAAACGTTGTATACTGGAGCATTCACTCTCCATTCATTAGAACTAAGGAGCCAAAACCAGGACAGAAAGTGTTCTACTGACTTCCACCAAACCCTTCTTCACCCATCAGACCAGTGAAGCCAGAGAGTCCAGTGGCAGTGTGATTTACAGCAGTCCAGCAGATGCTTGGTGTTGCTCACTATGACTTTAGGCTTGTATGCTGCGTCTTATACTCTGAACCAGCTGATCCACAGTTGTTTTGCTGACATTGTTTCCTGAGGCAGTTTGGAACAAGTTCCACTTCACAGTGACAGGACTTCAAGTTTGATGTAAATGCAGTAAAGATAGCATCTTTATGACAGTGTTATGCTGAAAGTCACTGAGCTCTTCAGTAAGACCCATTCTACTCCAAAATCATCTAGCATGTCTTTGTAGTCATTTTTCGTTTCTTTATAATCATTTTGCATGTCTTTGTAGTTGTTAAGCGTCTGTTTGTCATTGCCCATTTTGTGGTCATTATGCATGTTTGTGGTTATTTTTGCATCTCTATAATGGTTTTGCTTCTCTTTGTGGTTGTTGATCATTTTTGCATCTCTTTGCAGTCGATCATTTTGTATCTTTGTATAGTTGATCATTTTTGCATGTCATTGTAGTCAGTCATTTTTGCGTCTCTTTGCAGTCAAGCTTTTTGCATCTCTTTAAAGTTGATCATTTTTGCATCTCTTTATAGCTGATCACTTTGCATGTCTTTGTAGTCGAGCATTTGGCATCTCTTTATAGTTGATCATTTTTGCATCGTTTTGCAGTCAGTCTTTTTGCATTTTGGATCATTTTTGCATCTCTTTATAGTCAATCATTTTGCATCTCTTTGCAGTCGATCATTTTGCATCTCTTTGCAGTCGATCATTTTGCATCTCTTTGCAGTCGATTATTTTGTATTTCTTTGTAGTCGATCATTTTGCATATCTTTGTGGTCATTCTGTATCCCGTTATGGTTATTTTGCATCTCGTTGTTTGTTTTGTACCTCTTTGTAGTCACTGATCATTTTAGGCCTCTTTGTTGTCAATCATTTTTGCATCTCTTTGTAGTCGATAAATTTTGCATCTCTGCATAGTTGATTATTTCTGCACGTCTTTGTAGTTGATCATTTTTTTGCATCTCTTTATAGTCGATAATTTTTACATCACTTTGTAATCAATCATATTTGCATCTTTAGATTTGATCTTTTTTTTCTTTGTGGTCATTTTTTGTCTCTTTATTTTTGTTTTTCATCTCTTTTCTAATTTTGTGTCTCTTTGTGGTGGTTTTGCATCATTTTGTAGTCGTTTGATTGACAGTCTGGTCATAAAGGTGTTCTGGTCCAGGGACCGGGGGTCTGTAGTCCGGTTCAGTAATCAATTGATAATGCCAAAAAGCTAACTCCCTATCACTCTCTAACTCTAGTAAGGGGGGGTACCAGGGGCCTCACCCTCTGACATGAAGAGACACACTGGTAGAGAAGGCAAATAGCCACATTAACATCCCAGCATGCTTTGCCTTCATTAGAGGCTGACCTGCTGTTTGTGTTTTAATTGGATTATATAGATCCATCTTTGAAGTGAATGATCCAAATGAAATATATCAGTGTTTTCACTGGTTTCTATTTAGAACTCTTATTTTATTATTCATGAAAGTAAAACTGACTGAACTGCAATCAGCTGAAATAAACAGACAGACAGAAAGGAGAGCAGGCTGAGCAGAGACAGACCACTGCAGAGATAAAGACAGAAAGAGAAACAAATCCAAAGAGATATAGAACAAACTGATGGAGAGAAAGATGGAGACTAACCACAACAGACAGATATGAAGAGAGGGAGAGAAGCCATCCCTTTGTTAGCAGCCACAGCCGCAACAATTTACATGAGAGCCAAGCCTCCTGCCAGCTGATTGGTTCAGAGAGCTGCCCGCCTCACCGCCACCCCCCACCCTCCTACGCCACACTCCAGCCAATCAGGACGTCACACACACAGGGGAGCTCCAGCCAGGCAAGAGAGGGTCTGCTCTGATAGTGTGAAGAGAGAGAAAGAGGGTTGACGGAAGAATAACTGATAAGGCGGACAGATATGATGATGATGATGATGATGAAGAAGCTCTGAGTTATCTGTGGAGGGATTGTGCCCCCTGGTGGTGCTGCAGTGACATAACATCACACACAAACACATCTTCCTACCACAGTACAAAAATACCTTGTGTGCTTTAAGACATTTTCACAGGGAATACACTGCACAAGACTGTGGAGTCTTATTTTTAACTCTTAACTAAGATTTCATTCAGCTATTTTTATAAAATGAACAAAAACACTGACAACATACGGAGACCTTGGGTAGATAATAATGAGAATAAATACAATATAATTAGATCATAGTTCAAACCTCTTCAAACCAAAAAGAAATCAGGTTTGAATAAACCATTTTACAGCCAGCGTCATCAGAAATATGTGTGCACATGTTGGCAATGCAGGTGGCGTTTTGCCCCAGCTATCCAGACGAGTCAGCAAGCTTTAAAGTCCAGGTAAAGCATTGAGTTTGTCACATCACAGAAAATTTGAAACATCAGCAAGTGTATAAACTTAGGTTTCAAAATCAAGAAAAAACGAGCAGTCTTCTCTGCTCTGAGACACTGGGGGAGTGTCCACTAAAGCCCCATTTCCATCAAGCAGTGCGGTACGGTACAGTTAGGTATGCTTTTTTTGTGGATGGTACCAATGTAACCGTTCCATATTGTCCCCATTTTCGGTCACCCCTCTGTTGGGGGTACCCTGGCACACAGATCTTAAAGGTGGAGCTGTGAACCCTGCAATCTGCTGATTGGTCAATAGTGGATGGTCACTCTGCTCTGCAGTACTAAACCCCCGAGCTTGCCTGAGAAGAACTAAATGCACAAACCCGCTATTTTTAAATATCCCATGGAGAGAGACTCTCACTGCAGCCTGTTCTGTTTTGTTCTGCAAATGTTACATCGGTGCCGACGTTAATGAGGATATACAGTGAGTGCTGGATGAGTGAGTGACAACAACTTCACCCACATTTAAGGGTACTGTTTGCTGTGGAAACACTAGGGTCTAGGTACAATGTCTGAAGGGTTACTTTTGGTTCCAAAGGTACCATATCGAAAGTGTTTGGTGGAAATGGGGCTTAAAGGAGCTGAAATGAAGAACGAGTTGCTGCAAAACAATGGATGCTCGTTGGGAGCACACAGTAACATACACTTCGCGAGCTGAAGAACGAGCCACTGTGTAGCAACAGACTCTTGTTAGCAGCTAACCCAGTAGCACACACAGTCTGTGGTTGCAAAACACACACAGCCTCCAAACTGAAGAATGTGAGAGCCACTGTGCCTCTATAGTTTATCGTTCAGCAGATAACCTTAGCACAAAGCACTCACCAGCTGTGGCATTTAACAGAGATGTTTATTCATATATATAGGTGCATCTCAATAAATTAGAATATCATCAAAAAGTTGATTTATTTCAGTTTTTAGATTTAAAAAGTGAAACTCATATATTACATAAATTCATTACACACAGACAGATATATTTAAAGTGTTTATTTCTTTTAATTTTGATGATTATAACTGAGTAAAAGCACCCAAAATTCAGTATTTCAGAAAATTATAATATTGTGAAAAAGTTCAATACTGAAGACTCATGGTGTCACACTCTAATCAGCTAATTAACGCAAAACACCTGCAAAGGATTCCTGAGCCTTTAACTGGTCTCTCAGTCTGGTTCAGTAGGCTACACAATCATAGGGAAGACTGCTGACTTGACAGTAGTCCCGAAGACGATCATTGACACCCTGCCCAAGGAGGCTGAGACACAAAAGGTCATTGCCAAAGAAGCTGGCTGTTCACACAGTGCTGTATCCAAGCACATTAATGGAAAGTTGAATGGAAGGAAAAATGTGGTAGAAAAAGGTACACAAGCAACAGGGATAACCGCAGAGGATATTGAAATGAAGCCCATTCAAGAATTTGGGGGAGATTCACAAGGAGTGGACTGCAGCTGGAGTCAGGGCTTCAAGAGCCACCACGCACAGACATGTCCAGGAAATGGGCTACAAATGTCACGTTCCTTAGCTATGTCCCAATTCAGGGTTTGCATCCTTTGAAGGACGCAGCTAACACAGCCTCCGAAGGCTTGTCCTCATGCATTCCTCTGCTGACCAGCTTTATGGAGATGTGGAGCAGAACTTGGCACCTGTCCACACTACGAAAGGTACAAATACCTGGTTTAAGGACCATGGTATCCCTGTGCTTGATTGGCCAGCAAACTTGCCTGACCTAAACCCCATAGAGAATCTATTGAGTATTGTGAAGAGGAAGATGCGAGACACCAGACCCAACAATGCAGAAGAGCTGCGGGCCGCTGTCACAGCAACCTGGGCTTCCATAACACCTCAGCAGTGCCACAGACTGATCGCCTCCATGCCATTGTGCATTGCTGCAGTAATTCAGGCAAAAGGAGCCCCGATCAAGTTTTGAGTGCTGTACATGTTCATACTTTTCAGTAGTCCAACATTTCTGTGTTAAATTTTTATTTTTTTAAATTGGTCTTAAGTAATATTCTAATTTTCTGAGATACTGATTTTTGGGTTTTCATTAGTTGTCAGTTATAATCATCAAAATTAAAAGAAATAAACACTTGAAATATATCAGTCTGTGTGTAATGAATCTATATAGTATATGAGTTTCACTTGTTGAATCAAATTACTGAAATAAATAAACTTTTTTTTTTAGATGCACCTGTATATCAGACTGAAAGATCTAAGAGCTCGTGTGACATAGCAAACTCACGGCTGACACAATGGGCAAAAGAAATGACACTGATGCCATGAACTTTAACAATTGTAGTAATGTAGTTTTTATATAGAGGGGTTATGTTATGTTAAGGATGGCCCCAGTGTCTCTTGCTGTTGGGTAGTTTAATCTACAGCAATGCATCATATTCTATAAGATCATATGTTTGTGGCATGGCTGTGAAAAAAACTTGACTTTTCTCTGAGATTATAGAGTCATACATGTGAGAGAAATAAAACTCAGAATTTCTGAGACTTAAAGGATAACTTCGGTATTTTTCAACCTGGGCCCTATTTCCCCATGTGTATGTGTGCATATGATTCATAGGTACAACTCATTCTAAAATTGGTTCAGTATTGAGGGAGGCAGATGCAACCGGGAGCCATGAAAACGGTAACGGGGGCAAATGCGTCCCGTATAAGTTTGCGCATTAAAAGTGCTTTTTTTGCCACTGACCGGTTCAGATCGCCAGTGCTATCCCTGTAGATAGCATACTAAGCGTTTCCCTTACCTCTGGGCTGTGTGACGTCACCTCGCGAGAGCTTTGCTCCACTGTGTCTGTAGCTCTCTCTACTCGTGGGACAGCTGTTTTCTTGAGGAAGAGGTGTTTTGGGATTGGATGTCTTTTCTTCTGGCTTCGGCTGTCAGTAGTCATCTTGGGAGAAGTGAGCACTGCAGACCCGATGGTCTGCAAGGTGCAGTGTCTGGAGAGGAGTGTTAGCATCCATTTGTAGCACAACTAGCCACAACTTCAACATCTCGCCGTCCGACAAAGGCAGCCCATGAAAGCTGTACGGGGTGTTGCGCGACATCCTGTTTTTGCAATTCGGATAAGCACAAATACAAACCATTGTTTTCAGTCGATGCAGTAAAACTCTCAACTGTACTCCAGGACAACCAGCGCCACTCTGAGCGGTGCTCAGCATGGCTCCTCTGTTTCCTTCCGGCAACAAGCAAAGCTCTCGTGAGATGACGTCACACAGCCCAGAGGTAAGGGAAACGCTTAGTATGCTATTTACAGAGATAGCACTGGTGATCTGAACCGGTCAGTGGCAAAAAAAAGCACTTTTAATGTGCAAACTTATACGGGACGCATTTGCCCCCATTTTGCGTTTTTGGAGTTGTGTCTCCAGTTCAGTTTTCCAGCGTGTCAGGAGGGTCACCACCTTGAGGGGCCACCAGAGCAGCTGTACACATTCACTTTGCTGGAGGTTTTAGTAACTTTCTAAGTTATGAAATAGTTCTTACGTTTAAGCAGATGACGTTTGTGTCCTGTGTTCTGAGACCACAGGTGAACTGTGTGTTCAGAGAGAAACACTGATGTACAGACAACTTCATGTTCAGGACATTTGTGTGTGTGTGTGTGTGTGTGTGTGGGGGGGGGGGGGGGGGGGGGGTCATATTTGGTCATGCTCTGTAGTTGAGCCCATCGTGTCTTTGTACATTAAAAAAAAAATGAGGAAATCAATTGTGAACTGTGGCACACACACACACACACAGAGTTCAGCAACATCACACTCGACCATAATTGTTTTTTCTATTTGACAACAGAGAGTTCAGATGGCAAATATTGACATAACACAGTGACAAGGCTCTCTGGACACTAAACACACACATCTCTCCTCTCGCGCCACCCTCAGGATTAACATGACATTAATCTGACAGAACACAGCAGAGAAGCAGACAGGAAGTATAAGGTAGAGCATCTGTTAAGAGTTAAGTGTTCCTGATTTCCCCTGTTATAGAAGTATATATGACAGCATATCAGGGACGTCTTTAGTAATGCAAAGTAATAATAATAATAAAAACAACCAAGTCAAAATGATTTTTTGTTGCATGTTTTTGAAACCTGATTTTTATATACTTGGCAGGTTTTTTTTGTTTGTTTGTTTTCTTAATTGTTCAAATTTGGCTGGGTGGTTAATGACACATTTTTCTGTGGGGTAATAAACTCATTACACATATTTATTTCTGCTTTAGCCGAACTTTAATTTTACCAGAAAAAAATCTTGGATATTGACTTGACTGAGATTACTTTGGTAAATATACACGAAAAAACACAAATTTACAAGAAAAAAAACTTAAATATTTTCCACAATTGAAGTAACACATTTACAACAAAAACTCATTTTTTTTTTTTTAGATTGAAGTAACACATTTACAAGAAAAAAGAAAAAAACTGGGATATTTTCGAATTCAAATAAACACAAGAAATTTGTGCTCTAGAGAAAGGATCAGCACTCAATGAAAAACCTCCTAAGCCCTATGATAAGCTATTATGGCAAGGCTTAACTATACAGACCAATGAGCGGTGATAACTAACACGTCTTTGGGGTCATCAGGTGGGAACCTCCTTTCACCAGTGTTTCATCTAGTTGGTCCCACGACACCTCCAGGAGACAGTGATCACTGGCGTCCCAGAGACACTCCCCTAATGCCAGCTCTCACTGCTCCCCGCACCGACCCAACAACCTCCTTTACCTTACATTACACATGGCTTTCTCAGCCCAAACAGCACTGCCACCTTCAACAAACCCAGGCTCCATTTATGTGAGCTCCAGGTGCCGACCATGCCGATACTACCTTTCCTAGCACATTCACCATACTCTATTTCACATGCTACTAGGGATGCACCGAAATGAAAATTTGTGGCCGAAGCCAAATAATATTAAGCGCTTGGCCGAATACCGAGTACCGAATACCGAATATCGTTGTTTAGTTTTTCATTAGTTTTTGCAAATGAACCCCCTCCAGATTAGTGTTGTCACGGTACCAAAATTGGATCCCACTGAACGATACCAATGAAAATATCATGGTTCTGAGTAGTATCATGATACCACAACGAAAATGAGACAGATGTGCCTTTTGTCATTTATAAAAAGATAAATCACTTTTCTATAATACATCACTGATATTTCAATGGAATAAATTACTTATTCATACTTCAAAAACAGCATCAATGAGTGATGAACATAGGGGGGATCAAAATAAAATAAATAAATAAAATAAGAATCAACCAGCCACCCTCCTCCCCTGACAAGTCACTTCATAAGTAAAGAACAGTCCCTAAAGTGTGGTGAGGTTTGTGGGCCGTGAACGGCTCGTTTCTCCTCTGACACATCACGTACGGTCTGTGTTCGGCTGGCTCGGCTATTCAGGTACTTCTGGGCAGTCCACACGCCAAGAAGAGGATATTATTGGAGCTGACTTCTAGGGATGTCCCGATCCGATATTCGGATTGGTATTGGCCGCCGATATTAGCAAAAAACGGGCATCAGCATCGGATCGGACTGCATGGAAAAATGCCGATCCTTGAACTCCGATCCAGTTTTTCATGGAGTCCAGTGCTCCGCGATTCAAGCAGTCCATTCCAGTGATCCACTCCAGCTCTTACTATCAATCCACCAGGCCAGCATGCAGACAGCAGATACACAGAGGGTAGGAAAAGTAGCGGTCAATTTAGTTAACTGACTATTTGTTTTCTGCTCTGGTTTTTTGAGAGTGATATTTTTATTTGGTTTACACTCTTACTGTTTAAGTAAAGAGCACTGATGGCATTGTTTTGGGCACAATTAGTGAACTTTGAGCCATGGATGGGCTACAAAAACACTACTAAAATAACTGACAAGGAAAGGCTGCATTGTTTGTTAAATGTCAACAATGTCTTGTGGTGTTAATCTATTTTTTATTTATTAGGGGGCCAAAGCACAAGTGTGTGGAGTCTTGCTGCTATTTTAATTTCATTGTTAGACATTTTAAAGATTTCTTGTCTTGATTCATTTTCTATTTATTAAGGGGCCAAAGCAAACCAGCTATATTTTTTATTTAATGTTAATGTTCAAGTTTAAAGTTTGTTTATTTAACCCTGTTAACAATAAACAGGTCAGTTTCTCATACCAGCTGTTGTGGACCATTCTAACTAACCTGATTAAGTAGTTGTTCTTTGCTTGATCAAACCTTTTCTAACATGACTGACAACAAAATAAGTGAATATGTATAATACGCGCTTGGATCGGATCGGTATCGGCCAAAACTCAAGGCTGTAATATCGGTATCGGATCGGAAGTGAAAAAGCTGGATCAGGACATCCCTACCAACTTCTCCGTCGTCGGTAAGCCGATGGCCGCCATAATTGACAGGAATGCATTACTGTCTGTGTCTGTGACCCCCGTTCAACCCACAACCGATGGGATTCACCTTTCGTTTCTGCTGCTGGTTGAAATCTGTAGGCTGCTCGCACAGCGTGCTGAATGATTTAAGCCTATTTTGCTCGCTCAAAACTATTTTTAGTCGCAAATGCGAGTGCGGTGATGGACGGATCGCCACACTGCCGACATTTTACTCCGCCCGTCAAGGCACGATGTTTGATTGCGTTATCAAAACACGCCACTATTATTCGGCCTTGCTTTTAACTTATTCCACCGAATACCGAATGTGTTTTTTTTTTGCAAAATTCGGCCGAATATATTCGGTTACCGAATATTCAGTGCATCCCTACATGCTACATATCATAACTCCAATATAAGCTAAAGTTAAAGGAGATAGAGAAGATAAACTCATAGGCTTTCTCAGCCCGAACAGCACTGCCACCTTCGACAAACCCAGGCTCCGTTTATGCAAGCTCCAGGTAGTGACCTTGCCTATACTACCTTTCCTAGGATGTTCACCATACTCACATTACATATCATAATTCCAATATAAGCTAAAGTTAAGGGAGATAGAAAAGATTAACTTCACAGAATCAGCAAACACACACACCTTGCAGCATGGTCTCAAACAAAAGGGATCCAAATAGGCCACTCCCACACTTAAATAACCTTCCTCTTCCTGGATTTTCTCCTGAGAGGACTGATTGGTGGATCTCTCCACCTGATCTCAAGGAGTTATGTACCCTATCTAGTAGATCCCCCTGCTGGCCCCCAACTTACATTATTCGTCCTCATCCAAATCCACTGACTAGCTCTAGCTGCTTCATCTGACATTTCCTTCACTGTCTTCCTCAAGCTCTGTCCCTGCACTCCGAGTTCCCCCAACAGCAAGAAAGCTGATCTTGCTATGAATCCCCTACGCCCCACTTCCACTGGACAAATCCTAGTTTTCCATCCTCGCTGCTCAGCTTCTGCTCCTAAGCTTCTTTCTTTCATAGGCTTCTTCCACTGAGTCTTCCCATGCAACTGTCAGCTCAATGAAATAAACTATCCGTTGACTCACTGACCACAACACTATTTCAGGCCTCTGATTTGTACAAACTATTTCCTGGGGAACAACAAGCTTTCCCCCAAAATTTACTTGCATTTCCCAATCACAAGCACCTTCTAGGCAGCCACACCCTTGCCTCCTTACTAACTTATCACTTCTGTATTTCTCCCCCTCACGGACAAACAAATTGCTTAACTCCTATTCTTAAAAATCTGAATTTGCCTGTCTTTGTTTTCCTTCGATGCCTGCAGCTAAACTTTTCAACACCTGGTTATGTCGCCATGTATATCGGCCTTGTGACAAGCTAACTTTACAGCCTGAAAAAATACGCTTTAAGGTTGCAGTACCTGAACACAATGGGCATGATGGGTCCCCATTTACCCACAGTTTTAGGTTCTGGGGGGTTGGTAACACATCGTATGTAGCTCCTACCAGGAATCTAATACGATTCTCCTCCATACTCCACAGGTCCCTCCAACTAAGCTTCCTCTTATCTACACTTTCCCAATTCAGCCACTGTCCCTGCTTAGCCTGGGCCACAACCTTTGCACCCCTTAATATCTTCTCCTGTCTACGTATCTGTTCCACAACAAGCTTTCTTTTATCTTTGGGACCTGCTTTATTCCATACCGGTTTGCCTGAGCCAAGCCCAAGGCCTCCACGGACAAACTGAACATTACCTACAATCTCTGCATGCCTAAGAGCTGCCTCTGCCTCCTGAACTGCCACTCTTGGCTTCCACTTCCTCCCCTTGGTTGGCTTTGGGGCCACACTCCTAACTACCACGTCCTTACTTCCAGATAACAACAGCTCTGTCTTGACCTTGGTACATTTAAATTCCTCTGTTAAACTAGACACTTGCAGCTGAAGTATCCCTTTTCCATACAATGCAACACTACTTAGGCACCTAGGAGCGCCCAGCCACTTCCTAATATAGGAGCTAACCGACCTTTCAGTTCACTCCACAACAGATACTGGAATTTCATAAATTGACAGTGGCCACATTAACCAGTTCAGTTCAGTTCAGGCTTTATTTGTCACATAGTGAAATGTAAACAGTCGGCTCCATGATGTATGAACACACAACAACTCTGACACAAACAACCAACAACAACAGTACAAACACAACCAATAGCTTAACCTAGGATATAGCCCAAACTGCAAACACCACAACTTTCCTGTAAGTTCTGATTCATCTATTCTATCCAATCCTTCAGCCACATCTTTTCTAAATTTCACCACCTGTTCCTCATCATTCAACTCCATATTGTACCACCTACCTAAGCTCTTTACTGACTTTTCCCTAATTGTTGGGATTTCCTCATCATCTATGACATATAATACCTGTTTCTAGCCTCTGCCAACCTGTTGTGAAACCCGCCGTACTTAGACACAGCCTAATATCCTGAAAATATGCTTTCACTAAGTTAACAACTACATGTGGCACTTTGAAGTAGTCAAATGCACTCCAAATAAGGCTATGTGGTACTGAACCAAACACATTTGCAAGATCTAAAAATATTGCATGCAGGTCCCTTTTTTAAATCTTCGCTGCTTGAATCTGGTGCTGGATCATGCTAGTATGCTCTAAACACCCTGCAAAACATGGTATTCCTGCCTTCTGCACCATAGTATCTATTAAGCTATTCCTTACCAAGTAGCTAGCTAATCTCTGCGCTACTTCACTAAAGAAAATCTTCCCCTCCACATTCAAGAGAGAAATCATCCAGAATTGGCCAAGGTCCATGGACTCCTTCTCCTTAGGAATGAGGACACCCCCTGCCCTACGCCATGCTCTTGGGATAATTTGTTTCTCCCAAACTATTCTTAGTTGTTTCCACAATAATTTAAGGATATCAGGTGCACTTTTATAAATCCGGTAGGAGACTCCATTAGGCCCTGGGGCTGAAGAAGCCTTTGCACGCCTGACCACCTCCTGAACTTCCTTCCACCTAGGTGGCCTGACATCCATCTCATGCTCTATCCCTTCTAATGGAGGGATATCCAGTGGAAAACCTACTATCCTATTCTTCTCTAAATCTGAATATGTATTTCTCAAATATTCTTCAACCTATAGCCTTTCTGCTTTAAGCTTCTCTTTTCCCCCTTTTCCTGGCTAAACAATCCTTTAACAAACTGAAAAGGGTCCCTGAAAAAAGCTGTTCTTGCATATTCCTTCTTCCTCCTCTTTTTTCTGAGGTGCTCTGCCCTTATAAGAGCTGCTAGCCTGCTTCTCAACTCCTTGTGCAACACATTAATTCCCTCCCTTTCTTCTTCTGTAGCCTTTTTCCACTGCTTTCTTAACTGTCTCCTTTCCTTAACTAACTTCTTTATTTCTCTTTGCCACCTAGACTTACCTGACTGTACCCTCTCATTCCTCTTTCTCTCTTGCACCCCAGACCTCTCTGCACCATATGAGTAAATTATATCCCCCTTTTCTAATTTTTCTACTGCATTTCCTCTAAGCCTGTTTAAGATTATTGACAAATCTCTATTAACTATCACCCATTCTTTACTGTAATTTGCCCTAGGCCATCTAACTCTAACCTTTTGCTCCATGGTTCTCTCTCTGACTGGCCTGCTAACCTCAGTTTCACCTGCATCCCCTCTTACTACCTCCTCCTCCTCCTCCTCCTCCTCCTCCTCCTCCTCCTCCTCCTCAGTGGCAGTGTTACTGATATCCTACGAACTGTTGTTTTCTACCCGTCGCTGGACCTCATCTGGACTGACTCGACTGACTTCTTAGGAAGTACTGATCAATGCGGCTACTCTGCCCTTTCTTTGCCACACACTTCTTCTTCCCCTGATGAGTTCTGAGGCCTTTTATTGATGTTATTTTCTGCCAGCCACAAGGACAAACCTGAAGCATCTTGTGCTACTTGTCCACTACAGATGTGCTCGCCTTGCCCTGAGTGCTGCTAATTCTAGCCCTGGTGGATAGGTCCGTGCCCCCATCCTTCACTGAGTCACAGATCCAATGCATAGTCGTGTCCGTTCCAATGTCTGTTACCGTGTAATCCACCTGTGAGTCATCTTCCACCCCAGCTCTCGCTGACTCTTGGGGTACTTTCCCTATGTTGGCTGTAGCTAATTTGGTTGTAGCAAGGCTGCTAGGCCTCACCACTGCTGCCATGGTTTTGCTAGCCCATGTCAGCATCTTTGGGGTCTTTTCCCTCCTGTCAGCTGTCATTCCAAGCGGTAACATGGTCTTTCCCTTGTTGTCAGCTGCCCTATTCACAGCAGTCACTAGCTGGGCTAGTTCTCAATTCAAATAAACACAAGAAATTTGTGCTTTAGAGAAAGGATCAGCACTCAGTGAATAACTTCCTAAGCCCTATGATAAGCTATTATGGCACGGCTAAACTGTACAGACCAACGAGCAGTGATGTTAATATTAAAGTAACAAATCTATGAAAAAAAAACCTGAATATTTTTCATAGTTAAAGTAAGAAATGTACAAAAAAAATTCAAATATTTTTCATAATTAAAGTAACAAAGGTTGTTGAGATTAGCATTGTATTAATATGACAATAACATGAACAAGTCTGCTCAGCTTTTTGGCTAATGTTTATGTACACAATTTGCCATCAGCAGTTTTATACATCCTAAAACTGAAAATAACAAGTCAACTAAGTTTTAAAATAGTAAACCGATGTTGACTTACGCAGGACACAAACCCTAGTTGACAGGGTGAAAGTCCTGCTTGAACTTTTTATCCACCACTTCCTACATGGACTTTGACAGTCTTTAAACTGCATCACCTGACTTTGTGACAGAAAGCCCTGAAGTCTTTTTTTTTCCATAAAATTGTGACTTTAATTTCAGAGAATTTCTGAGGGTTTTTATCTGTGACTTCATAATCTCAGAGGAATATTCAAGCTTTTTTTTTCATACATTTGCAAGTTTTTCTCTCATAATTTTACCCCCTTTGTTGAGCAGGTCAGATCATCAAAGTACAACGTTTAATGGCATTCGTTAGCTCGGCTGTTTTATTACAGCTTTTCATTTTGTTTCCCAGGAAATTGTTTAAGTCATTATAGACTTTGTTTGAATTTGTTTTATTTTTAGGGAAAAATGGTGAAAAAGGCATAACTTTTCCATCCACACATCTTTGGTTAGTCGAGTGAATCTTTCTTTGTCTCTGTATGTCTCTGTAGGTCTCCATAGGGAAGATGTTTGAGACCCAGAGGATTGTGGTGGAGAATAAACCTTCTGCTTGAGATGAAAAGGTGGAGGTGGAAGGAGCACTGTCCCAGCAAACAACAGGAAGTGACATCACAGCCTGGAGCGCATCACTGCCAAGACATCATCATCACCCCAAACAAACATTCTGCTTCCTCTGCAACCCAAACACTGTTTCTTCTGATGGGTGGAGGTGGAGGGGTGAAAAGCATTGTGGAAGATGTAGGCTCCCTGTAGGCTAGCTGTGAAGTACCTGAAGTTTGTTGGAGTTTAGACTCTTTTTTTTTTTTTTTTCATGGATGCACCGATCTGTTCCTGATCACCGATTTTGAATGCGTATGATTAAGTGATCTTTGATCAATCACAGATTGATCACAGCTCATTTCTGCCAAAGTAATGAAAAAAAAATGTAGCTGTAACTTTCTAAAAACAATGACTTGATATAGGGCTGGGCAATATATCAATATTATATCAATATGGTGTTAGGGGACTAGATATTAGATTTTGGATAATGTAATATTCCAAGTGTTGTCTTTTCATGGTTGTAAAGACTGCATTGTAGTAAAGTAAAGTAATTTTCTGAACACACCAGACTGTTCTAGCTGTTTCCCTACATAGTCATTTTATCTACATTACTGGTGATTTATCAATAATCAAATTGTGTAATTATCTTGTGAAAACACTTGTAGTCCACCCCACAATATCGTCACAATATTGATATGGAGGTATTTGGATATTCAGCTCTTCACATTGCCCAGCCCTAATTACTACTATTCAGTACAGATGGGAATCACCAGAGGATCCAGGATACAATATTACCACAATAATGAAGTCACAATACAATATTTAGGCAATTTTAAACCATTTGTGATATGCAAAGTATTGCAATAACATATATTGCAATTTATTATGGTTATCCACCTGCAAATTATGTCCCCAAATGAAAACTTTGTCAACTTCTGTTTTATGTAATTTGATACAAAATGTATATTAAGTTCATCTCACCTCAGTCATTTGTGTTGCAGCAAAATGTATCTAGTGGACTGAAGAAGAAAAAAACATTTAATTTGTGTTCGCAATATTAATAATGTATAGAGACTAAATTAAAAGAAATCAATACTGGGTGTCCGTGTATCAATGAAATATTGACACTCAAAATATCATTATATGATGCTGTATCATATTTTTCCCTCACCCCTACTAACTATATTTTTTTTATATTAAGTCATTATTTTGTCATACTAAGTCACTATCTTGAGAAAGTTTTTCTTTATTATCATATTGGCAGAAATGGGCTGCCATACAATCAGTGATGTTTTGGCAGTTTTATTTGAAAAATGACTTAAATAATGAATAGATTATCAGATTTAGTGTTGTTGTTTGACCAAAGAGTTATCTTACTTCTCAGATTATTACATTTGAGGCTTTTTTAGAGACACTAAGAGGTCAAAACATCAGGAAGAGTGCTGATAGAAAGTTTTTTCATTTTCATACGGTTAATCAGCTTTATCTTCAGTGTCTGTACTGTTTCAGTTTTATAATTTAAAGTTACATTATAGTTTTGTCAGCAGATTATTGTTTGAGCTTTATTATTCAGAAATAAATAAAGTTAGAACATATTTATAGGGCTGCAACTAAAAATAATTTTAATTATCTACTAATCGTTTTGACAGTAAAATGTTTAATTTTCCAGAGCCCAGGGTGATGTCTTTGTATGTTTTGTTTTAGCCAACCAGCAGTCCATAAATCCCAAACTGTTCGTATTATTATGTATAACAAGGAAAAGCAGCAAATTCTCACATGTAAAAAGCATGAAACCAACAAATGTTAAAGAAAAATAAATAAAAAAGATCTCAGTCAAGTCATGGAAATGTGAACATCTCCAGTTCAACTACTTAACAGACTTTCAGTCTCAGATCACTTACGTATGGCTCCAAGTCTGTTCAGTCAAGTCATGGAAATGTGAACATCTCCAGTTCAACTACTTAATAGACTTTCAGTCTCTGATCACTGACGTATGGCTCCAATAACAAACAGCTCAGACTGTTGGAAATTGAATATAATAAGCTGACTTGTCTGATCGGTGCATCCACGATTTATTAATTTTCTGTCTAGTATTATTTTTGTATTCTAACGCACAAGTTGTCCATCCTTTATGTGATTATCTGATACGTTGGACAATAATAATCTATAAAAAAACTGAAACATGAAATTTCTATAATATTCACTCATTCTCTTCTTTATTTATGTCGGAGAAACCTCAGTGTTCTGTGAAATGAAAACCTCCACAGCAGAGTGTGGACATGCTGCCGTCACTCAGAGACACTTTCTGTTTATTATCACAGATCAGAGAAGTGTCAGATTTTAAAAGTAGCTGTTAGCAGTTAGCAGCTAACTCAAAGAAGAGTAACAGCAGCCTAAAAAGTCCACAATTTGTGGTAACAACGAAGTCCAGAGGCCCCTTATCCTTCAAGCAGAGGACAAGATCAGCCACCATATCACAGGGATGGTAAATAAATGTTATGTCATTGTTATTATTTGTAAAGTGCTGCCAACACACGTCATATGTCACACTAGAGGCAGACACTGTTGTGTTACATTGCGCCAGTCACCTCTTTTAACTCCACAAAGCCGCAGTGCAGTGCACACTCACACACTGGAGTGGAGTGATGCCACCGTCACTTAGTTCTGTGTAAAAATGCAAAGGGGGCCTAAAGAAGGGACTGTGTAGCAGCTCAATAGAGCAATCTCTGTGTATGAAAAGACTACAGAAAAAGAGCAGGGCAAGGAGGAGCTGAGCAAATGAGCTGTGAGCAACTCAGCTGAAATAAGATGAAATTATAGCTGCTGTGCAGCGATGGGTCAGGTCCGGGCATTTTTAGGCAATTCTGAGCAACAAGTAGAAGAATTGGAAGACATTTAGGAATTTAGCAACACAATCTGCCTTTTGCATCAGCTGAGGCTTGAACTCATAACCGTTGAGACTAAGAATCAATTTCTATCTCACTGAGCTAATTAGTGATAATTCATGTGTAGCTTCACAAATTGACTAAGCCAGACGTGCAGGTTTAGCAGCCGTCCATGCATGGAAAAGCAGATTTCAAACCACTGTAAAAAATTCACTTATCGAAACAAAAATCTGAAAATACACATATTGCATCTAAACAGCATGGAGATGTTGGTAATTTATTTTAACAATGATTGATTTGCTTCATAAGTGAAAAACTGATGTTTAACTAGTTGAGTTATGTGCAAAGTGAGAAGCCTCAGATGGTTTCACACTGAAGTGTTGACACTGGACCTTTGTGCAAAGTTTGGTTTATTTTCAAGCATGAGAAGGCAGATTTTCTAGCAGAAAAAAAGACTTGAAGATGCTGCACAGTGATCAGTCACGCTCAGGCAATTTTAAGCAATAAGCTGGAGCACAAGAAGATGATTACATTACAATGTGGATTCTGCACCAGGTGAGGCTCAAACCTGCAACCTCTGGAACCTAAGATGATCATCTACCACTCTGAGCTAATTGGCAAGTAGCAACTCAACAGGGGCTTCACAAATTGAGTAAGCCATTTACTGTTGTGTAGGAAAGCAGCTATCCATGCATGGAAAGGCAGATTTGAAACCACTGTAAAAAATTCAGTTATTAAGGCAAAAATCTGAAAATACAGTACACATATTGCATCTAGACAGCATGGAGATGTTGGTAATTTGTTTGTAACAATGATTGATTTGCTCCATAAGTGAAAAACTGATGTTTAAAATTGCCATTTTTACATTGACTCCAATTGTTCACATTAGAGCAAAATTCAAAATGCTGTCAAAAATTCAGTTTTTGAGATAAAATTCTGAAATTTGCGACACATCATCATCCATGACTCTAGAATTTTGTCATTTTTTTCATGAACATTGAAGATTTATTCAGCAAGAATTTGCATGTATATGTTTACAGTACCGTTTACAGTCAAACATTTTGATGCACTGTAGACTCAATTTTTGATAAATCAAAAATCTGAGAAACAGTTTTTGTAGGATAGTCTGAAGATGCTCTGTAGCAAGTTTGGTGTCAATTGAGCAAAAATTGTGGGAGGAGATAGGTTTAAGAAGTTTTACAGTTTTTGAAAAAAACAGTGATGAACTTAATAATTTTTAATAGGTTTAAATGTACCAAAGTTTCTTCAGTATTGGGGCTACGGTTGTGATTGTCTTTGGAACTCGGCCTACGGCCTCGTGCCAGGACCGAATCACAGCCATGACGATATCACAGTACAACATCACGAGCTCGAGTGTGATATTGCTTAAATATGATGGTTTTTTTAGTAAGCTATCCAGTATTGTATCAGAACTAAAAGCTCCACCTTAAACAGACGTGAAGTCATTTTTAGTACATTGTTCCTTCATCACTTATTATTGTTCTCCTCCAGCCCCCTGCTTCTTGCATCCCTGAACACCATTTTTTAACACCTGTATGGTATGGAAAGAAACACTTGACATCCTGGTAGCAAACGATTTATTTAAATGGTGTAAGGGCCACAGAATAATTTGAGAGTTGACAAAACGCTATCATTGAATTTTAGATCAGTAGGCACATAGAAAACTATTTTCTGCAAATGAAGTTAATATATGGTGACACAGCAATGTGTAAGACTGATTTGATGAATATTTCTCTTTTTGGTGTTGCACTTAGTAGAAAGTTCCTGCGCTCACGGCTCACAGCAGGCTGATCACATATAGTAACGTTTTCTGTGCAGCTTGGAGGGCAGATCATTTTGATGAAATGTAGCTCATTGTCTTGGTTGGAAAGAAGCATCGTTTGTGTTTTATCAACTCCTTGCTTATGGGTTATTGGTCCTGGAAGTTCGACTTCATGAATATCTTTCCAACTTTAACAAATTGGTTTAGATTCTGTCTATACATATCCAGATACTTTTGTATACGGATATTTTTCCCCTCTGTTAAAAAAAAACAAACAAAAACCCCCACAAAATATCTCCGATGCACTAGAACGTTAAAACGACTCCAAATGCTCATATGTACAGTGTTCACACAGACAGTGAGGTGATGCTGCAGAGCTGCATGCTGCTGTAACTGTTGTATTTCTACATCTAAAAGCTGGTCTGCATATATTTATTGAGCTGTGCAGCTGCTGCATCGTCACCAACATGGTTCTGCGAATATTTCACCGTAAAAACCCTTGTGTTAAATGAAGGGATTCTGTCCACAGAAATGTTGTCCGAGGACTTTTATTTTGAAACGGAAAAGGAAGTGTTGAGTTAAAACAACGAATACTTTAATTTATATATTCATACTCGTGTCTGTGACAGATACAATCATTGAAACTGTAGTGAAAGAAGGTACGATGTCAGCATGATTATCAAAACACCATTTTCACTGTCTATGCTTTTGTTGAAAATGTGCATCACGCAAAAAAACAGGCAAGACTCCTTTTCTCTAGATGTTCTGCAGCTGAGCAGCAGTCGAGCCGTGTTTGAGCAGCGCTGCATAGGAGGGCAGTGTGACCCAGGGCGGGGGGGTTAGCTGTCACCTACTGAAGCCTCTCATCATCACTGATTCTCATTACATTTCAGGACAAAGAAACTCACTTAACTATACCAGTGATGTTCTGGACATGCTAAAGTTTTCTGTCCACTTCTCATCAACAACAATCCCACTCTGGAAAGTGTCCCACTACTGCTGGTTCAACTGGCTCTGAGTTTAAGTGTAAAGTTGTCATTAGACCAAGCAGTGATAAAAAAAAAAACCTTTAAAAAGCAGGAGTCCGCCATTGTTATTGTTGTTTCTAGTGTATTCTCATTCCACAAAGCATCAGGTACACGCAATTTGAGAAGATTACTTCATCATTTCCCAAACGCTGTGTTTTACACGTTCACACAGATAAACAGTAAATGGAGTTTAGATAAATCTTCACATTAGAGGGCATTTTAAAAAAATCTCCATTTAAGTGACTTAAACTGTGTTTGCATGTGGACGTGAGGCCCAAACGTAGAGGAAAATATTTTCAGTTTACAAAATATCTGGATACATACAGTACAGGCCAAAAGTTTGGACACACCTTCTCATTCAATGCGTTTTCTTTATTTTCATGACTATTTACATTGTAGATTCTCACTGAAGGCATCAAAAC
Organism: Epinephelus lanceolatus; assembly: GCF_041903045.1. NCBI lineage: Eukaryota > Metazoa > Chordata > Actinopteri > Perciformes > Serranidae > Epinephelus > Epinephelus lanceolatus. The sequence continues at coordinate 5,541,678 of NC_135753.1, read as the reverse complement.
TATGAATGAACACGTGGAGTTATGTACTTAACAAAAAAAGGTGAAATAACTGAAAACATGTTTTATATTCTAGTTTCTTCAAAATAGCCAACCTTTGCTCTGATTATTGCTTTGCACACTCTTGGCATTCTCTCAATGAGCTTCAAGAGGTAGTCACCTGAAATGGTTTCCACTTCACAGGTGTGCCTTATCAGGGTTAATTAGTGGAATTTCTTGCTTTATCAATGGGGTTGGGACCATCAGTTGTGTTGTGCAGAAGTCAGGTTAATACACAGCCGACAGCTCTATTGGACAACTGTTAAAATTCATATTATGGCAAGAACCAATCAGCTAACTAAAGAAAAACGAGTGGCCATCATTACTTTAAGAAATGAAGGTCAGTCAGTCCGGAAAATTGCAAAAGCTTTAAATGTGTCCCCAAGTGGAGTCGCAAAAACCATCAAGCGCTACAACAAAACTGGCACACATGAGGACCGACCCAGGAAAGGAAGACCAAGAGTCACCTCTGCTTCTGAGGATAAGTTCATCCGAGTCACCAGCCTCAGAAATGGCAAGTTAACAGCAGCTCAGATCAGAGACCAGATGAATGCCACACAGAGTTCTAGCAGCAGACCCATCTCTAGAACAACTGTTAAGAGGAGACTGCGCCAATCAGGCCTTCATGGTCAAATAGCTGCTAGGAAACCACTGCTAAGGAGAGGCAACAAGCAGAAGAGATTTGTTTGGGCCAAGAAACACAAGGAATGGACATTAGACCAGTGGAAATCTGTGCTTTGGTCTGATGAGTCCAAATTTGAGATCTTTGGTTCCAAGCGCCGTGTCTTTGTGAGACGCAGAAAAGGTGAACGGATGGATTCCACATGCCTGGTTCCCACTGTGAAGCATGGAGGAGGAGGTGTGATGGTGTGGGGGTGTTTTGCTGGTGACACTGTTGGGGATTTATTCAAAATTGAAGGCACACTGAACCAGCATGGCTACCACAGCATCCTGCAGCGACATGCCATCCCATCCGGTTTGCGTTTAGTTGGATGATCATTTATTTTTCAACAGGACAATGACCCCAAACACACCTCCAGGCTGTGTAAGGGCTATTTGACCAAGAAGGAGAGTGATGGAGTGCTGCGGCAGATGACCTGGCCTCCACAGTCACCGGACCTGAACCCAATCGAGATGGTTTGGGGTGAGCTGGACCGCAGAGTGAAGGCAAAGGGGCCAACAAGTGCTAAACACCTCTGGGAACTCCTTCAAGACTGTTGGAAAACCATTTCAGGTGACTACCTCTTGAAGCTCATGGAGAGAATGCCAAGAGTGTGCAAAGCAGTAATCAGAGCAAAGGGTGGCTATTTTGAAGAAACTAGAATATAAAACATGTTTTCAGTTATTTCACCTTTTTTTGTTAAGTACATAACTCCACATGTGTTCATTCATAGTTTTGATGCCTTCAGTGAGAATCTACAATGTAAATAGTCATGAAAATAAAGAAAACGCATTGAATGAGAAGGTGTGTCCAAACTTTTGGCCTGTACTGTACATGTATAGACAGGGCCTTAGTCAGGCAGCTGCTCTCCCTTCTTCTCATTACATTGCACCAGCACAGAATCTTTTAGTGGTGCGAAGTACCGGACTGTTCCAGCCACCTTTCACCCCTGATCATAAGTTAATATGGCAAACAAAACACCAAAGATCTACTCATGGTCAGAAACACGGTAAAATATACATGGTTGACTCGACTCACAGTCTGCTCTCTGCAGAGCCTTGAAGCCCCATCCCCGCTGCTGCACGGAGTCACAGAGAGATGTTTGCTTGCTTATTCACAGTTTATTAATATTAAACCAGCTGATCAGCCAAAATGCACCAAATTCGGTACATCCTTGGGTCCCCAGCAGTACACCTGGCAAGTGTGAAGTAGATCCCCCCCAGTAAAAAAAAATAAAGTAGCAGAAGACTTTTATTTTTACAAATTAAAGACATTTATACTATAATTTGATACAGAAGAGGCAAAAATCGGTGCATGTAAATTCACCAGAATGCAGAAAATGAAGTGTTACTCAAAATTTTCTGACAGAAAAACTCCAAACCCCCTGTCTCATATTTGTCTCTCCCCTATACCCTGGCCCAGATAGATTGGATAAACACCTGACAGTGGACTGAGCTGTTACACTTTTTTTTTTTTTTTTTTTCAAATGTATGTGTTTAGTGTCTGTGGTTGTAGGTGAAACACACACAAACAGCGTGACTGTGTGTCGCAGCAGAGTGAGCAGATGAGGTGAGCTGAGTTTGGTTTTTGGTGGAGGAGGGTGGAGGTGAAGGAGGTGACTGACCCACACAAGGTACCAGTGACTTCTATTAATAGACCCATCTGTTGGTTTAAGGATGAGCACACTGGCCCACTTACACACACACACACACACACACACACAGGTGTAAAAGATCACATTGCGCAATCATTAATATTTGTTTCATCAGATGAACAATCACAGAGGATGCTCCATGCAGTATGCACGTGCTCTGTACAAAGAACCTCAGACTGGATTCTGACCCGTGGCTCCTGTCTTATGGAGGGAGGATTTTGTTTGACCTAGAAAGTTTTGGTCTAGAGTTAAATTAAATTTGCCCACTTTATATTGTGCAGTAAAAGTCTCGATTAATTCTGTCGTATACAGGGATGTCAGTTGCGGTTAATTTTACTTTTGAAAGGCCAACACCCAAACACGTAACTAACCAGTTAATTTTTAAAATAAAAAAAAACGAAATACAAGAGGCGTCTCCTTTTAGTCTGGTGCTTCACTGATTCAATGAGCTTTAGTGCCACATTTCAAACTATCAATTTAGCGATGGTGACATTTGAATGTTTTGTGATGCAAATGTTTTGCCTTTTATTTTATTTTATGTTGGCTTTGCTGACAGACAGCTGGCAACCTGTGTTTACCATACATGGTGCCCACTGCCCACCCTCTGGTCGCCATTGGCCGTCTGCAGTGCACATCACCTGGGTTGGGAGGAAGCTAACGCTAGCTAGCTAGCAACACCGCTTATTCTGTGATTACAGCTGGTAACACCGTCCTGGTGGTGTAACACGTTGCTGTGGAAACATGATGGCCACCCACCAGTTTTCACCCAGGTCGCCTCAGTGAGTAAGCAGCTTTGTTTGGAACCAGACAACTTCTTTAGCATTGTTTACTATGAAAGCACCGCTAGCCGTGCTGACACTGCTAACAGCATTAGTCAACAATGCTAATTAAGCAATATCACACGAGAGGGAGTGATGTTGTACTGTATATCATCACAGCTGTGATTCGGTTATAGACAATTACAGCCATGACAATATACAGTACAACGTCACGACCTCGAGTGTGATATTGCTTTTATACAACAGGTCAACAACAGCTTAAACAGCAATGCTGAGTAAGCAAATGTTAACAAAAGCTGATGAAATAAATGATTTAAGTACGTTATGTAGCTCCACGAAAAAAAAACAGTTCCCCCGGTCTGTTGCCAGGCAACGCAGCACACACGCCAGGAACTCACAAGCTACTTTGTATTTACATTGATCTGCAACTGTGTAACTTCGTCCAGTTCGGCTGATGAAACGTTGGCACGGCCGGATTCAACTTCCACTCTCCCTCATCCTCATCAGTACCTCATCAGATGATCATTGATAATTCCTGACCGCGTTCGCTTAATTTTTGCTCCTCTCCAGTTTGTCGAGGTCGGCTGATGTTACACAAACACACCTGGAGGTCTGCACAGAAGAGTCCTGGCTTTCCTTTTCCTCGTCCTCTCCTGACAACCACTCATAATTTAATTCAAATGTAATTTTGGGGAAAATATCCATCTTCTTGGTGTAACGCTATAGAGTCAGTTTGCGTCAATGTAGCGAGTGTGACAGTTGGTCAATTAACGGTTGTATTTATATTTATAACACCTGTGAGCGGAGTGATTTTACTGTTAGCTACATGTCCCAGTGATGTTATACTCTATATCAGCACTCACGGAATGCCCCAATCAAATTACTCGGTCAGAACTAACTGTTGTAGTAACGGGTTTTTACAACTCAAATCTGAGATGCTTGCTTATTGGGGTGATCTGGAGGAAGACCACAGGGAGGGCACAATGTTTCTGCAGCAACACTTTTGGGTTAGAGCAGCGTTAGTAGTGGTAATGGCCGTATGAGCAGTGTCGCTAGCTTATTAGCTAGCTCCTATCAGATCAGGGTAAATGCAGTAAACTGAAAAGTAGAAAAATATTCTTTAAACTGATATGTGTAACCTTGGCAAAAATATTCTCAGTGGTTAACTGATTAATGGTTCAGCTAGGGTTAACCAGCGTAACTGATGTAGGTCAACAGTTAACTGATTAAAGGTTAACTTGTTGTATAGACAATTAGCTGAAAGTAAAGCTCTTGGTCTTGGGTGGAAATGAAGCTGTGTTAGAAAATATCTTTGTTTGGTATAAAATGTTAAAGGTTCAAGATGTTTGTGGACACACAAACTGGAGAGGAAAAGCCAACTTTGACTCCCAGAGTGCATTTCGGCATGAAGAATTTCGCTAATGGCGAGCAAAAGCTGAAGATGAGTAAACTGAGAATTAGGTCCAAATTGCTCAGTTTTACAAGCAGCATTGTTACAGAATAACTGTGCTGTGATTTTTACTCTTAATGAAACAATAATTATCATATAGACACTTTGTAATGTGGTGGTCATGTGTCTTTGAGTTAAGGGATTATTGTGAGGATAAAGGACACCCCTGTCCTCAAGTTCACCGCTCTGAGATTTATTTGAAATATTCCTTCATCACTTTGTACCTCTGTGTCACTGTTGACACATTAAACAGATGTCGTCAGGTTTGTCAACACAACTATTTCCAGAGGTGACGGACTTCTGAACTTTGTCTATCATCTTTACATGAGCGACAGAGAGACAGCAGGAGGACAGACTGATCTCTCATACAGAATAAATGTTCACTTGTGTCTGTAAATTAGCAAGTATAATTAAACTACAAAAACATGACAGAAAGCTCACTGCTTGTTAAGATCATTAGCATGACCTACATAACACAGGCTACTATAATATGAATTAAGCATCAGCCAGTCCTGTAACTCCTATTTCCTGCTGCACACAGCCGACAAGAACATATCCAAATATTTTAAGCGGTCCAAAAGCCCAATTTGCAGAACACATGACAAGATAGTATAATACATTTTTACAGTGGGAGTATCAGTGTGGTATTACTCTTAATGATCATGTTAAACTGCTCAGCAGCAGCTCAGAATACACCAAACGCTTTACCATGGCTGGCAGCTCCAGTGATAATACTGGTGGTTTGGTGCTCAGAGGTGGAGGAGATAAGGCCCTCGTGAGGCATCGATTTTCAAAGCGTTGGCATTATTATAAAGTGGAAACAGACAGCTTTCCCCCACCTAGTGTTTCCAAGTGGTTTTCTTATTGGTGTCACCGGACAACCGGATTGCTTTCTGTTTTCGTCGGAGCCGAAACATTCAGTTGCAACTTAGTTGCAACTGAATGTTGCAACTAAATGTTGCACCATAAATGTTTACATATTATAGTTCTATAGTATTATTCTATATACCTCCTAACATGGCCACCGGACAACAGGTAAACCCTTCACATTTAGATACCAACATGCCTCAGGAAAAACTTTACATTTTAGGCTCCTTTAGTGGTAAAGATCTTAAAACAGCAAATTGTCTCTTTTCATGGCTCTGCACCTAACAGCCCAGGCTGGAGGCATTATGTTTTTGGATTGTCTCTTATCTTAGTCTTGTGCATGCAAAAGTGGTCAAAGGTCAAGGTCTCAGTGACCTTGTCTGTCTCGTTCTTGTAAAAGGCATATCTCAAGAACACCTTGAGGGAATTTCTTCAAATTTGGCACAAATATCCACTTGAACTCCAGAATGAACTGATTAGACTTTGGTGGTCAAAGGTCAAGGTCACTGTAACCTCACAAAACTTGTTTTTAGCCATAAAAAATCATACCCTAATTATCACAAAACTTCACACACATGTCTAATAGGATGAAATAATGAAGTGATATTATTTCATATCAAAAAGTTCAAAGGTCAACTTCACTGCGACATCATAATGTTCTACAAAAACACTTTTCTGGTCATTATTTAACATCAGGAACAGAAGGGGAGACATTTGGTCAGATACCAGATTGGTGAGACTAATCTTGAAATTGTGCTGATTGTATAGATCGTCTGTGCTGCTGGGGAAAGATGTGTGTGAAGCATCCATGTTTTCACAGACATGGATGTAAACTGTAACTGCAACTTGACTGGTTCATGGAGGCATACAACTGTGAGGCGGTAATTCTAGTTTATCCATCTGGCAGTTTAGTTTACTCGTGTATGATTTAAAAAAACACAGTAAATATACTACTATTTGAGTTTTCCTCCAGTTTATGTTGTCTTTTTAGACTTTTGTGAAGGATCTGAGGACCCAGACTTTCCTGTTATGCCAGCACAGACACAGCTGTGGTTGCATCTCCCCTTCACTGCAGTGTCGCACATCTCACAGTTTTCCTCCTGTGTGCTGTTTGATAAAGAGAGACGAGGGTGAGACTCTGCTTCCTGCAGTTGGTAAAGAGAAGTGGGCCGACTGAGCTGGAACAGTTTGTGTTTTCACTCCTGATGATGGTGAAAAGTTTTTAAAACAATGAAGGATCGTTCCATTAAACTCTTTGCTGCTTTCTCATCACAAACAGAATCACTAAGTAAAGTTGTTTTATCTAAGCATGTCAAGATTTTTTAATAATATTCAATGAGCTTATGTAATGACATTTTAGCTGTCTTTGGACCATTATGTTTTTAATGATTAAGTTGACCTGGAAGTAGAAGTAGGCCTAGCTGAGGCAGGTTGAGAATTCTTATGGTTTTGATCACTATATGATGGGCCATGGCGTCTCTGGAGGCATATACCGACATAATTCGTGACATGTTGCGAAGGCATGTGACGCATGCAGAGATTGCACAGCACCTCACAGGCACTGGCGCAGGACATGGATGCTCTGTGATGAGTGTTCGAAGATTTTTTGCTGTCCACAACCTCAAGCGAGTAGTATCTGATGCGCAATTGGAAACATCCGTTTCATCTGCAATTGAAGAGGTAAGGTATCTTTAAGCCTTGGGTAGGCTACTGTTTTTTGTTTACACAAGTTTGTTAACCCTTTTTAACTTTTGTAGACTGGTCCAACCTTTGGTTGGAAGTTTATGATGGGTTACCTGGCCACCAAAGGGATTTTTACAGCCGAAAATCAGGTTGGTCGTGTCCTGCGCGGGAGCCTTGCCAGACCTGACTTCCAGTTCCGGCATAGACGTGAGGAGTTTGCCTTACTGAGCTCCTCATCTGAACTGTTTAACTCACCAACTTAATTCATCTTTCCGCCAAGCATATATACAGTCGAAGTGCTTACCGTGAGTTATACATGTCGGACACGTTTGCAGCATATATAGTCCATAAGTAAAGAGAAATGGGCAAAAAGAAGATCAATGACGCTGATGCTAGCTCACATGCTAACAGTGACAATGCAGACGATGTGCTGACCGGAGACACTGCTGTCCTCCAAGCAACTGACACACTGAAAGTATACTGAAACTATTTGCCAAAATTGAAGAGAAGGCCGAGAGTCATAATGCTCTGATTAATGCCAGGGTAGACTAGTTGAGACGAACTGCAGCAGGCTACTGAAGCAGCAAAAGCCGACATTGTAACGCTGGGAAGGCAGGTGGCTTCACTGGAGGCTGTCGCCAGTGACCACTCTGACTGTGTTGCGCACCTCGAGAAGGACGTCTCGGCAATGAAAAACAGATGGACAATCTTAAAGCACGGAACGATGACCTAGAGGCTCGCTCACGGCGCTGTAATCTACGTATCACTGTCATTAAAGAGGGTGGAGTTTATGGCCCAGTTGTTGAAAGTGGCTGTCGGTATGGAAGAGGCTCCAGTACTTGTCCGTGCGCACTGGTCTCTAAGAAGAAGACAAGATGACGGTCTCCCCCCCAGGGCCTGGATAATCAGATGCCACTACTTCCAGCAACGCAAGAAAATTATGGAAAAAGCAAGAGCTCTGAAGCAAGTGACAACGTCCGAGGGGGACAAAATCTGCATTCTCCCGGACTACAAGCAGTGATGGAGCAACGCGCGGCACATTTGATGTCCTATGATGGTTGTAGGGGAAATACCTTTTGAGAATGTTTGCACTCACAATAAAGTTTGGAGTACCACCCTCTCTAGCAACTAATCAAATTAATAACTCCGTGAACCAATTATTAATTCATCAGCACGCTCATCAATAATGAATCAATCTCAATATCTGGGTTATGAATTCTCCATACAGTGATCTTAATTCCTGCTCAAAAGAAATATCCACAGACAATGACTTGGCGATAAATGAAAATTTATTTAGCTAAATGGGTAACAACTGAATAAATGAATGAGGATAATATGAAATAACACAAAATCAACAGTATGTATAAATGGATTAAAACAAGAAGTAACACTCGTGTGAGTTATTTAATTTGGCAATAGTGAGAGAGTAGGCCTATGTGAAGATAAATTGGGAACGCAGGAATGTGCAAATTCTTTATCTAAGGAATCCTAAATTAAGATCAAGATGATTAGATCTCCTATGCAACATCAGCTCTTACCACTGCCCAGCGGGACACCTGTGAGCCCACCAAACATCTGACATCGATTGGACCGCCAGATCAGGTCCATATCGCGTCGGTCAGTCCAGGACCATATCTGTACATCTACATGACCTCCGTGATAAGTTGTGCATCTGAACGTCGTACTACAACTTCATCTGAACATTGATATGATGTTCAATATTTGAACGCTGTAGTTAATTTTTTTCTGCTCACCACATGAAATTTTAAAACAGCCTCTGTAATCAAACCTTAACACATGTGGACTCCCAGTGTGTGTGTGTGTGTGTGTGTGTGTGTGTGTGTGCGTGCGTGTGTGTGCGTGTGCGTGCGTGTGCGTGCCTGTGTGCGTGTGGTATTAGCACAGCAGCAACAGTTGCTACCTGCTGGGTGTTCTGCGCAAGCGTGAACCCGCCAAATTTGAATTTACGTAGCCGTTATAGTTTATTTTTAGCAGACACAGACAGACAGAGAGAGGTTGAATTGATCGGTAAGTAGCACATTACCTTTTATTTCATGTTAGCAATACAAATCTTTTTAACGTCTACTTTTCCTGTGTACTTTAACTGTGTTCATGATTGTCGTCTGAGAATATCTCCAGCTTTGCTTTTAGTCAGGGCCATTTCAATGACCATTATTAGCTAACGTTATTGCACGGCTATGGTTCACTACTTACAGTTTTTTTTCGGTCCGTTACTACCGTTTATGTCTAGGTCCGGACCAAATTATATTATGACTAGTTATGAGTAGTAATAACTAGTTTGGTTTTACTAGACATTAGATATATTCAGTAGATCTATCTTTTTAGGACCCTATTTTACAGCAAGCCGCAAACAAACCTACTGTCCCAAAAACGCCGTTTCTAGCGTATTAGCTAAAATATTGAAAATTAGCTGACATCATTACTTTTTCTTAACATAGTTTATCTAGATGCAGTGTAATAACTACTTCGGCTTTACTAGATATTAGATATATTCAGGAGATCTATCTTTTTAGGACCCTATTTTACAGCAAGCCACAAACAAACCTACTGTCCCAAAAACACTGTTTCTAGTGTATTAGCTAAAATATCGAAAATTAGCCGACATCTTTACTTTTTCTTAACATAGTTCATCTAGGTGCAGTGTAATTACTAGTTCAGCTTTACTAAATATTAGATATACTGGGTAGATATATCTTTTACAACCCTATTTAGAACCGTACTTTGCAAATCAGAAGAACTACAACTATGTTGGGACTGCATGGCGCTGTCCCAGGGAATTGTAGTTTTTAAAAAATATAAGCGTTTTTCCTAGATTTGGAAGTTGTAAATGCTGAATTGAGAGTACACTGTGGACTTTAAGGGGATGGTAAACACACTTGTGTAATCAGATTTTAAATATCTAATTTCTAAATGGGTGAAAATTAATTTTATCAATTTTATTAATTTTTATTTTATTATTTTTTGTCAGTATGGAGAAGCTGCTTTGACAGCAGCGCCGCCTAGTGTTGAAATTAAGTATCATACAGTGAGATAACATATTTTGTCTTCCAACCTTTTCAGGGGCTGTACTAAAAACATTTAAAGAGGGGACTGAGGATGCTGTCCGCAAACATGCTGGGGAACACCTTAAGCGTGCTCCATCCAGAAAAACATATTAAACATACAAGATAACATTAAACATACACAACATTAAACATAGACAAAATAAGTTGAATTTGTGATTTGTGAGAGATTTGAATTTGTGAGAGACAACAATAAAGTGTATTTTGAATGAAATACGTTGGACTTTTTCATGGGGAAATAGGGACAAGGGGGGACATACACAATGCATTACATATACACATTACAATACACCCAAGATAATGGTATTTGTATTGTAATGCATTACATATACACATTACAATACACCCAAGATAATGGTATTTGTATGTTCTCACAATGGAAGACAACAGTTGAAGTGTATTTTGAATGCTGTACTGAATATTTTCATTGGAAAACAAGGTTGTAAATGGACCATAATTTGGCCATTATTTTAAATATTTTTGTACATAAAAATTACGTTCAAATTTTGTACATATAAGACGTTGAGAGGACATCCATACCAACCATTTTTGGACCATATTTTAACCTTGTACAGACATCCTGTAGCTGTCAAAACTAGACGTCCAGAAGACGTCCAAGAAAGACGTTGTAAAAACTTTCATTCTGCACCCCATGGAAACATCATTTCTACGTCGGACCATAACGTCTAAAAGACGTTGTTACAACGTTGGCTTGCTCAGTGGGAGGGGAGTTCGTTGGTTCCCTTCTTAGCAGCGAACCATGCAGACGTTTCTCCTGGGGCCCTGAACTTTCACTTTGCAACTCCCAGACTTTCCAGCAGAATGAAACCAGCTGGCACACTGTGGAGGGGGGAGCCGTTGAGCCTGTGAAGTCTTGTGGGTACCCCATGTCGGTTTCCTCACGCTGCAAAGAGCCTTTGGGTTTGGCACGAGAACCACTGTGGCAAGTGGCTGGCAGCCGTTAGGTCTGATGAATCTTTGTTGGAGGGGCAGGTCGAAAAGGGCACTTGTCTAGAAGAGAGAAGAAACAAGAGAGAGCAGGAGAAAACAAGAGAGCGGAAAATACAAGCGAGAGAAACACACAAGAGAGAGAGTGCACCAGAGCGCACATGTTTTTAACCGGCCAAAGTGGGCGGATCTGATAGGAGGTCTTTTTTGTTGTAAAACAGGCTGATTATTTTATTTCAAAAGAAACTTAATGCTTTTTATTATACGAGATCTTATACTTTGACATGTTACACACGATTAGGGATGGGAATTGATAGGATTTTATCGATATCAATGCCATTATCGATTCTGCTTATCAATCCGATTCTTTATCGATTCCCTTATCGATTCCTCCTGTGAATTAATGATATCACCTCCTGTTGTTTGTAACCCAAGACATCTGCTTTCATAACGTTTTATTATGAACCTTAAAGCCATGGTCTAGTTTAGAAAGACGATGAGAAAGATTTGAAAAACTGCCCTCATCTTACCATCCTTGGTGTTCCCATGAAATCCGACAACAGGAGCGGGGACGTGCCGAGGCTCCACAGCGGGCTAGCAGCTCCAGTGAGGCTAACAACAACAGCGTCCTGCCGCCATGTACCTGGAGCGGGGATGTGCGAGGCTCCACAGCGGGCTAGCAGCTCCAGGGAGGCTAACAACAACAGCGTCCTGCCGCCATCTACCTGGAGCGGGGATGCACCGAAGTTCCACAGTGGGCTAGCAGCTCCAGTGAGGCTAACAACAACAGCGTCCTGCCGCCGTCTACCTGGAGCGGGGATGCGCGAGGCTCCACAGTGGGCTAGCAGCTCCAGGGAGGCTATTAACAGCGTGAAGTGAAGCCACGGCTTTGACCGCTTCTGTCTCTCTGCCATTACGTCTTTTTTGTTGTTGAACGTGCTGCTGATTGACGAGCATAGATTCTGCGTAATGAAAAGAATCGATAAGGGAATCGTTAAGCATAAAGGCTAATGATGTCGATGAATTGAACCAGTTGGAACCGGTTCTTAACAGGAACAGGTTCTCGATTCCCATCCCTACACACGATAGGCACATACTCCTCTCATTATGGTCAAAATCAGTTCTTAACATCCAATTAAAATTAATACAATGGAAAACAACCTATAGTGGCAACATATAATGAAAAACAAAATGAGGAAGCACATATTCATGCAAACAAGCTGATTACTGAATCCCAGTTATATTTCTATAACTCCAAACACATAATATGGATGAAATGTATAATTTCACTTCCAACAGACATTTAAATTTTGTCACACAGAAACATTTGGTAAGAGAGTGGAGGGCGTGATTTCCCCGGGGCAATGTGAATGGACAGGATGTGGTGAGAAAAAGAAGCATTGTCTCACGATAACTAGTGGGTCGTTCATCACCGCGTTTTGCCCCAAGGCTGGATACTTTAAGATGGCATCTGAAACTTGAGGGATCCCAAGTGACTTTTTACCTCCTTTTGGATGGCTGAAAGAAGTTTTTGTCCAGTCGGGTAATACAGGGGTGAGTCCTAAACATTTGACCCTCCGGTGGTCTCTTGTTTATTGATAATACTGGTTCAAGGGAAGTCCAGAGAGGCTGTTACTCTACATGGTTAAGGCATCATATTTTCCTTAAGGTACCGTATCATGTTTATTTACATTGATATAATTGGTGCTATTTTCTGTTAGTTATTACTGATGTACCGAGTATATACAGCTACTCACAAGACTGGCGATGAAGCTATTGCTAGTGGAGAGATGTTAGGTCTTAACTACACACAACAGTTCATGATGAGGCTCAGACTCATTGATAAGGTGTTCTTATATGGTGGTTGTTATGTTCCTGGATGGTCAAGCAGCCTCTCAGTTGGTGAGAGGTATACAAGTTGGGTTGGGTGACCTGCACTGGGGTTATGTTTGTTATACATGTGTTTGTTTATTGGCAATATATATCCTTTTCTGTTAAGTTTGTAAGTGATTCTACCATATCCTTGTATCCAAAATCAGGGGTTACAGAGCTAAATGCAGTTTTGTTACATTGCTCCAGATGTCAGGAATAAATAATCGACCAAAAACTCTGTACTAGCTGGAATGTTCAAGGAGCTAATAATCATGCTAATAATAAAGTGTAATAAGATCTTTCTGCATCTTAAGAAACTAAAAACTGAAGTGGCATATCTACAGAAGACACACTTGAAGAGCTGTGGTCATGTCAGGCTTAAAGGGGGAGGGGATTTCTGCAAGTCTTTCATTCTAGCTTCAATGTTAAAAGTAGAGGCACTGCTATAATTATACATAGGAATGTCCAATTCACTAGTTCTAAAGTAATATCTGATAAAAATCGCAGATTTATTATTGTGCAGGGGAAACTGTTCAACATACCTATTATCATAGCAAACATTTATGCTCCAAACTGGGATAATGTGGAGTTCTTTAGGGAGTTTTTTTTCTATGCTCCCTGAGCTGAATAATCATCAGTTAATCCTGGGAGGAGATTTTAACTGTGTATTACACCCTACTTTGGACCACTCAAGGCTCACCAGTAGAACCACTGCTAATTCGACACAATACATTAAGTTCTTTCTCCAGGCCTATGGTATAGTAGATCCCTGGAGACTGCAAAACCCCAACTCCAGACAGTATACGTTTTTCTCACCTGCACATCAATCTTACTCGAGGATAGATTTTTTCCTATTGGATAAGAGGCTCCTTCCCTTAGTTAATTCCTATGACTTTGGAGAAATTGTAATTTCAGACCATAGCGCAGTAGTATTGTCACTCTGCTTGTGGATAATTACTTTTCTAGGCATATGCGACAACACCCTCAACAGACCTGTATAGAGAAAGGGTGAGATGGCAAACTGAATTTGATATTCTGTCTACAGATAGGGCAGAGGAACTCCATTTAAAGTCACGCTATGATTCCTATGAATTTGGGCAGCGTGCACACAGGTTACTGTCTCATAGGGTGACCATATTTTGATTTCCAAAAAAAAGGACACTCGGCCAGCCATGACATAGCCTACTTAAATGATACTCGCAGTTTACTCAAAGATGCTTTATTATTTTAATATATTTAAAATTTATATGTATGGATAGAAAATTCAGTTATATCACAAAATAATATCTCTCAAAAACAGAAATTCAGATAGGCCCCAATAGGGGACACATACAGACACTAGGGTGTGGCGATCCGAGCCCGACGGTACCCGACGGGTCGGGCCGGGTTTGGTAAAAAATGTAGCTATAAATTGTATTCGGGCTCAGGTCGGACTCGGTCAGCTTTCAGTGAAAATGTAGTGTAAAAATAAATAAAATCCTACTGTCTGTCCTGTTTATTGCTTGGGCACTGTTATTTACGTGACAACACCTGAACATAACACACACAGACACACATTGGCTGTTTGTTTCTACCTCTCCCCTCGCTGTCTCGGACCTCCAGCCACCCGCCTCCGCCTTGATTAAATGCTGAAAATAAAATAAAACAGGGAGACAGGTTTTTCCTTTTTTATCTTATTTTGTTTTATTTCTCCCTCTCCTCTCGCTGGAAGCGTCGGACCTCCCGCCTCCCGCTCCTGTCTCAAACACGGAGGTCTCCCTCTCAGCGGAGCACCCACGGCGCACGCCCGGCCTGTTAAATAGCCTGTAACCGTAACAACTGTGTGGCACAAACTCAGTGCTTTGGTCATTAAATAATGTCGGGCTCAGTTCGGGTTCGGACAGAAATATGCGGCCCGTGCCGCACTCTAACACACACACAAACACACGGAAAACCGGACATTATCATCAGTTTATAAAAACCCCCCGGACGCCCCGGACGGGACGTGAAAAGTGGACATGTCCGGACAAAAGAGGACATTTGGTCAGCCTACTGTCTCACCAACTAAGGGAGGCAGAAGCAGAGGCTTACATTTCAGAGGTGGAGTCTGATTGACAATCAGACTCCACCTCTACAATTTAAGAAATTCTGTGAACAATTATACACATCAGAGGCTGTAAACAAGGTACAAATTGGACAGTTTATTGACAACATTAAATTAACCTCCCTGGATGCTGAAGATAGTGGGGCCTTAGACAAGGCTCTGTCAGTGGGGGAAATACAAAGGGCTATTAGTAAAATAAAAAGTGGGAAAGCTCCGGGCCCCAATGGGTTCCCCATCGAATTCTTTAAGAAATACTCAGTCAAGCTTGCCCCACAGTTATGTCAAGTATTTGATGAGTCATTACAGCGAGGATCTTTGCCCCCACAGTGACTGAGGCGACAATTTCAGTTATCCTAAAGAAAAGCAAAGACCCATTAAAATGTGAAAGCTATAGACCAATAAGTCTACTGGGGGTTTTAGCAAAAGTACTAGCAACCAGACTGGACACAGTCGTTCATAAGATAGTGCACCCAGACCAGTCTGGATTCATTTCTGGAAGGCAATTGTATGGAAATCTGCGGCATATCTACAATATTATTTACTCTCCAAAAGCAACAACTATGGCTGAAGTCCTGATATCTTTAGACGCGCATAAAGCATTTGATAGGATAGAATATGAGTATCTATTTAAAGTATTAGAAAAGTTTGGATTTGGTGCCTCCTTTTGTTCATGGATAAGAGTACTATATACATCGCCCCATGCAGCTGTTCGCACCAATCGTTTACTATCCCAATACTTCCACTTGAACAGGGGAACTAGACAGAGGTACCCTCTCTCCCCACTCTTGTTTGATATTGCCATTGAGCCTTTGGCAGTCATGATAAGAATTGCTGAACATATATACGGTATTACAAGAGGAGAGCAGGTACACAAACTGGCACTTTATGCGGATGACCTTGTGTTATATTTGTCTGACCCAGATGTGTCCATTCCAAATGTAATGAACATTATTTCAAAATTTGGGGAAGTGTCTGGTTACAAGATAAACTTTACTAAAAGCTTGCTCTTTCCTATTAACAAACAGGCAAAACTAATGTCATTTGAGCCATATCCATTCAGAGTAAGCTGTGATAACTTCACCTATCTTGGGGTTGCAGTTACTAGAAAATATGGAGACCTCTTTAAACATAATTTTAAACCTGCTCTCGATAAAGCAAAACTAGACCTTCAGCGCTGGTGTGCCCTCCCAATATCCTTAGCAGGGAGAATAAACTCTGTAACTCTGTTTATATCTAAAGCTTTTTCCAGAGTTAGATAAACATATAAGCACCTTCCTGAGGAATACAACTACCCCTAGAATAAAAAGGATTTTTCTTCAACGTTGTAAGGAGGAAGGCGGATTTGGCCTTCCAAATATTATTTTCTACTACTGGGCAGCAAATATACATAAGATAACATTTTGGATTTCGGAGTAAGAGGATCAGTGTGGCCTGGAGTGGGAAATCATGGAAAGGAGCTCTAATGATCCTGTAAATTTAGGATCCTTAGTCTGCACCCCGCTACCTATCAATTTAAAGGTTGCAGGAAACCCTGTTATTAAAGGCTCCTTAAAAATTTGGGCACAATGCAGGACCCTCTTTGCACTAGGACAAGCATTCTCTTGTATGCCATTTTCTAACAACCTTCTATTTACACCTTCAATGTTAGACACAGCATTTCAACAGTGGTCCAGAAATGGCCTGAGTAAAGTTGCAGACTTGTTCAAAGAAAACATTTTTATGTCTTTTGACCAGATGGTTAAGGGATTTGGTGTTCCACAATCTAATTTTTTCAGGTACCTCCAAATCAGAGACTTTGTCAAAAAATATTTCACCACATTTCCTTCTCAGACTCCTACCAACTGGTTGGAGGACTGTATTCATAAACCCCCCGGCGACAACTCTATATCTCAGATTTATGATGTTTAACTATCGGTGGCCTCTCCCTCCTTGGACCATCTCAAATTGAAATGGGAGGATGAACTTGGTGAGAGGTTCGATGACGAAACCTGGAAATCGTCTGTTGCAATGATCCACACAACCTACATATGTGTCAGACACTGTCTGATCCAATTTAAAATATTTCACAGACTCCATCTGTCCAGGAGCAAGCTTGCCCAACTCTATCCGGACTTTGATACAACCTGTCAACGTTGTAACCAAGGCCCAGCAACCCTTTTACATTCATTTTGGGCTTGCCCAAGTATAAGACAATTTTGGACTAAGGTCAAACAATTTCATTCATGTTTGATGAGACCATAGACCCCGAGCCAAAACTGGCTATTTTTGGTACTCCTCAAAGAGAACTTGCATGTACTAACCCACGCTGTTGCTTTCTCGCTGCTTTTAGCAAGACGTCTCATATTATACAGTTGGAAATCTAGTTCCCCCCCATGCACAGCCACTGATTTGCTGTGTTCTTGTTCCTGTTGTTTTTTGTTGTTGTTTTTTTTTTTTTGGTGTGTGTGTGTGTGTGTGTGTGTGTGTGTGTTGTTGTTTTTTTGTTACTCTATTCCCTATTGTTTATCATATTTTATATATTATTATTATTAGTGTTGTTGTTATTATTATTACTGATTTTGTCTTGCTATATTTGATTTATTTTACTTTTCTGTTGGTGTATTGGCCAGTCTCCCAGGGAGGTGGGGTGGGTGAGTTGTTTGTTCAATGCATATAATGTGTTAAAAATTCAATAAAAACACTAATAAAAACAATACTAATAATAATACTAATACTACTACTACTAATAATAATAATAATAAGCCTTGCCAGACCCTACCACGAGATGAGATGCAGGGTAGACCTATGCAGAGCATGGATACCCGACCCGAGCCTGACAGGTCGGGCCATATTAGGATAACAATTCAGAAATTTTGCTCGGTTTCAGTTCGGGTTCAGCCCACTTGACATGCTGCTGTCTTGTGCTATGGCCTATTCAAGTGCTGGACTTTGTCATTTACGTGACAACACCTGACTGCAACACAGGCTCCGCTCAACTGAGTGTGACTGATATTTGATTAATGCTTCCATAATTTTATAATGAGAATAATAGTTTAGATAGGCTATAATGATTTGCCATAGAGCTAAATATTGTAGAGTGAGTAGGCTATCACTATGATGTAAACCGAGGCTTGTTGTGGAACAGTTTTGCACAGAGAGGAAAGCCCATGCCAAACATGAAACTGACCAGAAATTTACTTGTTATTCAGAACATGGTTTCATTTCATATTACAGGACCTTCGGAACCTCAATCCCGTGCCATACTATGTTGGCTATATGGGTCACATGGACCATCTTGACCAGAATGAGAAGCTGGCAATGTTTGGAGTGACCCATGTCATTGCCATAGACAGCTATACCAGCAAAGTAGTGGCCCATGCAACAATGCCTGTAAAGAATAATCTCGTCATACATGTGTTTTATGTATTTTACAAACATCTGAAACCACGTGTCATGGACCACCTTACTGTGAACATAGAATTCATAGTTTACCCACTACACCCCAGGATTGATGGGGGGCAGTGAAGGTCACTCAGTACATTCCAACCAGCCTCTTTTGGAATAAGGAAGACTACAGAGAGAGTGTTTTCTTCTTTGAATATTAAGTTCATCATGCATATGTGTGCCAAATATGTCTGTCTGTATGTCTGTCTGTGCCTGTGTGTATTCTCAATACCCAAAGTCTTCGAGTTACTAGAATAGAATAGAACTTTAATTGTCACTATACCAACAGTACAATGAAAATATGCGTAACTCTCTATGTATGACATCAAAAGTAATTCTACTAATACCTTTGAAATGACTTGGACATTGAAGCTCTGGGAGGGGGGGGCTGCTGCTGCAGATGAAGTGACAGTGGCACTACTTTGCCGTGCAAAGGTTGAAGGGGTGGCGGGGGTGGGATTGTGGTGGTGGTGGTGGTGGTGGTTGCAGGGCCATGGCTGCAGTTGGGGCTCCATGAACCTCATACTGCGCTCGGGGCACCAGAGCCCATGCTGAAGTGTCCCATGGGGGACGGGAACACCACCATAGCTGTGGGATTGGTCAAATAGACGCTTGGTGCTAAAACCTACAATGTAATAAAAAACAAAACAAAAAAAAAAAACCATCATCAGAAGCACTGTGTCTGGCTGGCACATCATGCCCTTAAAAACAACCATTACATGAAACAAACATTTTAAATGATATTTAACATATCCAGTTATCCATAATTAAGATATGTGATTCAGCAAAACCAGTCACTTACAGCATGTCACTGTTTGGAGATATTTGAGAATATGGTCTAGCCTTGACAGTGTGCATTTAACTGGTCGAATTTCACACGTTTGTAGAACTTAACATTATAATGTCTAAGAAATGCACTCAAGAGATTTAGCAGAAATGCATGCCATAGGTACTCATAGAACCTGGTGGAGAGGTCTAGCATGGGTGTATGGAGACATAATAGCAGCTTTATTCAAATAGCAATGTGCAATTTAGGCTAATCATGCGATGTGAAAAATAATGTTTATATCCAATTGCAATGTGCAATTGGATAAACTCATCTAACTTCTGTCACTCTCACTACAATATGAATAATTTTGGATAATGAATAAAGATGGACTGAATTGCATTAGTAAAAAAGAGGGTACATTAACTTGAAGGAAGCTTCCAACCAGGGTATCCGCGACAAGTATAGTTTCACTTTTAGTACCATATTGAGGTACATGATTTCACTATTCATGACTGCCACCATTTCACTGCAAATTAAGCAGACCTGTCACTCTCCCCCATGGTGTATAAATGTGACGGTTGTAATATTTCAGGATATATGCTATGCTACGTATAGCCTACTGATGGCAATGTATTGTTTACAAATTAGCAAGACATGCAACTCATTTCTGGAATGTTATCGCAAGATGCTGCTAGCTATGATTGGACTTTAAATAAAAGGCAATCGCATGCACTTCTGGCAAGTAAACATCTATGTCCAGAGTCCACCTGAATTTCATATAAAAACAGTGTAGAATGTTTTAATGTGCGCCGAAAATATCATGTAAATGATGGATAATAAAACAGTAGGTTGCCGATCCACCAATCAACTGAGTAGACCTACCCTGGCAAAATGTCAGCCAGTGTCATACCCAAATGAAAAAACCTTTACCTTTTATGGTCCACTTAGAGATGTACCCACTTTTCATGTTAAGTCCACGATAATTTCAGTCATACACATACTAGATCAGAATTAGTGCTACAGCTATGGTCTTTCATGCAAAACTTAACCAGTGCGACTGGTTTTGCCATACAAGGTCACACATCTTCGGAACGTTAATTTCTTCCACTTTCTGCAACATAGACAGCTTGCATAAAATTAATGATATTTGGAGAGGGAAAGCCCAATTGTGCCGAGCTGCTGGCTATACAAATTGTGAAGGACAGCAATGCTAATGTTAATGTTAGCGAGTATTAGCAAATGCAGTCTAATAAAAGGAAGGTTTTAGAACAACAATAAAAACGTATCAAAACTTACTTGGAAAATAGTGCCAATCTTGTCCGTGCTCATATCTTCCTTGCGAAGACTGACCGGTTTTTGGCCTTGATACAGAATGTATTGGTCCATGACAAAATCAGATAGTTCTGAATAAAAAGGCAGGTGGATGAGTCGGGGATCGGGGATGCACACGTGCGGCAGTGTTCAAGTACATCCAGGTTGGAACAGAATAAGTCAAAAAAACAAAACAATAAACAAACAAATAAATGTTAGAAAATCAAAAACAAAAAGTTGTCCAATTCTCTAACACTCTATTTTTCCATGACAATCAATAAACCTACATGGGTGGTTAACACAGGGTTGCCAACTTTTCAAAAAACCTTGGAGTGAGATTCACTCAGGCCGAGCACAATTTTGTTGTTTAAGCAGACACATCAAATTTTTGTTTGTTGTCAACTGATTTGGTAGATGAGTTCCTGATCCCTCGCATCCTAACAGATTTTTAGAAATACCATACAGACAGAGACAATGGTGGTATAGTGGGGGTCTGGGGGTCCTCTACCAGAAAATTTTGGATGTGGTAGATGTGATTTCCTGCATTCTGGTGGGTTTAGGGGTAGCATTCTGAAGATGGACATACATTAAACATACATTTAAAGCCACCCTGGGGCATCGGTATCGTAGCGGATAGTGCCAGCGACCCATGTACAGAGGCATTGCCTTGCTGCAGCGGCCGCGGGTTCGAATCCGGTTTGCAGCCCTTTGCTGCATGTCAGTCCCCGCTCTCTCTCTGTCTCCCCATTTCAGTCATTGTCCTGTCATTAAAGGCAAAAAGCCCACAAAAATATACTCTTTAAAAAAAAAAAAAAAAAAAAAAAAAAGCGACCCTGACTTGCAGGGCCTTCACAAGTGAACCTGCATTCAGCTCAGAGTGACTGAACTAGTTAAAACCAGAAACTAGGACTTGCCTATGTGGCATATAGCCTATTACTTTATAGACACAAGACCCATTTTGGATTTAAAGCAAAATTCATGGTTGAAATGGTTAAATATATTTTGAATACGATCTAACTAAAATATTATTTTGGGAATAATGATATATTTTGTGTATTATTGTAGTCTAAAGAGCATTTCATGATATATTTCTAGACTATGCAAGTCTAAGAGTGCCTAGACTTAGGCCATTTCATTTCATTTTTGACATTTACAAAGCTCTCCGAATGCCTTTTGACATAGCTGTGGAAATTAATCGCCAAGTTTCTCAGCCAGTTATATTCTCTTCTCACCTGTGAAGACCCTGCATGATCATCCTTGCTGACCTCTGGTCCACTTTCTCCTCCCTGACCCTACTCTTTCTATTGTGGCAATAAAGATAAAAAAATATGTGGAAAGCAAAATTTTGAAATAGAATTAGGAATAGTAGTAGTGAAATTGCTGTGGAAATTAACCTCAAAGTCACTTTTATGATATAGATATTTTCTCTCAGGCAGTTATATTCTCTTCTCACCTGTGAAGACCCTGCATGATCATCCTTGCTGGCCTCTGGTCCACAGTCTCCTCCCTGACCCTGCTCTTTCTATTGTGGCAATAAAGATTAAAATAATAATGTGCAAAGCAATAGTGAGCACAAGTTCTTATTAAGGAGGAGTGGTTTATTCCTAGCATGTACTAGCTAGCAAGCGATTTAACATGGGTAACAATAATATTAGTATTCTTGTAAACTAGCTTCACTCGATATATTGGCATCTATTAATTAGTCATTTAGCTAACAGTATCTACATGCAACAACATTACTCAACTTACACAGTTTGTTTGGAAGAAACTGTGCAAGATTTTTTGCTTCTTGCTGGCTGGTTTGCTGAACATAGTTAACACACAGCAGCGCTGCCCAGCAGCACACGTCTCGTCTGTGCGATTGTTTCAGATCACAACAGGACAGCGTAGTCGGCTGACTGTGAGACTAGAGCTGCCCAATCAAAGCGCAAATAAGGATTGCGCTCCAATCAGAGAGTAGTTTTCCGCATAAACATTTGGCTGCATGCCATTTTACTCAACCGGTATGCCGGTCAGGCGGAGTCTGCCCCTCTCTGAAGTCTGGATGCAAACTTCAACTCCGCCCACCCGGTGCGCCGGCTGTTTGAAATTAATTTAAAATACTCAGCTGCCAGCCTTTTTTCCAGCGTTTGTTGCTGGCGTGAGAATTGGTTGGGCAGAGTGAGACCGTGAGATGGAAGGTGAATGCATGTGTCACACGCCAGATGCATGAGAGGTGGCAACCCTGGTTAACATTTTTCCAGCATAGGGCAATAGAATGTCCAAACCATTCCTTTTTCCTTATTTGACAAAGTACAGTTTTCTGGGTATATACTAAGTATACATAACTTAGGACAGAGAGGTATAGGAGATGAGGTAATTTGAGAAATATAATACACCACAGATTTCCAAAAAGCTTGAATTTCTTTACAGTTCTACTGGCAGTGATATAAGGTCCCCTTATGCGTATTGCATTTATAACATAAATCTGGTACATTAGGGTCAAATTTATTTAATTTCTCTGGAGTTATATAGGTTCTCATTATCCAATTGTATTGTATAAATTTTAATCTGGAGTTAATTGTTTGTGTTTGTGCTTTAGAGCATATCGAATCCCACTCCTCCTCTGAGATGTCCTCCTTGATGTCCTGGATCCAAGTCTGTTGTTTACTTTCAGTATTATCTTTGTGATGATCTATCATTATATTTTAAAGTTCTTTGACTAACCCTTTGGCTAAACAATTCTGAATGGAGTACATCTCTGGCGTGGAAAGGGGAGGTTGTTGAGTTATTTAAAGCGACACTTAACTTTCTGAAAATGTTACGTTTTTCTTTTTTTTAGGTTAAAATGCTATTAATAAACTGATGGCACACTAAAATGTAAGTGAATTCGACCAGAGATAAAAACTCATAATTATACCATTCTCATATGGTTCTAAGAAAACTCTGACCAATCATTGCATTTGGACCAAATGCAATGATTGGCCGAGTGTCCTGTCTGTCTTCCACACGTGGCCTCCGACTGACATAACCGCTGCACTTCTCACCCTTAGTTCTTCAAAAGACATCAGATTACCATCAACAAATAGGTCACTTAATTTAGTAATGCCTCTCTCAAATCACTTCTTAAATCCCAAGTCTTTTGTTGCAGGTTTAAAATGTACATTACCCCAAATAGGTGAGAAACAGGACAATGTTGGGGTGTCCCCTAAGTATTTATGTACAGTGTACCATACATTAACAGTGTTTATTACCAAGGGATTGGTTATATGTTTCTTTGATATTTTGATAGAGGCTAAATAGAGAAAGCTATCCAACAATAAATTTCCTGAGGTAAGCAATTCAGTCTGCAGCCAAGCCAGTCTATCTTTATTGGAAAACCGGTGCATTGCCGCTCTTAATTGGGCTGCCCAGTAAAACCACTGGAAGTTTGGTAATTGCAATCCACCCCTGTCATATATCAAATATAAAAGGAACAGTCTAAATCTGGGCTTTTTACTGTTCCAAATAAAGTTTGAAAGGAGCTTCTTAATTTGGGAGAAGAATTTGGATGGAGGAGCCAATGGTATTGATTGAAAAATATATAAGAATTTTGGAAGAATGTTCATCTTAATTATATTTATTCTTCCGATTATAGAGAGAGGCAATGATGTCCGTCTTGCAATATCCTCCGACACTTTAGTTAGTATGGGGACATAATTTGCTGAGCTAAGGATTTTCAACAATGGAGTAATTTTGATACCCAAATAAACAAATCCATCAGTGACATTAACAAATGGGTGGGGTATCGTTGGATTTCTTCACTCCTGTTCATTTAGGAACATAATTGACGATTTATCCTTATTCACCTTAAACCCGGAAAAAACACCATACTGACGTATTAATTCCAAGAGGGATGGTGTTGTTTGGCCTGTGATTGTATAGGAATAATAGGCAATCATCTGCAAACATGGCTAAATCCATTTGCGTCATATTAAATAACAATCTTTGTGTAAACTGCGTCATTAAGCAACAATCATGTAGCATTAATCAAAATGAATGCACACATGATGTTCAGTGTGATGAATTACACAAACAAAGAAATGAATGGAATCTTCAGGAGAGTAACAGTAAGTCTAAAGATCATCTGTGACTGCTTCTAAAAACTGAACACAGTGTTATGATCCTTGATCAGTCCCTCTTGGAATTTGTGGGCTTTTGTTGGGGAATTGTTGTGGCCTAAAATGCCCAATTTTATGACAGCTTTTCTGAAAAAAAAAAAATTGCGGAGCATGTTGCAATGTTTACAGGTGTTTTTTGGTAGCTAAATCGGGGGAGCAAGTGAAAACAGCCAAAATAGTTGGGATTTTTTTGTATCATTCAATAAAAATCTGCCTGTTCTCACTCCCAACTCATCAAATACCACCTAACCATTTTGAAAGTGATCTTGGCATAATACACCAACGCACAGAGGCATCCTTTATAACAGGTATGATACACACTGGGGCGGTGGCAGTTTGTAACGCCACTGGCAACTACCTTGGTATAAAGAGCAAGAAAGTCCATGTAGGGGGAGTGGAGGTGCATGGGTCAAATAAACTCTGACTTTCACCCGGGAATCCACTGTTCATTTTTCATGTTAGATCAAAAGTCAGTGGAGCTATTTTAATAACAACGTAGTGCCCTTTATGTGTAGCATGCTCACTAGTGACATATGTCAAATGAAGATGTCATGTGACATTAATTTAGTAACAAACATACTTAATTTCAGGTTAACCACATGCTTTTGTTGGCTAAACTAAAGGAAATAAACCTAAAAACAATTTTTTTTTTTTACTGACATGTCTGTGGATATTCTCATTTATCCAGGTCAATTCCATTCTGGCAACAATTAAATCGTAGGCAACTGGACTTTGATTTTGTCTAGAAGACGTTTCACCTCTTATCCAAGCGGCTTCATCAGTTCTCAACGCATCAGTCTGACTAGTCCTCACTAGTATGACAAACAGTGGAGTAAGACTCAGATTTTACTGACATACATTTATTTTGAAAAAGACTGTATGCATGTAATGAGCAAAAACTGTACATTTCGTGTGAAAACAAAAACAAGTGTAAGTTGACACACTGTCCCTGAATGTCCAGAACTGATGCAGGTGGGTCATATTTTAAATTGTAGGTCCACTGATAAAGCAGCTGTATTTGAAGAGTTGGAATGACAACATGTTGTACGAATCAAAGGCAGTTTGTTCCAGACTTCCAGTGAGAACAAAACCTCTGAGTTCTGAGTTTATGATTTACACGAATGTCACCACTAACCTGCATACTGAGTCTAACTAACCTTGATTCTTTCAGTACATGCAATAGATCTGCCTCTGTCAGGCTGATATGTCTGTTGTCCATGTTTTGGCCAGTCTCCAGGTTTATTATGTGGTAGAAATGTGTTTCTGTTTCAACTACAATATTACACACAGTGCAAGTGTATTCTAACGTGCAGAACATCAGGGAGTTACTTTGCACAGTCTTAAGCAGTAATTTTCGTCAATAAATGTGAAATGCTCGTGTCGCTCACATCTGCATCTTCACAACCAGAAACAAGGAAGTGAGTTTGTTGACGTTATGCGGGAGACTGCTAAAACTGTTGAAACTCAAGGGAAACAACAATGATTCGTCAAAGTTGCAGTGATTAACAATACTGCAAGGTCACGCAGAATTCACATGAACTGGTTAAGTTTACGTTTTGCTTTAAGTGTTACGATCGAATCATCCTGGAACAACTGATTAAAGCTCAAGAAAAAGATCTGTTTTCAGCAGTTACAAGCCAGAAAAAAAATCTGTGTTTTTCTGATGCCAATTTTCTGTTCTTCTGATGCCATTTGGCTTGTAGCAGAGGGGCTGCTAACTATCGTGGACAACACAAAAACATGAATGGCCCTATCTCGAGCCAGTGTTTGTTTTTTTTCTGTTCTGGGCTACTGTACAAACATGGCAGTGCAACATGACAATCTCCATAGACAAGGCTCCCAACAGATATAAACCGCTCATTCTAAGATAAAAGATTCTTATTTTCAGGTGACTATACACTTAAGAAAACATACTTAGATTATATTCCATATCTGACAATATATCCACCTAAATCCTACACACTGGACCTTTAAAAAAGCTACCTGTCATTTTGCAGTGCACCACCAACACCAGTGTGCTGTTACTGACATGTTTATAATTCTGTTGTGAAAATAACAAATAACTGCAAGAGGACACAGAGTCAACAAAACAGCTTATGAATTATACCTCTACCTTTAATTACAGAAATGAACAAGAGGACACAGAGTCAGCAAAACAGCTTATGAATTAATTATTTAATTAATTATAGAAATGAACATGTCTACAGGCACAAGCACAGATATGTATATATGTATATATATATATATATATATATACACATATATATATATGTATATTTTAACTTTAAAATTGTTTCCAAATCCTTTTTCTGATCAACAGATGGAGTCCAAGAGCTGCGCTGAGACAGAGACGCTTATGTCCAAAGGTCTAAAACGTCCAGGAGGTTCTTGACACTGGTGTGGCACCAACTGTTTTCTTTAAAGTGGGAGCAAATAATCAGTTCTTTGTTTTTTTATGTCCTTAAGGACAATCCATCGATCCAAGTTCATACACAATCATATCCAGAAATGTCCGCTATGTGGTCCTTCACAATACTGAGTGCTGATGAGGCTGCTTAATTCTTAAAAAAAGAAAAGACATGACAGAATCATTAAGAGGCCAGAATTAAAGAAAACTAAAGTTGATCTGTGTCATTGCTTCTAACTGACAAACTACAAGTCACCTGATCACAGAAAGATTCATCATATGACACAGAACTGCACAGATGGTGTTCCTATTCAGCAGGTGGAAAACAGCAGCAAAGGGTTTCATCTGACGGGTTAGATGGAGAGCTTTTACGCACTGATTATAGGTTTTACGCACAGATTTAAAGGTTTTCCGCGCGACACGCGCACCGGTCAGATGGGGTGGAAAGCTGCGCTGACAAACGGCGCGGTGCTAGGCATACAGTGGTACTGGAGAGTGTAGTTCTTTCCCTCGTTGTTGTCCCAGAACTCCCCCTCCTCGCTCCTCAGGTACACGGCGAAGTGCACGGCCGAACTGGGGTCCATAAAGGGCGGCGTGTACACGGTGAAGCTGAAGCGCTCTCCTACAAAGTCCGGCTGATCCGCGGCCGCGGGCAGAGCCTGTGCGTCCACGTAGGAGAGCCAGTCGTTGAAAGTGTACCTCACTCCGACGTCTTTGTCGGCGCAGCCGGTAAAGACCCGGATCTGGCCCCGCACGTCGAACTGTGTGATGGTGATCTTCTCCAGGCAGACGCGGAGCCGCTGGACTCTCCGCTCCGCCTTCTGGGGCTCCGGAAAGCAGGCGACCAGGCGGTCCGTGTTCAGGCTGGACTTGAAGCTCTGGCACAGGTCGTTCAGTACATCCTGCTGCTGCGGCGGGAAGCTCTTGTGTCGGGACAGAACTTTACTCGGAATCTGTGGCTCCTCCAGCGAGCTGAAGTGCTTGACGCTGGCCAAGTTCAGGCCCATGGAGTCGGCAAACTTCACCCGCTTCCTCCCATCACTTCCGCCGACGCCGACCAGGAGCGCCGCCGGGTAGGCGGGCAGGGACTTGGCTCTCCTTCTGTCTTTCATAAACCTCTCCAGCTGAGAAGCGTCCACCTCATCGTCCAGATCATCCTCCTCCTCTTCCCCCTCCTCCTCATTCTCCATGCCGTTCTCTAAACTCAGCCACGGGGAGGGAGACTCTCCCTCGGTGTGGAACTGGAGAGGTAAGCGGGACATGTGTGCCGGGCAGCCCGGCGGTTGCGGGAGTCCCGCTGCGGGCGGCTTGTATAGGGAAGAGACTCCCGCCCCCTCCAGCGGACAACGTGGTAACAACAGAGCGCGTGCAGTTTCCCCCGTCCGCTGCTGGCACGGGGACACGCGTACCGTCACCTCAACTTTGACCTGTTTGCATGCAGTGACGCAGATTCACGTAAACGACAACAACAACAACAACAACAACAGAATACACATTAAATAGTGTAAACAATAACAATAGAATACCCTAAATACTGTAAACAACAACAACAACAGAATATACATTAAATATTGTAAACATCAACAGCAATAGTAACAGAAAACCTTAGATACTGTAAACAACAACAGAATACACATTAAGGGACCTCTGTATACAACAACAACAACAATGGGATACACGTAAACCCTGTAAACAATGTAAACGAACAGAATACTTTGAATACTGTAAACAACATCAGCAACAGGATTCACATTAAGCACTGTAAACAACAACAGAATTAAAAACTGTAAACAACAACAGAATAGGCTACACATTAAATACTGTAAACAACACCAACAGAATGCCTTAAATACTGTGAACAACCACAACATGATACACATACCATAAACAACAACAACAGAATACATATTAAACACTGTAAACAACAACAAATATCTGAAATACTGTAGGCTAAATAACAACAACACCAACAGAACACATGTAAATGTGTTTTTAATGGAACATCTTCGCCTGGAAAGTAACTAAAGCTTTAAGATAAATGCAGTAAAAGTAGTTTTTCCCCTCTGTAGGTGTAGAGGAGTGGGAAGTATAGGGTAGCATAAAATAAAAAATACTCCAGTAAAGTACAGTTACCTCAAAACTGATCTGGTCTATAACTGGTCTATAAACATATCTGTAACTTACCTACAGGACTAATGTGAGGATGAAACTGTTTTCTGAAGAGCCAAAACCCTATGGACTGAACTACTACTGCCCCTTTATATGTATATCTATAGATTACACATGATAAAGAATATGCAAGAGTGTAAAGATGTGCAAAGTCACTGAAGATGACAAAAAAACTACAAATGTGTTTTAGTCACAAAACAAATGATTTGTTTTTATATTGTGTAACATTTCTAACTGTTTACACATCAACAATAATTCATATAAACCCTCCATATGAGCAGTTACAAACACATCTAACTTGTATAATAATAAGATAAATAATGAAATAAAATTTCAGGTTTGTCTTTACTTAGCAGCTTTTAAATTTCCCTCACTTCACATGCATGGTTTATTTTTTAGCAAAAATTCTTATTTTGTTAATTTAATAATAATAATAATGATAATAATAATAATACTACATTTTATTTATAGACCGCTTATCAAGGTACCTAAAGACACTTTACATAAGTTAAAGCAATAACGAAAAGAGAATACACTTAAAATATATAACACACAACATTAGTCACAAATGAAATTAGTTGCCAGCAGCCCAAAATGCATGGAAGATAATTCAGGCACCTGTAAAAATGTACACATCGTCAGTCACAATCACTACAAATATAATTATAGAACATTTCAAGCTTGTAACAGTATATAGTTACTCTATTTACACATAAGAACAACAAAATGTAAAAAAACAAAAAAACAAAAACAACAACAGTCTGTTTACACATAGTCATCTTATCTGTTATTATCACTGCAAATATTAATATTTTACAGTTTTAAACATTTGAACTTACTGTCTGTTCTTTGTCTCTGCATGATTTATAAATAAAGTCATGTTACTTTGAATAAATCTTCTTATGTTTATGATTATTGTGAGTTTGAAGCTAAAGGACTCACAATCAGATGTTGTTATATAACCAGCTGTCCATGTAGCTCTGTGACATGCGTCACTCCAAAGCTGGTAAACAAACGCATGCTGTCATCACCACCATCATGCTGACATCACTCAGCAAGCATTTCCTTATATGGAGATAAAACATAGAGGAGTTTAACCATTTCATCACTGCAGCTGCTCTGTAAATAACTTCCATAAATACAGAAATATTTTAACTGCTTTAGTTAATAAATACTTGAAAACAAAACATCAGGACTTAAAATTTACCTGCCTCTTCAAATTGCTACCTCAAAACTACCTTTGTGTCCAAAGAACTTACATTATATTAAAAATGGTGAAATTTGCTATAGGCTATATGCCCTCAAAAATGTAAACCCATCTCTGTCATGACTTTCTTTTCTTTTCTTTTCTTTTCTTTGCTTTGCTTTGCTTTTGTTAAATAGTTTCTTAAGTTACATCATTCCATTTCATTTACTGTTTCTTCATAGAGTTAATAAGTACTGTTTATATTTTTTCTTGAAAGCTGCTCAGGTGTTTATTTTTTAAATATTATTTTTAGTAATCCAGCTCTGTAAATGACAGAAGATTTAAGGAGATTTATCCTTGGTCTAGGTGGCAATAGATATCTTAAACTGGCCTGTCTTAGCTGATATTTATGTTCACCACTGATGTACACTTGGTCAGTCAAATATTGTAATTTCTTATTATTTATGACATTCCTTAAAAAGTTTAAAAGACTGCATTGTAATCTTTCCTCTACAGAAAGCCATGTGATCTCACATGGCTTTCCTCTACAGAAAGCCATGTGACATCATAGTACATCTAAAAACATTTGTGTGTACTGAACAATAAAGAGCTAATCTGGCAGCTCAGTTTTGTGCAGCTGTAAACACAGACTACACAAACGCAATGGGGAAACAAACACATTTGTTTATTCTCAGTACACATACACTCATAACTGTATCAGACACAATTTTTGTGCACATCAGCAAACCTGAATCCTATTTATAATGTTCAACATCTGATTTTTGAGGGTTTTTTTTGTTGTTTTTTTTTTGTTTTTTTTTTTTACAGTTGGTTAAGGATGTTTTCCCAGGTACATTCTGGGTTGGTTGGTATTTCAGTGGCATTGTTTAGTAAACACATGGGCTTTTAGTCTTGGGTGATGTGTCTAATGTAGACAACCATGTGGACAACATGTGGAAATTCAATTTTTTCACTCTGTTGTCAATTACACACAGGTCCAAAATACACACATGCACAAACAGGACCTATACATGCACTAAGTGGAGAGATGTCAGAGTGAGGGGGCTGCCCATGGACAGGTGCCCTGAGCAGTTGGGGAGGTTCCGTGCCTTGCTCAAGGGTACCTCAGCAGTGCCCAGGAGGTGAACCTGCGCTTCTCCAGCTACCAGTCCACGCTCCATATTTTGTCCGAACAGGGATCCAAGTCCCAAGTCCCTATGGACTGAGATACTGCTCCCCTCCAAAACTGGTGAAATGGTTGCACCCAGTATTAAATGTCCTAAGACCTTAGAAATGTACTTGCAAATTTGACGTAGTAATACAAACGTCAAAATAGACTTATAGAGCCATGTGGCTTTCGATAGTAACACAATAGCGTTGGCCTCTAGTGTGACATATGACATAGATGTTAGCAGCTCTTTTTAAACAATAATGACATAGCATGTCAATAACAATCATTTACAGTCCCTGTTTTATGGCGGCTGATCTCGTCCTCTGCTCGGAGGGTCAGGAGCTTCCAGAACTCATTGTTGTCCTAATTGGCCTCTGTGCTGTTCTGCTTCTTTGAGTTAGCTGCTAACTGCTATCAGCTGGTTTTAAATCTCCTGTGGTGGGTCACACACATTATGGGCTCTAGTTTCGCAGACCGGGCGAGGCAGTGGTGCAGCGCACCTGCGCTTCGCCAACTGGGTGTGGCCAGGCAGATTTTGCAAGTTTGGCACACCGTGCGCCTGGCACAGCTACTCGTCTTTCCCACCTCCGTTCCTCCTACCTGCGCAAGTTGGAAAGAGTGAGGAGAGAAGGCGTGGAGTGGGTTTTACACAGCCCATTCACATCACACCAATCAAATGAGCCCCTCTCCTCGCCCTTAAATGCGCCGCGCGAAAGCGTAATGAGAGTTTACTCAATTCGCCATGGCAGAAGCGAGCAGCAGCGTCAGACGGCCAAACTTCTCCCAGGAGGAAACTGATGTTTTGGTCTGGGAGGTCCAAGCTCGCAGTGTCCGAATATACGGAACTGCAAGCAGACCTCCACAGGCTGATGATGCAAAGGTAGCCTGGGAGGAGGTCACCATAACTGTAAATCAATGTTGCGTTTCTCTCATGCACACACTCTCTCTTTCTCTCTCGCAGTCTCACTCTGTTTCTTTTCTTTTGACTTTTCTAAGATGACAGATGATGAATATATACTCCCTATCTGATGCTGTGGCTGTTTGTGGTTGGCTGAGAGGGATGTGAACTCATTAGTTTGCAGCTGTGTTAATCAAGTTGGGTTTCCATTACGCGTGCCAAACGGTGCCAATCCCCTTTGATCTGACATCAGATGTGACGGGACAGTCAATATAGAGATACGGGTTAACAACGACTGCCACCGGTGCTGTTGACCTACAGGGTGAAGGTGGAAATTGGACGACTGTTAGTCGAAAAAGGAGAGGAGGAAGGCCTGTCCACAGGCAGAGGGAGAAGAGGAAAGGCAAGAGTCTAGAACTAAGAGTAGGGACTTTGAATGTTGGGACTATAACAGGTAGAGCTGGAGAGTTGCCTATACGATGCAGAGGAGGAAGGTGGATATACTGTGTGTTCAGGAGACCAGGTTGAAAGGTAGCAAGGCTAGAAGCTTAGAAGCAGGGTTCAGGCTGTTTTATCATGGTGTAGATGGGAAAAGAAATGGAGTAGGAGTTATCCTGAAGGAGGGGTTTGTTAGGAATGTTCTGGAGGTGAAAAGAGTGTCAGATAGGGTGATGAGTATGAATCTAGAAATTGAAGGTGTGACGTTCAATGTTATTAGTGGTTATGCCCCACAGGTTGGATGTGAGTTAGAAGACAAGGAGAAATTCTGGAGTGAGTTTGATGAAGTGATGCAGAATATCAGGTGAGAGAGTGGTGATTGGTGCAGACTTCAATGGACATGTTGGGGCAGGGAACAGAGGTGATGAGGAAGTGATAGGCAGGTTTGGAACACAGAAGGACAGATGGTGGTAGACTTTTGCAAAAAGGATGGAAATGGCTGTAGTGAATACTTTCTTTCAGAAGAGGCAGGAACATAGGGTGACTTATAAGAGCAGGAGCACACAGGTGGACTACATCTTGTGTAGACAATGTTATCGGAAGGAGATCAGTGACTGCAAAGTTGTGGTAGGTGAGAGTGTAGCCAGACAGCATAGGATGATGGTGTGTAGGATGCCTCTGGCGATGAGGAAGATGAAGAGGACAAAGGCAGAGCAGAGGATGAAGTGGTGGAAGCTGAAAAAGGAAGAGGGTTGTGTGATTTTCAGGGAGGAGTTGAGACAGGCTCTGGGTGGCCAGGAGGTGCTCCCAAATGACTGGACAACTACAGCTAATGTTATCAGAGACGGGAAGGAGAGTACTTCTTGTGTCATCTGGATAGAAAGGAGATAAGGAGACCTGGTAGTGGATTGAGGAAGTGCAGGAGTGTATACTGTACAGAGAAAGAGGTTAGCTAAGAAGAAGTGGAACACTGAGAGGACTGAAGAGAGAAGACAGGAGTACAGAGAGATTCAGGGTTAGGTGAAGGTAGAGGTGGCAAAGGCCAAACAAAGGGGCGTATGACGATTTGTATGATAGGTTAGACAGTAAGCAGGGGGAGACGGATTTATACAGGTTGACGAGGCAGAGAGATAGAGGTGGGAAGGACATGCAGCAGGTTAGGGTGATTAAGTATAGAGATGGGAATGTATTGACAGGTGCCACAAGTGTGATGGGAAGATGGAAAGAGTACTTTGAAGAGTGCCAGCAAGACTAAAAGGAAAGGTGTACAAGACCGTGGTGAGACCAGTGATGTTGTTTGATTTAGAAACAGTGGCACTGGGGAAAAGACAGGAGACAGAGCTGGGGGTAGGAGAGATGAAGATGTTAAGGTTCTCTCTAGATGTTTTGGAGATAATGTCAGAGAGGCCAGACTGAGATGGTTTGGACATGTTCAGAGGAGGGATAGTGAATATATCGATAGAAGGATGCTGAGGTGGGAACTGCCAGGCAAGAGGCCTAGAGGAAGACCAAAGAGGAGATTTATGGATGTAGTGAAAGAGGACATGAGGTCAGTTGGTGTGAGAGAAGAGGATGCAGAGGATAGGGTTCGATGGAGGCAGATGATTCGCTGTGGCGACCCCTAAAGGGAACAGCCAAAAGAAGAAGAACAAGACTCAAATATCGTTTTGAATGCAGGGCTTTCACTTGTTACTGAGTATTATCACACTGTGGTATGACTACTACCGAACTTAACTGAACCTTACGGTACTGCATCGTGGAAACAGGGCTTTTGTAGTCTTTTTTTTTGCATTGTTTTGCACCTTTTTGTAGTTAGTTTTTGTCTATTTGCAGTTCCTTTGCATGTCTTTGTGGTCATTTTGAGTCTCTTCCTGGTTCGTATGTTTTAATTTAATATAATAATGGGGGAACAGAGTTATCTCACCTTTAAGACGGCATTGAAGGTAGTAACAGCTCCAAGGCAATGTCTGCATCAACAGGTCAGTCAGCAGGACGGGATCATGGATAGCACAAGTGTGACGTTATGATGATGTGCTATGTGTCGACCATCCTTAAACTCCAAGCAGAGGGTAAGATCAGCCGCCATATAACAGATTTGGTAAATGATTATTGACATGTTAACGCCATTGTTATTGTTTATAAAGCACTGCTGATGCCCAAGTTATATGTCACACCAGAGGCCGATGCTTTTGTGTTACATGTCACCGTTGTTTGGTTCTATGTAAAAATGCAAAGGCGTCAAAGAAACGACTTTGTGGTGCTATCTCTGTGTAAAAAGGTCTGGTGTGACATTTTGCAGATGAAGGCTAGGGCGGCCCCCTGACACTTTGGGCCCCTACGCCTGTGCCCTGTAGGCCCTGTTTAGTAACCAATCTATGGCTGTTTCATATCCACAGGGTGGTGCTGCAGGACTGTGAGTTTACTCAGAGACTGAGTGACTGAGCTGCATGTTGCAACATTTATCTGATAAAGCAGATAAAGATTAACTGGAGTAAAAAACACCTTCCACTCAGAATTTTTTTTCCTCCTCATTTCATATTGAAACGTCAGAAATATGACTCACTGTGTTGTAAATGAAATAAAAGCTTTGAGTAATTATTTTTTTATTTTTATGACCTCTTGACCTCTCTTTGAGCAGCTTCCTTTGAACAAACTTCACATTTTAAATCCACATTTAAGATTTTTTATTCTCATGTATGTTGTTGTGAAGTGGCTGATTTTTGTCATGAAGACAAATCTAAATATTTACCATTTTATACGATCTGATGTCACTTCCTCAAACCTAAGTGAAAGCTAATATTTCTAAAGCTGATAAGAATCAGGTGAAAAATCAAAACAGGTCTGTTTTTGAATCATTTTATGGTACAGATACAGTGTGTTTGATTTGCAGGCAGACGGACTGACGGACTGACAGACTGAAATCCTTGACCTGCTCAGTGGACGTCTGATCTTTTGTCAAACACAGACTCGAGTTACCAAACTAACCTTATAAAAATCCTGCAGTGTGCAGAGTTCAATCTGCTGACACTGATCTTTCAGTGTCAAATTATTTTGTCAAAGAAGGACCTTGTGGTTCTATGTATCCAAAATATTAAAGTTATAGCCTGTCAAACATTCAGCAAAAAATTTAAAAAATGATCTCACAGATGTTTCTAACCATTTTAATGTGCAGAGATCAGCTGCTCCTGATGAATCACATCATCGTGTTGTTGACACTGTCTCTTTTGAGCTGACGTGATCTTACCAAGCGACCTCAACTGGTCCTCTACTGCATGTTCACCACACTGAACTGTTAGTTGCGCATTCTGCAGAGCGCCTTGTTTCAAAGGCAGGTTTCACATTTAAAACCTGCACCTCATAATTACATCCTGCTTCACTGTAAATATCAGAGCTGCTTCAGTCTGACTCCTGCAGTTCACTTCACCACTGCAGAGTCCAAAAGTTGACCCAAAAACAAACAGTAAGCGCACTGATGGCTCACTCTTAGTCTTGTTTTCCAACCCAGTGACCACAATAAATGTTGGCATTGTGCCTTTCTGCAAACCGCTGATTTGTTACATTTGTACATTATTATGTAGCAGATACACTGAAACTTAACACTGTGGTTAATGTGTGGTTATGGTTAGTAAAAGATCATGTCTGAGCTAAAATACCAGGTTTTGGTGGCATAATCCCTGCTGGTAATACAGCAGTGTCTCAGTAAAAACAACCACTTTTTGTGGCACTATCCTGGCAGAAAACACAGCAATATTTTAGATTAAAGAAAACAACGCTTTTCATGGCACTATACCGGCAGTAAATGCAGCAATGTCCTGGTATAAAACAATGCTTTTCATGGCAGGAAAAGCAGTGATGTCTTGGTGAAAAGCAACATGTATTTACAACATCTGATGCCAACAATAAAAAAGAAATGCTGCAATGTCTTAGTGAAAAGCAGACAGTTTTTGTGGCACAATCCCGCTGGAAAAACAGAAAGGTTGCAGCAGTGTCTTGGTAAAAAAACAAAAACAAAAAAAAACAAATGCTTTTCATGGCACTATCACAGCAGAAAAGCAGTGATGTCCTGGTACAAAAAAATAAATAAATAAACACACCGCTTTTCATGGCACTAAACCAGAAGTAAACACAGCAATATTTCAGCTAAAAAAAGAAATGCAGCAATGACTTAGTGAAAAGCAGACAGTTTTTGTGGCATAATCCCTGCTGGAAAAACAGAGAAAGGTTGCTTAAAAACACCCATGTTCAGGGGCCAAAATGCTGCTGGAAAAACATTGGCATCAGATGTTGTACATTGAATTTTGGTCACCAGATGTCACAATCTAAGTTAAATCAAAAATTATATTTAATATTGGTGGCCAACTGGAGTATTTATTATTATTATTTATGTTCCCTTTTTTCCTGCACAGTTGAAGTTGTATACCCTCTGAATGTTATCATGGGTAGAGGGAGGGGTAATATCTGTAAGTCAAAACTTGCCTATGCAGTGAATTGTCAAAATTGTATAAAGAAAAATTTGGGAAATACACTTTGTTCAAAAATAACTATCTTTATAGTCTTGGGGTCTTTTGCACCCATTTGTTTTTATCGTATACAATTTAATTTCCCTGTAGACGAGTATAAGAATAAAATCTACCTTGACTTCCATTATATTCTTTTGAGACAACAGTTGTGACAGAAAACAAATGTTAGGGGTACAGGTTTTCTTCCAATTGCTTTTTTCCTTGAGAACTCACACCCTGTGGTCATAGAGGTCAGAACATACTGACCTCAGTGTTTAGAAATGAAGGTCGGCGATGATGTTAAGAGTGCCACACAGCTGATCAGTTTCTGGTCATTATCAAAATTAATAGGAGGATAATTTGGTGTAAAAAAATCAACTGTGACAGTCTGAGAAATGTTTGGTTTCCTCTACTAGAAACAGCTTCGCTGCAGAGTCCAAGAAAGTTGAGACTTTGACAAATTTGGAACAAATCAAAGCTTTAAGCAAACTATGAAAAGCAGTAATTTGGAGATCTAAAATAAGTTCTATAATAGTTTAAAATAAACAAATCCAAAAGGCATCTGCAGAGTCATAACTTCATACATATTCTTTGGGAGATCATCTGTGTTTCACGTTATGATATCCTACATAAAGGATCTGAGTACAGTCACATGACTGTCATCTGATGATGACACCATGATGCTGATGATGTTAGCTGTTGATTGCATATTTCTAAACTCATTTACATTCAGTTACAAATATATAAAAGATACAACAAATTATACGTTCACTGCATTTCTACAAGATTTCACATTAGAGAAATTTCACAAAACATCAACAACATAAATGACTTCATTAGCATAATGCCATGTGATTGGTTGGTTAAACAACATGAAATGAAACTTGGGTATCATGGTACTGCGAGTCAGCGTAGAGTTATTGATCCCAGAACAGATACTTTTAATCCATTCATCAGCTGATTGTTGGTTCCCTGTGGTTGGTCATTCTACGCTGCCACTGGCTGCTCCAGCTGTCGATTAGGAGTTGGGAAATTTGACTGTAGTGCCTTTTGATGACATCACAACTGCATGACTGATGTCACTCTCTCTCTGTGGTGAGGATGCGGTATATCAGCGTGATGATGACCGCAACCAGAGCAGGAATCACCCAGTTAGTCCATGAACTGCAAGACAAAGACAGCTAGTTAAATTTATCTGTGACTCACAAACAAACCAACCAAATAAACCACCAACTGCAAGAGAAAGGCAGCTAGTTAAATATATACCTAACTCTCTAACTCACTCACCAGTTATTCCACTAACCAACCAACCAACTAACTAACTAACTAACTAACTCAGCTTAAAACCCAGTCAGATTGAGATCTGTGGGGTGAAGAGGGAGAATCCCTGAAATTGGATGGTAAATAGTTTTTTGGCTGTAATCACTCTCACGCTGTGTCTTTCCAATAGCTGTATATGCAACTGCCACAAGTCAAATTTAATTCATTTTTCTGCCTGAACACAGCTTTGGTCTGTGATTGTGAGTGTGTGTGTACCTGGGCTCGTCCTTCAAAGTGGTCACTGGTGTTTCCTGTAAAACACAAACCACAGACAACATCAAAACAAAGAAAACATTTCCATAAAACACATTTCATACACGAGGGAAAAATCATAAGAATTAATGCACAACCACTCTGACGCAGCAAGCATACCAGAAAATACACTTGTAAATGATTTATTAGCTACAATACAATTCTCATTAATCAGAAGAGATAGTACCACAAAAAGTAACAACTACACACATTATACAACCAGGAGTCAGAGATGCAAAGAAACTGATGTTCAACAGACATGCTGCTGTAAATTAATACTGCACAATATTGCATTATTGCACATTAAGGCGTGACACATTTGAAAAAAGACTGTTAAAAATCTGTGTAGCAAAAGAGCTGATACCCTGATTTTTTTTAGCTTAGCTCCAAAAACACTGCATTCTACATTTCCCATAATGCAACTGGATAGCCATTTTTATTCTCCACACCTCCAGTTTGTCATGAAACATTTCTGTTACACATCTGTAGTCTTTGAGACCGAACTGAGGTAACCCTGATGACATTACATTACCTCATGTGTGGCAATCTTGTCTCTGTCATCCTGCAGATAGACAGACAGACAGACAGACAGTTATGTCACATGACATCCTCAGCTGCATTACATCATTACATAATTAAGAGTGTTGCTACAGCTCCCAGAGCAGTTCCATTCACACAGCAGACACTGACCGGATGCAGCTCTCCGATCACCATGCTTTCAGACATCTCTCTGGCGTCAGTGGAGTGTCCGACATCCTCAAAGCTCTCGGTGGCGTCTCCTCCCGCCTGCTCCCTCAGCACCTCCTCTCCTCCAGGGTGCTGAGATAAAAAATAAACACACAAACTGTGATGCATTTATTTCTCATTCAGCTGTCAGTTCAGGAAATTACAATTTCTGTTTTTCATCAGAGAAACAGCTCAGGTTTGCTTCCAATTTGCAGCAAAAAAATCCCCGGGCCCAGAAAGCATTTTCTCAATAGATCACAATTATAAAGATGTAAAACTGTTGACAGGACACCTTCAACTGCAAACAAGGTCAATTATGACTACCTCTATCCTGAATTTTTAGTCCATGGAGGTTTTATATTTGTAAAACTTTCCTCAAACCAAGAAAAGCCATTTAAAAATCAGAGACATCATCACAATGTAAAGTCTATGAGCCAAGTGGGAACTTGTGGGCGGGGCCAGCAGTAGAAACAATGCTGCGCATATTCAGTGGGCCACATACCGCGGAAGGGGACCCTGGCGAGCAATTCCATTGGACTGTATAGGCGCCATCTTTGGGTTCAGTATCTAGTTATTATTATACATCATGTTCTTCATTTCCTGGAAAAGTTAATATTGGAAACACTGCAGCATATTTGCACTCTGTCATAATTAGCTTTCTGATAGATATTTTGTTTTTGTTGTTATTTATTCCCCCTTTTTGCTCAGGGGAACAAAGAAATTGGAATTACCCGGACAATTTCCACTGCTTCTTCATTATTGGGCCCATAGAGCAGGCACACTAGAGACTTACAGCCACTGGGCATGGCCAACCATGGCTGAGTGTGCCCAAGCAGCTGACTTCTGGTTTAGCACTCTGCTAAATTGAATGGGGATAAAGTAATTTAATCATGAGCTATTTTAGAGTTTACAAATGTTATCAGACTGAATGAATTAAATCTTGATAGTGGAACGAGTAATTTGGATTGCAACATTAAAAAAATGTATCCACTGATTTATAGATGTCTCTTTTCCAATGTAAGTCTATGGGAAAAAAAGTATTTTGGGCTCCACAGCATCATGTGACAGACCCCAGGAAGTGGAGTACCAATGTTTGGCCACTAATAAAAATGGCTTCAAGGCCTGGTGCACTTCCTGGGGGCCTGATGCAACTTCAGTCAGCAGTCAACTAGATTGCCTGTACTCTTGCCTTTGTTGCTTGGATTGGTTAGGTTTAGGCAAGAGGACTGGCATTGGTGAGGGTTAGGGTAAGAATGTCAGGGCAAGCCAATCAGATGCAGAGTAAGGCGGGTCATGCCTTCGCTATCCTCGAAAAAACAAAATTGCTCCCTGGGATGACAGAACACTGTTAGTCTGGAGCCCTGCTTTTTAGCCTGCACAAAACTAACTTCACACAACAGAAACACATCGGCCACTGCCAATGGTGAATGACAACTTATTTAAATATAAATCGGTGCATCCCTTGTTTCTGCCTGTTCAAGGTCCACATCAATCAGTGAATCATTTGGTTGATAAAACCTTCATGAAGCTATAATCAGCATGTTTGGCTAATAAATAATGATCTTGTCTTTGTTCTGTATTCAACTAACTATGTGTCGAAAAGATTTGCAAATTATTGCATTCTATTTTTATTTACATTTTACACAGCTTCACAACTTTCTTGGAATCAAGTTTCAACTATCCATCCATCCATCCATCCATCCAACCATCCAACCATCCATCCACATCCACTTATCCGAGGCCGGATCGTGGGGGCAGCAGACGTCCCTCTACTCAGCAACGCTTTCCGGCTCCTCCTAGGGAACCCCAAGGTGTTCCCAGGCCAGATGAGTTATGTAATCCCTCCAGCATGTTCTGGGTCTGCCCCGGGACATCCTACCAGTAGGGCAGCACGGTATATGCGGTAGACGGTAGAAATGATATAAATTTGGCCCACAGTAGAGATTTGCGCTCTACCGTCCTATCGTCGATGACGTCATCGCACCTGCCTCAGTGTGAAAATGGCTGCGAGCACAGAGACAGCGGAGCAAGAGGAGCTGGTTCACGTCCGTGATTTAGCGTAGCACGTGCAACATGTGTTGCTGGAGAACTTGTGAGTGAGTGAGTTAATGTCTTATGAACAGCCCCGGACTTCTCAGACTCTTTTAGCGACTTACCGCTCAGAGGGAACTCATTCAGTGTCTCCTCTGGCAGCAGCACAGCGTCTCTCCCTCTCCTCTCTCGCCGTGCGCACACGGGAGTTGGTTTTCAGCAAGAGGGTTTGTCATAAACCTTTGGTAATGTAAACCTATGTGACGCTAGGGGCTCCACAAAAAACTCCATATGTGAATGTGTGATAGTTGTGGTATCATAGCAGCCTGTCATAGGTTACAGCTTGATGATTAGAGGAGAAATGGCAGAGCATAAAGGTCCAGGTGGAAAAAACACAACTCAGTCATTTAGGATTTTGCTAAAAGAAGGAAATTACCTTTTGATATAGATCCTAAGGGACATTTTGCACCATAGAGTACTGGGTTTTAATTTTGAGTTTTGAGATCTGCATTCTGCACAATAAATGCTCTAAAAAATACATTATATCTTTGCTTTTGTTTTTTTTTTATCAATTTAGCTTTGCTAAGGGACTACAAAACCCATTCAGAAACACTTCCATTACAACTTTTATACTTAAATTTATACCGCGATATATACCGTTACCGTGAAGGGATTCGATTTATACCGTGATATAAATTTTAGGTCATACCGCCCAGCCCTACTACCAGTGTGATGTGCCTGAAATATCTCCAGCGGGAGGCGCCCAGGAGGTATCCTGATCAGATGTCCAAACCACCTCAACTGACTCCTTTAGATGCAAAGGAGCAGGAACTCTACTCTGAGCTCCCTCCGGATGTCCAAGCTCCTTACCCTATCTCTAAGGCTGAGCCCAGCCACCCCACAAAGGAAACTTATTTTGGCCGCTTGTATCCGCGATCTCATTCTTTCGGTCACTACCCAGAGCTCATGACCATAGGTAAACTATCCAAAATATAACTAGTCATGTTCTACCCTGACACAACAAGATGACAATGTGAGATGTCATCCTGCATGGTAAAATTATTTGGTTCCAGAGATTAAATTACACTGATAACCACAAACACGAAGGCTGTTTTCAAAAATGAAGAATTATCAAATATAGTTTGATAAAAAATCAAGCATATCACTTGATACCATGAGAGCCACAATTTTAGCCTCAAAGATAAAGCTGGTGTTATTCTGTTTTTTTTCTTACTCTCAACAAACCCCATTAAAAAAAACAAAACAAAACCATCAATGTGTTTGTTTGTTTGTTTCTCAACACTGTCTGACTTCCTGTCTGTAGCTCACAGACTTAAAAAACACAAATATTGAGTTTGAGTGTGAATAAACTAGTACATGTGTGTGTGTTCATGGTGATGAAGCAACAACAGTGTTGATGTGTTTTTAACAACAATGGAGAAGTAGATACCTGTACCTGTCAGTGGATACATTTACTGTCAGTTTGGGTCCAAACATGAGATTTGTTGATGAGATAAAATTCTCCAGACGTGCTGTTTTATCAGTAACCTCTAAAATCCAATTTTTTTTAAATAAAATGTTATTTGTGCATTGATACCAAATTATTCAACTTCATAAAAATGTGCTGCACTGATTTACCAACAATGCGAGGCCAGAGCTTTAACAAAGGCAGCACACACACATACAGGTGTGTGTCCTCAACAGAACCATTAAAACGATGGTTTGGATGTTTTGAAGTGAGGTTGTATGGGTACTTAACCATAGTCAGTGTATTACATAAAGTAGATGTGAGTCTGCATGCCTAAAACTTAGAGAAGCAGGCTGGGGTCCAACATGGAAACTAAGCAATCTGCTGCTGTGGATGGGGCAGCAAAACACATTTTGACCAACTAAAAAAATCAATGTCAGTTTCAGAGTATGCTATATTTATAGTATTTCCACTGTTTTACTTTGTCGTCAGACAGCCTGTTCATCAATGCTCTCATTAAAGCCACCAGACTTCACTGACAAAAACTGCAATTTAAGCCACCTGAACACAGGAGCTGCTCATATACTGCTGCTTTGAACAGATAGATTGCTTGTTATTTTGTGACTTTGGTGAATCTGAACTAACCCTTTAAACACCAAAGTCACACAATAACACAAACTAGCTAACCGATCGAGGCAGCAGTAGACCAGCAGCTCCTGTGTTCAGCAATGTTAAATCACTGTTTTTCAATTCAATACATTCAATTTTATTTATAAAGCCAAATATCACAATTTGCCTCACAGGTCTTTACAGCATACGACATCCCTCTGTCCTTAGTACCCTCGCAGCAGATAAGGAAAAACTCCCCCCCAAAAACCCTTTAATGAGAAAAAGAAATGGTAGAAACCTCAGGAAGAGCAACTGAGGAGGGATCCCTCTTCCAGGACGGACAGAGGTGTAATAGATGTTGTACAGAACAGATCAACCTAATACATTTACAGTAGAGTCTGCTTTTGAAGAGAACGATGTAACAGCTTCATTTTTCCTGTTGGAAATCGCTGTCTGACAGCACGGGAAAGCAGTGAACATATTCTAAATACAGCATACACTGAAACTGAAAGTGACTTTTTTTAGGTGGGCAGGGTTCAACGCTAAGGTTTTTTTCACTTGCCCGGTCGGGCAAGTTGGTCAGAGATCTACTTGCCCAAAGTCAGTTTTTACTTGCCCTAAAAAAATTGTTTAATTTAAGCGGCTATCAATTAACAAAGAGTGCAGTTATGTTTATGTCATGTAATCTTTATTCACACTGTATTTATTAATTAAAACAACATATGTCATGTATTGTAGCTTAATTCCTACAAATATGACAGTGTCAGGGCTTAAAGTGAAAATTTGTCAATTGTTCTCCGTCTATAATTTTGCGCCC
This sequence comes from Epinephelus lanceolatus, assembly GCF_041903045.1. Classification (NCBI taxonomy): domain Eukaryota; kingdom Metazoa; phylum Chordata; class Actinopteri; order Perciformes; family Serranidae; genus Epinephelus; species Epinephelus lanceolatus. Next base: position 5,496,929 of record NC_135753.1, on the reverse strand, counting down.
TACTTGAGCCTTGCCCACCTCTATTTATTTTTCACCCTTCTCTCCAGTTCTGCTGTATTAACACCGGGTTTAATATATTTTGCTTCCATCTCTCTGCCCTGCTCTACTCTGCTTCAACGTTACTTAGCTCTCTCTCTACTCTACCAGTAGACTACCACATCCACCTGTTGCACAAAACGCACACAGCAGTGTTTCCCCTAGGATGGAGTTGTAGCAGCGGAGGTGAAGCACACGCATGAAAAATAATTTTCACATGCGTGAAACTTTTTTGTATGCTTGCAAAGCACAGCCTGCTGGGATGTTTCTATGTATCTACTGGCACCAGAAGGGCTCTTTAGGACTAAGTACATACAGTACATGTGTGCACAGTAATGAGCAGGTGAAATGTCTGTCTAGCTTACATATGAGGTGTCTCAAGATTTAGGAAAATACAATTCTATTGAATATAATAAAAGTAAAAAGTCACTTGACATGCTGCTGTTTTGTGCTATGACCTATTTAAGTGTTGGAAGTTGTTATTTAGTGACAATGCCTGAACGCAACACAAGCTCAGCATGAGTGCCGTGCTGCGCTGCTGTGCGAGCAGCTGTTTGTCTGTGCGTAATGTGCAGTATGTCGATGGTTATTTAGGCTACACACTAGGGTTGTGCCGATGGGCGATTGGCGATGGAAGGGTTGTTTCACGATGTCTTTTTTTTTAAATGACGATGCAATCGCGAGGTGTGGGGGGGAGACAGCGCGTGTGTGGCGCATGCTGACGAAATCGAGGCTGAACGAGACTGAGTGAGAGGAGACAGAGGAAGGCTGCTTAATGAGAGAGAGGAGGGTGGGGGGAGGGGGGGAGATCAACGCCTCCGCCCGCTCGACACTAACGCGCATGTCACGGAGCGGTGAACAAACCAAACAACACAATGTCAGGAGAAATTGAAAAGATATGCCGTCTGTGTAAAGTCAACTTGCTAATTAAGGAGCCATTACATGTTCAAGAGTTTTATAAAGCTGCTCAAACGCCAAAGAGAGGCTATAAGTGAACGTTTCAGACACGCAGGGCAGGCTCTACAAGGAAGAAGGAGGACTTTCCTACTTCTGTGTAGCATCGCAAATTGTGACGTTACATCACAAATTGTGATATTAGAGTGCCATCTTATGGTCAATTTAAGCAATAATATCTTCATAGCCAGCTGTTTTACAGTCGCTCAACTGATTATTTTACTGTTTTATATTGTTAATAATGACAATAACAACAACCTAAAAGTTAGCCTTATGTATGGCTAATACATAATTATTTAGCCTAATAGATAATTGGTTATTTGGAGTAGAGACAATACCATCAATAGGCCCAAACACTGCACAATAATCAGTCAATGGTGAAAGTCAAAAATAGTTTTATTGCAAACACTGGCTTAAAAAACAACAACTTGTGTAAAAATATGGCACATAAAAAACAATAACTTGTGTAAAAGAAAATGTGGCACATAAACTAGGCCATTCAATTATTCATTGTTGTTAAAGTGCAATGAAATAATGTCAGCAGACAACAGAAAACATATTTTGTCTTCAGCCTGCTGGAGGGCTATAGAAATAAATTATGTCCTTTTTGTAAATAAAATAGACAGGCTGTGATGCCAGGTCAACCATAACCTGAACAAAGAATAATAAATAACCTAATAGGCCTTAATAAACAAAAATCAAAAATGAAAACCTCAGTTTACATACTAGCAGCCTTCAGTCCTACTCCAAAAACTGTTCAATGTCCACAGATAAGTAGCCTTGTTGTTTTATAAATAAAATGAATAATATACAATAACAAAATAAAGTTAAAATAAAAATAAATATATATTAAAATAAACACAGCCAGAAACAATATGAACTCAAATTTGTAAGCTTAATATACTGGAGTTATACCTAGAGTCTACCTTTAGGCAGACATGTGTATGCCTAAAGATTTTTGGCTAAGAAAACCAGCTGGTTTACTTTCTCTGGTTTGAGAATGTTGCGTTGGGGAGTAACAATGTTGCCAGCAACACTGAACACACGCTCTGATGGGGTGCTGGTAGCAGTGACACACAGGTATTTTCTAGCCATGTTTACCAGCAAAGGAAAGCGACTGTTGTTGCTGTTGGCACTCCACCATCCCAGTGGTTTGTCATCACCATTAATGACTTCCTCTTGCAAGTAGGATGTCATTTCAGAATTAGCTCGCTGCTCTGCAGGGATTGTGGCCATAGGCTGCTTCGTCCTTCCCAGAAGACTGCCCAGTGTTTTGGTCCTCTTAGCTGACTGCTTCTCAGTAGCTGCTGCTGCTTCTTCTTCCTCCTCTTCCTCCACTCTGATGCGTACAGATGGCTTAGTTTTGGCTTTCCAATACGCCACCATCTCATCCTCAAGCTCACTTTTGATCACATCAAGGGCCGGGGCATTGATGTGGTCCCCCTTATAGCGTGGGTCAAGGAGGGTGGCTTTGCGCATCCACTGAAGGGTTGATTCCGCATATTTTGAGTCCACTTTCTCCAGGATCCTCCTTTTCAGTTCTTTGACCATCTCTACATCACTGTCCTCCTCCTTCAGGATATCCATCATAAGATGCAGCATGGGCAGCAGAGATGAGACTGTCACATAGTTCTCAGCAGATAAAATGTCAGTAAATTCTGCGACAGGCTTCAACCCATCCTTGACAGCCTCTAGGACAGCAGTGTCCTGCCAAGTAATGCTTGCGACGGCTCTGGTCATCAGCAAAGACCCTTTTGATAGCAGGGAGCTGTTCGAGGATTCTTTGTACCATGGCATATGTCGATCCCCAACAAGTTGCACAATCCTATAATAATAAGAATAATGATATTAATTATTATTATTGTTATTATAATGAGTATTAATTATATTACCATTAGTAATTAATTTATAGGTAACCTACAGGTGGTCTGGCCTAGATATCTGCAGCGACAATTCAGATTATTTCTAACAGTCTATGACTGACATTCTTCACATCTATTTTATTTTAAATTACATTAATGTGTGGGCTACAAGACAATTATTAAGCCAGTAAATTAAGATAGTTGACATACCGTTATCAGCATGTGTTGAGGTAGATTCATCTCCTCCTGCACCTTGCAGAGCTCTCTTCGTCTTTGCCAGCTGTGAGAGAAAGCGCCATTAATAGCGTGGCAGACACCTAAAGCCCGATCAGTTTTTGTTTTTTCCTTCTGTATTGCATAATTGACTGCCACATTCAGATTGTGCCCGAAGCAGTTCAGCCATGGCCATTTGAGCTCTCAAACGGCCGCAACAATATTAGCTCCGTTGTCAGTGGTGATGCAAGAGATTTTACTCTCTTCTATATCCCAATTATGGATAGCCTCCCTCAGCCCCTCAGCCAGTACCGCAGCAGTATGGTTCTCCGGGATGAAAGTTGTTTCGAGACATTTCGCCTCCAGTTTCCAGTCCTCAGAAATATAATGCGCGGTCACAGACATGTAGGGGGTCATGTTCACACTTGACCACATGTCTGTGGTGAAAGCGACGAAGTCAACCACTTTCAAATCCTTTGAGATGCGTTCCCTTGTTGCGTTGTACAGCTCGGGAATGGCGGTCTTGGTGAAATATTTACGGGACGGCAGCTCGTACTGTTTGTCGAAAGTTTGTAGCAGGTCTTTAAAACTTGCTTTATCAACTGTGTGATATGACACCATCTCCTTAACAATGTACCTTGCAACAGCTGTCGTGCACTGGGCCCACCTTGCACTGTTTCTTTTATATTTGGAGCTTTTAACAAAGACCTCAAAGTGTCAACCTGGCCTCCAAATTCCCCAGATCCCAGTCTGAATGAGCATCTGTGGCACGTGCCGTTAACCCACCTCATAACCTACTGAACTAAATGGATCTGCCACCAACACTTGGGGCCCTATTTAGATGGTCTGAAACGCAAAGCACCAGGCGTGCGGCGCATGGGCGTGTCCCAGTCACTTGCTAGTTAGACAGCGCGTTTTTAGACTGTGCGCCATGGCGGAGAGTCTAAAAGGGTTGGACTTAATCTGTGAATTAGTCATGGGTGTGTTTTGGGCGTATCATTCAAGAAGCCAATCAGAGTGTCACCTCTCATTCCCTTTAAAAGAGGCGCGATTGGAGCGCATGGTGGAGAGCTAGTTAGATGGTGGACCTACCAACTGCAAAGAGTGAGCGTTTTACAGCTGAGGAGACTGATCTCCTTGTGTGGGAGGTGAAGGCCCGTCAGAACCAGATCTACGGGGACAGCAGACAGGCACCCAAGCTCCCTGAGGTAAAGCAGGCGTGGGATCACTAATACAAGAAAGATCTTACTAAATATCCGTGGAATATTATTCAAACCTGTTTTCATCATATAGCAGAGCACAGCGGTCAGGACTGCCGCAGAGCTCCCCAAGGTGCTGATCCTGCAGCTAGGATCTGTTCAGCATTTTCTCCCCCACCCACGTTTGTTAATTGTTTTCACATGTTTCCTAGAGCTGTGTTCTGCCTCTTATTTGCATGTGTGTCCTCTCTACACTCAGATAACAATATAATAATATAATGTAGCCTAGTAGCCTATATAATGTAGCCTAGTATAACATGTTAAAATAAATGCAATGTGTGGGCTTTGGTTTTCAATCAAAAACGATTGATTGGTCAGATAATTTCACAATTTCATTTGTCATTTTAACAAATTATGATGATCATTATTACTGCGATTAGATCATTCTGATTAATGACTGACCATTAAGACGTGTTTCTGATAAATATTTTAATGTGCACAATAATAACCTTTCACATTGTAATCATATTTTATTTGTTATCTTTTGCATATGTGTGGCTGCTCCGTGTGTGTCTGAGCAGAGTGCACGCGCGTTGTGCACCCGCCTAGAGACGCATATTACTAACTTGTTTAACAGCACAATACTGCGCTGTTGACTTTAGACCAGATTTTTGTTGGTCACTGGCGCATTTGCTTTTTACGTCATCTAACTAGCAACGCGCCATGACTGCGCCTGACCACTACTCATTTTTAGACCAACATACCCAGAGAAGCGCAAGTTCATTTGCTAGTTAGACGACGAGGGCGCAGGGTGTGAAAATGACAACTGCGCCTGCATCTAAATAGCAATGACACTTGTGACATGGATTATACGCCCTCCGCCGTCTGCTTTAGACCATCTAAATAGGGCCCTTGTTCTGCAATGGTGTTTGAGTGGGTGGAACATGTCAGGTGGTATCCACATGAATGCCAGAACCAAAGCTTTCTTAGCAGAACAATGCATTGGAACAAAAGGATCAAAGTTATTCACTTCACCTGTCAGTGGTTTTAATATTTTGGCTGATCTGTGTACATTTTGCTGCTGACCCATCCACGACAGCTTAGCTTTCATGTCGGACTCCAGCCTACTTCTCCAAACTGGGGGCGTGCTGACTGACGTCTACTGTAGGTCATATACTGACTATGGATAAGCACCATAACCCCACTTTAGAAAATCTGAACTCTCTCTTTTAACTCCGGATCCAGGAGCTGCAAGCTGATCTGACTCTGACAACAAACAGTTCAAAACTCAAGGAAAATGCCTCCAACATAAACATAAACATCATTATTCACTCAGTGTCTTTTCACACTTTCAGACGTAAACTGAGACTATTCAGGCTGGACACGGGATCAACAACACGTCTACACCCTGAACCATGTACAGCATTAAACCAGCAGCAGGAAAACAACAAGTCATTCTGACAAAGTGATCGGTCAAAGGTCCAAACTGCCAAGGTAATCAGATAAAGATTTACTCCAGACGGCTGTAATTTCCTCGTCATTTTGTTTTCTTGAGGAAAAAAAAACAGTAAAATTTGTCTATAGATCAGCGGACATTTCAACAAATACTAGGAATGAAGCTTCTTAAATTAATAATGACTGAATATGAATCTGGGTTTAAAAAGTTAGGAAAAACTAGGAAGTTTCTCCATAATAACTACAACATTACATCATTCTTTTGAAAAACTTCTTAGATGATTATGGATCTCTTGAGTTTTATCCTGCTAACCTCCCTACCCTTAAGATTATTTTCTTGATTAATCAATTAATGTTTTGTCTACAAAAGTTCAGAAAATCTCCAAGGTCTAAGATGAAGTTTTCAAATGTCTTCTTCAGTCCAACCAACAGCCAAATACAAGAATATGTTCAGTTTACTGACATCTGAGAAGCTGGATCAAGCAGATTCTACTGCTACAATTGACAAACAATTATGACAGTTTTACAGAAATTACCAATATATTTTCTGTCAACCGACTTATCAATCAAATAACTAATCATTGCAGCTCTACAACACACATGATGTATCACTACATATAAATAGAAAACGTTAAATTTTAGTCTAGTATTTGAGAAATCTGCTGTCTTGACAAAGTCCTCACTTGCACTTCCTGTCATCACATAAACTTTAAGCTCATTAAAGCTGTTTCTTACAGAAAAATAAAATATTTGATATTATCTGACAAAAAAAAGAGATGTTGTTACACCCACTGTAAAATAATTTTGTGCTGAAATGTTAGCTCATAATGTAACAAGCACTTGACTTATTGACACAACACCTCTCTTTATACTCTTAAAACAATATTCACAACTTGGATTAATTTACTATCAAAACACTAACTTTGGCTCAAGATGGCCCAGTGGGCTTTAAGAGGTTTTACATCCAAAGAATGTTTATAACCATTAACTGCCTCACCGAATCAATGGCAACCACAGCTAGCTTCCACTTTAGACCTACGATTCTTTGTCAAAACGAGTAGCCACACTCGGTTAATGAAAGGGACTCTGCATTTCATTGGGGCTTGGCTTTAATTGAAGTTTTAGGAAAACCATAAATTAAAAAGTTTTTGTGGGATCCAGGCAAGCTTAACTGCTAAATCTGTCAAATACATCAAGCTTGACTTTACCAGACCCCCGGTACATTCAGGATTGAATGCAGGTGTCTTTTGACTGGAGACATGTCAATACTACTTGGTACTGAGTAATTTAGGTTGACACTTCAAAGGTATTAATACCCAGCCCTACTTTTTAACCCCTTTAGGTAGAGTTGGGCGATCTTGTCCATATCCTATCGTCCTATCGCCATCTAGTGAAATCGCCGATGAACAATGTCATCGCCCGGGGGGGGTTCATTACGCGTCGCCGCTGAAACATTCACTTATAGCCTCTCTTTGGCGTTTGAGCAGCTTTATAAAACTCTTAAACATGTAATGGCTCCTTAAGGCCCCAACATACTCGGGCGTAAGCGGAGCAGACTCCGCGAGGAATGTCCGCAGTCATTCGGGTTTCCATAGTCGAGCGCACTTCCGCGTTGTAGTTTCCTGTAAAAATGTCGGTGAAAATCCCTGCGATGTGAAAAATACATGCCAAGCAGTCACTGGTGTGCGGAGCGGAGTCCGCGCGGTCGTAAAATCTGAGCTTTGCGCGCACAGGCCTTGCGGACGTCCGCTTTGAGTCCGCGCGGACCTCCGCGGAGTCCGTTCCGCGTATGTTCCGCCCGAGTATGTTCGGGCCTTTAATTAGCAAGTTGACTTTACATAGACGGCATATCTTTTCAATTTCTCCTGACATTGTGTTGTTTGGTTTGTTCACCGCCCCGCGACATGCGCGTTAAGGCGTACATACTCGGGCGGAACGGACTCCGCGGAGGTCCGCGCGGACTCAAAGCGGACGTCCGCAAGGCCTGTGCGCGCAAAGCTCAGATTTTACGACCGCGCGGACTCCGCTCCGCACACCAGTGACTGCTCGGCATGTATTTTTCACATCGCGAGGATTTTTCACGGACATTTTTACAGGAAACTACAACGCGGAAGTGCGCTCGACTATGAAAGCCCGAATGACTGCGGACATTCCTCGCGGAGTCACAAAATAATGCAAAAAAATTAAATAAATAAAAAACACTCATGTCACCTGAGGTCTTCCACATAGGCTACAGATTAGCAACAAAATAAAAGTCTTAACTTTTCATTCAAACAGGGGCAAATATATAACGACTGATATTACCTTATAGGCTAGGTTTATGTGAGCCGGTAAGTAACAACAAATCAAAGAACATAAATGCTTAAGATATTTAAATTATATGAGAGAGCCCAGCAAGTTAATTTTTTACACTATGAAATGATCCACACACTTAATATCTTAGTCACTATTATTTTATCATCAGATTTAAGGGAACATTGCGACAATGTTAATTTCTTAAAATAAGAAAAGTTTTAAACTCCCCAATATCCAGATTAGTATGGACTCAAATAAAAATCTGGTATAAATCAGGCTCTGTATTAAACCACATCTGAATTCTGTTCAATAATGCTAACAGTTAATACTACTGGTACTGTAATGCTAACCTGCTTAACTACTTTTGGGCTCTTTTACACATTCATACCCAATACTACAATCAGCTGACATTAATTTATAGTTGGATGTTGGCTTGAGCTTTTTAGAGGTTCCCCCAGGAGCCTTTCTGGGGTCCCTGTGCTGCTGACCTGAGCACAGAAAACAGTTTGCAGTCTGCTCAACTGGTGCCACCGGACTTCAGCCAAAAAAAAGCCAAATTTTACAACAGCTAACCACATACGTATGTTAAGTCAAGTTAAGTGTGTTTTCTGTATATTATGCAAGTTCCTGGTGTGGGATATTTCCTCATGCTGACTGTCGCAACACATAAACTGTGCTCACCTCTTCTAGAAATTTGGTGACATCGTAGACTTTGTGATGGATGATGATCCACGTTGATTTGAACGAGTTCTGCTCCTCGATCTCTGACAGTCTGTAATATCTGACTCCATTGGGGCATTTTTCCTCCTTTTCACCCATTTGTGTATCTGAAAAGTCCGACAACCTGAAAGTTAAAGAGCCGCTGACAGTCGACCGGAGCTGCTAAACAGCCTGACAGTAGTTTTATAATGCCACCGAGCCTGTCAGGGCCGTGACTCCGCATAAACACACCGACATTTAACCCAGTTTCTATCAACAAGAGTCCCAAGTTTCAGAGGTGGTGAGTTCACGGCCGTCATGATCTCTGGAATACGATACCAGTAGTCCGGCTTTTCTTTTCAAAGTAAAGGTCTCATTTAACTGATGAGTCTTGACAGTTCAAGGTTTAACTTTACTGTCATTATACAACTCAGGATTTCACTTTGAAATGTAATTGTAGCCTTCTCCATGATGCACTCATACACAAAAATATATTATTATTATATTTAAATATCATAAACTAGAATTAAAAAAATAAATTAGATTAAACCGATCAAATTCGGCAATATCATTGTAACAATACAGGAAAAAAAGGAGAAAAAAAAGAATGGAATGCCTTCTTTTGGCATGGTCTATCTCCAGACATTTTTTCAGTTTTATGACTTAGGTTAAAACATTTGCTAAAAAGTAATCAGTTAGTCAATCAATTCGTCATCTGTAACCTATTTCCATTCATTTAAAATACAAAAGTTACCATCCCAAATCTGTGTATATATAGATATATATCGATATAGAGATGTATGTATATGTATATGCATGCACACAAAAGACATGTATAATATCAGTCTAATATGCAAGTAATAGAGCAAAAAACTTTAGAGTAGTGTAAGTGAGGGTACTGCAAAGGTAATGGCATACTGATGTGCATGAATAATATACTTTGTGGCAAGTTATTTAGAATCAGACTCAGAAATACTGCAGTGGTCCCCATGGGGAAATTGTGGTTTGTTACAGTCGCTTTGATGTAAAGCATAGAGAATTATAGAGATAAAAATAAGAAGTATAAGGTATGAACAATTCAAAAATACAAAAGTAAAATATGTGCTTTGTGCTCCAATATTTTAAACTAGTATGTAAGATATTAAAAAAATCAAAATAGGTTGAACATGGTGAGTAGCCTACATAAAGTGTGTCTAAATATATAAGTGTACAGAAAAATGTACAAAAGTAGTATGTAAAGCTTAGAAAATAACAATATGTGTATTTTGCTTCAATGCCACATTATGCTATTAATATTATATTATTCATTTTTTGTTTTGTTTTCACAGCCATACTTTTTAGCAGATAGCCAGACTGTGTCTCATATTGACTAATTTTATTTGTAAAGGGACCATGTACAATATTAAACATAAATGCAACAAGAGTTAGCTTAAGGCTAATCTTCAGTCTTGAGTATTATCGTTACATTTACACAGAAAAGCAGCAATTTTTCATGAAAGATTAAAGAAAGAAAATACACATTTTTCTTTTAGGGTATTTTGATCATTTTATAATCATTTTCTATTCAGTTGATTTTAGGTGAATCCTACATCAGTAAACGTGAGCAACTCATTAAAAACAAAGCAAAGGTATATCAAGACAACTGTGACCTCTAAACGTCATTTTACGTTGATTTGGACACATTTGGTTTTATTCTGAAAAGCTAACTTCCGGTCGGATTGCGTTTATATGTGGCTGCTTCATGGCGCCTCGAAGTTCCTGGCACGGCGACTGACACCGCCCCCACCGTCTTTCAAGCGCTACCATTGGTCACTTTCTTCCTATCTGCGACTGGGGCTCTGTGATTGGTCGGCATCCTGTCAGCTATGGGCGAGGACGAGGCTAAAGTTCGTATCAGTTCAACTTTCAAGGAAACCAGCTTCTCACGGAAAGGGGTGGCGGGGCACGCTATTTTGTCACGTAATGACTGTTTTATCCTCCACTGCGTGTGTTTCAGCGGGCAGTTGCAGATCCTGTTGTGTCCTCAGCAGCCAGTTAACTCGTTAAATATGTTAAACAATGAGAGAAGTTTAGTAGGCAAAGGTTTATTTTCTTTCCTCAGCTCTCTGAAGCCAACCATTTCAAGTCAAAGATTGTCTATTAACACGAAGAACAAAAAAATCCCACTGTTAACTGTTATTAATAAACTTCATCCATGTCAAAACTGCCTTGTACATTGGCCAGGATGGTAGGTTACAGTCCTGATATATATTGTATCTGACGGAAAGGTAAAACAGTGAAAATACCCTCAATATAACGTAGCTACACTTAAACTGATATTGATTTTTTTACCCACTGGTATTAAAGTTTTCTTTAGAGTAATTAAAGTAAGGAGAGTTATAATGTTGTGTATTCATATTCATTAATCTACTGGCATTTCCTTGGTTTGACAGTTGTCAAATTTTGTGGCAGGTGTTCAAAAAAGCAAAATAACACACTAAAGCTGTTTATATGACATGGATACATTCCCAAGGGGGAATACAAAGCATTTGCTACCATGCTGAAGAACTGCTGTGCAGCTGTCTGCACATCAAATAGACTGAAATGGTATTTTTCAACCCACATCCTATTCTCCCATCTTTTCATGTGGAAGTGATTGATTGGAACAACTTTTTTGAAATTGGTGCAGTATTGAGCGAGAGCAGCAGCCAGGCTACACTGTAAACAATTTGGACATGTTCGCACCATAATTTTACATCCACTAAAAGTGTTTGTTTTAGCCACTGACAGGCTCAGATTGTTAGTCTATGTGTCTGACAACATTATGGAAAAGACCCTACAGAGATGGACCTTTTGTTAAAGATTAAGATTCTGTTTGTTTGACCAGAAATATGTCACCATCAAGTAATTACCACCACCACCAATCACTATCTTCAAACCCACTAGACTCAATTTAAATAGACAGTAATTTTATATATATAAAGAAGTGTACAAAAAAAATTCAGGTTAAATATAATTATGACTAACTTTGGTAATTCTTTTGAATAAATTATTTATTTTCATTTTTCACTTTCAGATCTTTCTTTTTCAGTTTCAGACTTTTGGCCCTGATCTAGCGTGGAGGCGTGGCATCAACTGAGAGGGGTGTGGAATCATGACAGACAGCTTAACAAAAGGGCTAGGGACCTTCCCCTATCACGTGGCATCAACTATGCTTAACCTCCAGCTTTGCCAATTCACCACTTGAAGACGTCAGAAACATTGTATGTTGTCACAAAACGACCTCTCATTTTGAACATTTCTCACCTGTGTGCTGGCTCCAGCAGGGATTCACAGTGCTACGTGGAAATCCGAAATTTCAGCACTTAAAGTGTGGCTGTTGAAGTGCACAATCTGGCATAATTTATCGCTCCGCTTCTGCAATTGGCCCTCAGTACTGTCTTAAACAGCTTTCACATCTCACATCTCTGAAAACGGTGTAAATTTAGATGATGTGGTGATATTTGGATGAACTTAGGCTACCACGTATTGAAGAATATTAAAACTTAATAAAGTGACATATTAACAGCCTTAGCCTTATAGTGGAAATTAAAACAGATTTAGCCGTGCAGGATATTTGTGCATGCCGTACAAATGGAAGTTTGTCACTGACATCAGATTTTTCACTGCCAATCTCATGGTGTAGCCCACATGTTGAGTTGAATTGTTTTAGTTCCTAGTTCCCTGAAGGCAACGTGATAGGGGAAGGTCCCTAGCCTTTTTGTTAAGCTGTCTGTCATGATTCCACACCCCTCTCAGTTGATGCCACGTGCCACCCTAGATCAGGGCCAAAAGTCTGAAACTGAAAAGAAAAGATCTGAAACTGAAAACAATCAAAACAAGTACAAGTACAAAACATTTGGCTCCAATATAGCTCCATACAACTCTGCTTTTTTAAATAAATCCTTAATTCACCCAGTTCCACGTTAAAATATGCAGGCTCTATACATGCTTAAATTACTGTTTATTTAAATGCTTTCTGGTCGGTTTGGTGATGATGATTTTGGGGCTGTTTCTCGTTAAACAAAAAGGATCTGGCCCTTTATCCTAACAGGGTTAGATTGTTTTGCTACTGGTAAAAAGTTGCGAGACCTGTAGATCTTGAGGTTGCAAATCCCTGCATGGTAATGTTACAGCACATCGTCAAAGCAGGCTGATAGTGCTAAGTAACGTTAGCTTTGACAAACTGTCTCAAAATGTGCATGGAATTTCACTAAAACATGCTAGACTAGTACATCATAGCGTAATGTAGGTGGTTGGAATTTGGAATTTGGAGGTATTGTTAAACTTTGTACAGGTCCTTTAAAATCAAGTGGTGAGCACTGTATTAAACCAAAGAGATAACAGCAGCTTTTCAGTTAAAAACAATATTGAGATTTATTACAATATGTTTCAACAGCACATGAACATGTTAATTACTTACTGACTTATGCCTTACACCCCTTTTGGGGTATAGGCCGTCGACAAGGGACCTCCAGAGTACCTAATTGCTGGCTTTCTTTTCTATCTGTGACCAGGTGTATCCCAACTTCTTGGTGTCTGCCTGCAGATCCCTTCGCCAGGTGTTTCTTGGCTGACCTCTGACATCAGAGCCTGTCTGGTGATGTTTGACATTGGTTTTCAAAGAGCGTGCCCAATCAATTTCCATCTTCTTCGTTCAATTTCATCTTTAGCTGGTATTTGCTGTGTCTTAGTCCAAAGATCTTTGTTGGTGATCTTATCTGGCCAATGGATTTTCAAGATTCTTCTCAGGTACCTGTTTATGAAGCTTTGCACTTTGCTAGCTGTGTTATTTGTTGTTCTCCAGGTCTCGGCTCCATAGAACAGGACTGATTTTACGTTGAAGAAGATGGAAATGGATAGGGCACACTCCTTTGAGCACTATATGTTCTTAAGTTGTAGAAAGGCTGCTCTTGCCTTACCTATTCTGGCTTTGACATCTGCATCAGTTCCTCCATCTTTGTTGATGACGCTGCCCAAGTAGGTGAAGGACTCTACTTCTTCAAGTTGAGTATCTTCAAGTGATATTGGTTCCACACTATTTGTGTTGATCCTCATGCTTTTCGTCTTTCCCTTGTGGATGTCAAGACCCACTTGGGCTGATGTATCTGCGAGTAAGGTTGTCTTCTCTTGTATCTGGTGGTGGCTGTGTGATAGAAGTGCCAAGTCATCTGCAAAGTCGAGGTTTTCTAGCTGTGTCCCTAACGTCCATTGGATTCCGTTTTTCCTTCCTTCAGTTGTGGTCTTCATTACCCAGTCGATAGTAGAAACAGGAAAGGGGATAGCAGGCACCCCCGTCTATCCCCAGTCTTGATTTCAAACTGGTTGGTCGGTTGTCCTTCGTGAATGACCCGGCAGGTCATTCCTGCATAGCTTTTAATGAGGTTACAAGCTTCGTAGGCACTCCATGATGTCTTAATAGCTTCCAAACAGTCTCTCTTAGCACACTGTCGAAAGCCTTTTCATAGTCAACAAAGTTGACATACAATGGGGAGTTCCACTCCAAGGAATGTTCAATTATTATACGGAAGGTAGCAATCTGGTCGACACATGACCACTTTTTTCCTGAATCCTGCTTGTTGGTGTCTTAATTGTTGATCTACTGCGTCTGTCATTCTATCTAGTATTATTCTATAAAGCACCTTCCCTGGTACAGAGAGTAGCATGATCCCTCTATAGTTGGCACAATTTCCCAGGTCACCTTACTTGGGGATCTTGTTAAGAAGCCTTCTTTCTAGTCTGAAGGTAGTTCTTCATCCCATATCTTTTTGAAGAGTGGATATAGCAGCTCTACGATGGTGTCCAGGTCAGCCTTTAATGCTTCTGCTGGGATATTGTCTGGACCTGCTCCCTTGCCACTTTTCAGTTTCTGTATGGGATTCCTGATCTCATCTCTGCTAGGTGTGTCACATCTGATGGGTAGTTCGTTTTGTGCTGGTTGAATATCCGGGGGGTTTGCTGGTGGGGGTCTGTTAAGCGTCTCTTCAAAGTGTTCCACACATTGTTTGAAGTGTTCCACCCATCGTTTTAAATGTTGAAGTCATCCGCCGCCCCACAGCTCTTCTGTCTATTCTGGCTTCCTCCATAGGAGAATGGATTCGCCGGCCGGAACACGCAATGAGGGAGAGTTCCTCATTCTGCCGCTGCCACACTGTCGCGTTATAACACTCTGGGAATACACAACACAGTGGCAGTAGGGGTGCACAGCAACAGCACAACTCAGATGAAGCTCTCTCACATGCCAGGATGCTACTAAAGCCAGTGGGTACTTACACGGCGAGGCAGAGTCCCTCAGTCTGCAGCTGCCACACTGTCGTGTCGTAATACTCTGGGCTTTCTTGACTCTGCTGTCGCCTCACCGCACTTCGCTGGCATCTGGTCAATAGTCGGTGCAGGGTTGTCCTCTCTGGCGGTCCTCTTCCCTCCTCGGCGTGTTGGTATTGTAGACTCTTGGCGCTGCTTGCCGGCTCATCTGCTGTCCTTGGGCTCCTCACCTGTCCGCTTCCCTTAAGTCCCTCCTCCTGATAGCCGATTGGTTGCTGGCCACTCCGTTCTCCAGTGCCATTGGTCAGTCTATCAAAAGGTAAAAGTGCTTCACAGGTGCAGATTATAAACATAATGACAAATGCCCCGGCAGGAAGTAAAATAATACAATAAAAACTCAAACCATTTCAACCTAAAACCAAACAATAGGGGCGTCGGTGGCTTAGTTGATAGAGCAGGCATCCCATGTACAAGCCTGTTGCCACAGCGGCCTGGGTTCGAGTCCAGCCTGTGGCCCTTTGCTGCATGTCACCCCCCCCCCCTCCCCTTTACACTTGGCAGTCCTATCCATTAAAGGCAAAATGCCCCAAAACATATCTTTAAAAAGCAAACAATAAAAGACAATAAAATCAAGCAGTAAAACCCATCAGACACAATAAAGCATGCAGATAAAAACACAACACTAAAGTAAAATCATGCACAATAAATAAAACACAAATATGAAGGCACAAAAAATAAAATCTATACTTCCGCTGTGCGACAATAGCATCAATGGCTGCCGGATATTGATACTATGGTAACTTTAATTAATCACATCTGTAGTAAATGTTACAGTGTCTCTTATGTGATTTAAAAAAAACAGCCTTCCAGCATTTGCAGACTGACCCTCTCCACGCCCCCAACAATGACTACATACCGACTGTATCCGTAGGAGGGATTTTGGCAGAGATGGGGACTCGAGTCATTGTGACTTGGACTCGAGTCGACTTGATTCGCTGTTTTGATGACTTGTGACTTGACTTGACAAAAAATAAAAGACTTGAGACTTGACTCAGACTTGGAAGTTAAAGACTCGGGACTTAACTTGACTTGAGACACGATGACTTGAATGACTTGAGTGTTATTCACATCATGTTTTCGGTTAGAATATAAAATTAATAAATTAATTTAAAAAATAATGTTGATTAGCCGGTAGGAGCGCAGGCCGAGAATGGCGTCATCATGATTGGATCACTACCCTGTCAATCGGTCATGCCCTCTCTACGTACCTTACGTGTTTGTTTTTTCAGTTTGGTGGAACTTGTTTTTTAATTTATTTGCTAACATTAACCCCAGAAAACGTGAGCGAACATTCCGACCGGTTCATCACAAGACCGGTTGTACGTTTTATGAACGAGCAACACAGGGTTAAATGAGCTAAATGGGTGATTTTGGCCGCTGCCTTGGTTAGTGTGTGTGTGTGTGTGTCTGTGTCTGTGCGCGCACACATGGGGGTCGTCCCTGCAAAGTAAACATTGCAGCGATGAAGTCAGTGTTTACTGACAGTTACTTATATCTTGTCTTTTCACTTTATTAAGATCAGATTCTGCAGGTAAAATTACAATAATAAGGTGACTTGACTTGGACTTGACTTGACCTATTACAGGACTTGACTTGACTTGACTTGACATAACCTGTGACTTGACTTGACTTGCCCAAGAAAAAATGACTTGGGACTTACTTGAGACTTGAAGGTTAAGACTTGAGACTTACTTGAGACTTGCACATATGTGACTTGGTCCCATCTCTGGATTTTGGTTTGTTTAAATTGAAGCAGAGTGAGAGCTCTTTCCTGTGCTCAACTATACAGCTCCGACCTCTAAAAGTTTACTTGATTAAATTCTCTCATTAATGTTAGAATTTACTCAAAACCAGGATTTCCCTCGGTATATGGGGCATTCTACTGATTTTGTGCAAAGTGCTGTCCCTTAACAAAAAAACAACAAAAATAATAAAATTGATTATTCAGACATAAATATTTACAAAGATTATGTTATGACCTATTTAAACCCAGGACATTAAATGAAAAGTGATACACTAAATATATACAAAATCACCATTTATAGGGTACTTTCTATTGGGAAGTAGCTGTCCCCAACCCTGACCTCTAAAATTCAATTCATGTAAATAACACTTAAAACACCACCATAACATTTTTCATATTTTTTTCAAAAGTCTAATTTAAAACATCTTTGTGATTAAGTTTAGACAGAAGTTGAAAGATTTAGATGTATTGTGGGATTAATTTTTAAATTAAGAAACTATGCTAAAAAAATAGTGTCCCTTGTTTTCATGTCACTACCAAAACACAAGAGTTTTAATGCTCTGGTTGAGTCTGGATTTTAGCCACACCCCTGAATTTCGGAGAAGGGGGGTAGTACTGCACCCCCGTCCCAGATGGCTGCATGGTAAGTCGCTGACTCCCATCATTTTTTAAATAAATGCCTTCCAAAGTCTGAAAATCAGTGTGTAACTTTTAAAACTGTCACTACCGAACACATGTTCTCTTTAATTATGTAAAAATTTGGGGGTCTTATGCAAAATATTTTGTTTTTCTGTGTGAACAACTCTTCAAACATGTGCTTGTTAGCCATGTGACTGCTAGTATTCTTTAGTTGTCTTGAAAAATAGCTAGGATTGTCACTACCGAAACAGTCCCTACCGAAACCTATGGTAAAGTTTCAGTAGTGACGTGATCATTTTGGTAGTGACAAAATGGAATGGTCCGTAGTTAAACCCCATAATTTTGTGGTCCAAAGTCTTCTCTGCTCTGCTCTACTCTACCCTGGTCTACTCTACTCTGCTTTACTCTATTCTGCTCTACTCTGCTCTGTTCTGCTCTACTCTACTATACTCTGATCTACTCTACTCTACTCTACTCTGCTTTACTCTATTCTGCTCTACTCTGCTCTGTTCTGCTCTACTCTACTATACTCTGATCTACTCTACTATACTATACTCTGCTCTACTCTGCTCTGTTCTACTCTGCTATGTTCTACTCTGCTCTACTTTGCACTACTCTGCTCTGCTCTGCTCTACTCTACTCTACTATACTCTACTCTATTCTGCTCTGCTCTGCTCTACTCTACTCTACTATGCTCTGCTCTACTCTACTCTATTCTGCTCTGCTCTACTCTACTATACTCTGCTCTATTCTATAATCTGCTCTACTCTACTCTACTATGCTCTGCTCTATAATGTGCTTGACTCTGCTCTGGTCTACTCTGCTCTACTCTATTCTGCTCTGCTTTACTCCACTATACTCTGATCTACTCTACTATGCTCTGCTCTGATATACTCTACTCTACTCTACTCTACTCTGCTCTGTTGAACTCTGCTCTACTTTGTTCTAAACTGCTCTGCTCTACTCTACTATACTCTGCTCTACTCTACTTTGCTCTACTCTATTCTACTCTGCTCTACTCTACTCTACTCTGCTCTACTCTGCTCTGTTCTACTCTGCTCTGCTCTACTCTATTCTGCTCTGTTCTACTCTGCTCTACTTTGCACTACTCTGCTCTACTCTGCTCTACTCTACTCTATTCTGCTCTGCTCTACTCTATTATACTCTTCTCTATTCTATAATCTGCTCTACTCTACTCTACTATGCTCTGCTCTGCTATACTCTATACTCTGCTTTACTCTACTCTGGTCTACTCTATACTACTCTTCTCTACTCTATACTCTGCTCTGTTCTACTCTGCTCTACTTTGTTCTACTCTGTTCTGCTCTACTTTGCTCTACTCTGATATACTCCGCTCTGCTTTACTCTGCTCTACTTTGCTCTACTATAATCTGCTCTACTCTACTCTACTCTACTATGCTCTGCTCTGCTATACTCTATACTCTGCTTTACTCTACTCTACTCTACTCTGGTCTACTCTATACTACTCTTCTCTACTCTATACTCTGCTTTGTTCTACTCTGCTCTACTTTGTTCTACTCTACTCTATTCTGCTCTGCTCTACTCTACTATACTATACTCTGCTCTACTCTGCTGTGCTCTACTCTATACTCTTCTCTACTCTACTCTATTCTACTCTGGTCTACTCTACTCTATACTCTACTCTTGTCTACCCTATTCTGCTCTGATCTGTTCTACTCTGCTCTGCTTTGCTCTATTCTACTATATTCTGCTCTACTCTGCTCTACTATACTCTGCTCTGTTCTACTCTACTCTG
The DNA here is from genome assembly GCF_041903045.1 of Epinephelus lanceolatus. NCBI lineage: Eukaryota > Metazoa > Chordata > Actinopteri > Perciformes > Serranidae > Epinephelus > Epinephelus lanceolatus. Next base: position 5,477,714 of record NC_135753.1, on the reverse strand, counting down.
CTGTACTTTGCTCTAAACTGCTCTGCTCTGCTCTACTCTACTATACTCTGCTCTACTCTATTCTGCTCTGTTCTGCTGTACTCTGCTCTGCTCTACTTTGCTCTACTCTGCTCTACTCTGCTCTGCTCTACTCTGTTCTACTCTGCTCTACTTTGCACTACTCTGCTCTACTCTGCTCTACTCTACTCTATTCTGCTCTGCTCTACTCTATTATACTCTGCTCTATTCTATAATCTGCTCTACTCTACTCTACTATGCTCTGCTCTGCTATACTCTATACTCTGCTTTACTCTACTCTACTCTACTCTGGTCTACTCTATAATCTACTCTACTCTTCTCTACTCTGCTCTACTCTACTTTGCTCTACTCTATTCTGCTCTGTTCTGCTCTACTTTGCTCTACTCTGATATACTCCGCTCTGCTTTACTCTGCTCTACTTTGCTCTACTCTACTATACTCTGCTCTACTATGCTCAGCTCTGCTCTGCTCTACTATACTCTGCTCTACTCTGCTGTGCTCTACTCTATACTCTTTTCTACTCTACTCTACTCTACTCTATATTCTTGTCTACCCTATTCTGCTCTGCTCTGTTCTACTCTGCTCTGCTTTGCTCTACTCTACTATATTCTGCTCTACTATACTCTGCTCTACTACTTTGCTCTTCTCTGCTCTACTCTATTCTGCCCTACTATACTCTGCTCTACTTTGCTCTATTCTACTATACTCTGCTCCACTATAGTCTTCTCCACTCTATTATGCTCTGCTCTGTTCTATTCTGCTCTACTCTACTCTATTCTGCTCTACTTTACTCTACGCTACTCTACTCTGCTCTGCTCTGCTCTTCTCTCTCAAAAATTAAATTGTTTTATTGACCACAAAAAAAGTTGCCTTTGAATTTGTAATTCCCACCATTAGGCATACATTTGAGGAAATATGATGCAACCTTAAAAACAGAATAATGGTCACTACCGAAACAGGACTGTCACTACCGAAACAGTGCAGTCACTACCGAAACACTGGGTGTTTTGTAAAAAATAAAGTATATTGAGTTATCAACTAAAGTATTATGATGCTAATCGGTTACATTTATGTTCTGTTTCATCAGTTATTAACTCTGAAGTCAATCTGATCAGTGCTATGCATTTTACAAAGAAAGATTGCATTTAGATTTTGAATTCTATAATCTGAACTTTGAAATTTGTTAAAATATTAGTTTTTATAGATTTAATTGTGAAAACCTTCAGTCAAAATTTGTAAAAATTTAAATCTTTAGACAAGGGAAGGAACAAGCATAACAGGTTGATATATATATTTTTTTGTATAATATAATACTATATGTTTCAGTAGTGACACATTTTGGGAGAGGAAAAACATTCCAAAACAGTCTGAAAATACAATATAAAAGTCATTTTACTAGATATGTGACCTCTACATATGGTACAATATATACAGGGACAAAGTTTTGGAAATAAAACATAGAAAATTTCAAAATATTTCCAGCCTAACTTTGCATACATTCGGTAGAATGCCCCATATAACGACTGCTACAGTCTGGCGTAAATGTAAATATAAGGTTGGTAACCTAGAAATCATGTGAGAACGGAAAAATACGGATTAAATTCTAGCTAGGTTAATTAGTAAATTTAGCTAACTGCTAGCTTCTTTTGTTAGCTGGTTTTAGCAAACTAATGTTGCTGGGTTTGGGGTCAAGGAGAAAAAACGAGGTGACTTAAATCGTTTGGTGATAATTAATACAGTTGTAGGTTGATTTTCTGTCTGGATTAAGCAAGTAATTGTTCTGTCACTAATCCTTGGCCATATATGAGGTTTGTAACTAAGAAATATTACTCATAATTCAAAATGACGTGTTGATCGATGAATCAGTTGTTTGAATTATTGTTTTAGCTCTGTGTATATCATTATTTGATCACTGTTGTAGTAAATAAGTGAAAATCAGCTACCTGTCAAACCTAAATCCATTTGTTGCAGAGATACTTGAGCATTTCTGTCAGCATGTTTGGAAAGAAAAAATATAAAGAAAGAAAAATTATACAATAAGATATATTTATTTAAAGAATACTAGTTTCTAAATAAATAATTTATATACTTTTTTCATTTATCAACACTTTTTTAATACCTCTTTCTATTTTTAAAATGAGTTTTAAAAGCAAATCTTAGAATTAATAATTCAGACATTACATTTATTTATTTGTAAAAATAAATCTTGATGTATTAAAGGGATAGTGCACCCAAAAATGAAAATTCGGCCATTATCTACTCACCCTCATGCTGAGGAACGCTCTGGTGAAGTTTTAAGCCTCTTTCACACAGAGCGCGATTTTCACGGCGCCCACCGCGGGGTAGGGCGCAGAGCAAGCGGAGAGCAAGGCGGGCAAGACAGGATTTGGGGAAGCACAGGCTCGTTCAGGAGCTACAGCTCCATGGTGACCGATTCCGGGTCTACTTCAGGGTGTCGTCACAGCGCGTTGCAGTGAAAGTAAAAAATTTTCAATTCGAGCGCAGGCTGGCGGCGTGCAGACGCCACGGCATGTGCCCTCTCGCGCGCCGCTCAGCCCGGCGGAAGAGCGGTGCGCTCTTGCGCTGCGGTAGCACATACACAATGAATGGGTTTGTCGGCGGAGGTCTGCGTCTCTGTGTGAGTCCTCACATCCCTTGCGGAGATCGGTGGGGGGAGCGGCTAGCACACCTAATGGCAGACGGCGCCCCAGACTAATGTCCAAGAACACAAAATTGAATCCACAAAGTACCTCCATACTGCTCATCTGTGGTGATCCAAGTGTGCTGCAGCCCCGACATAAAAAGTTGTTTCGAAAAACGTCATATGAACTCTGTTTTTAGCCTCACTGCAGCCCCCGCGCTTGCGCGAGACCAGCAAAAGCATGAGCTTTGCTTACCCGTGTTTACATCACGTGACACGTGCACCACAGGGGGAGACAACAGTAACCACAGAGCTAAAAGATAATTTGCACTACGATCTTTTAGCAAAGGACAGCCCAACATGTCTGAAGACTTTGAAATTGAGGAGGAACAGCATTTCTTTGTTGAGCCGGATTTCTTTGAGCCCGAGTATACGCACGGAACTCAGGCTACTGAACGAAGCAGCCGCCGCAGCTCATGAGCCTGACCCTCAGCCAGCCGCAGAATACCGGAGTCAAGCACTGGAAACCTGGTGGTGTAGTTCAAATGCAAAGCAATGCCAACGGGTGAGGAAAGTCTTTGCTGTTCAGACTGGGAATTGGCGATGCCTGCACTTGAGAATCTGGACATCAATACTGACGAGACTGCTGCTCTTCAGAGACCGTGCATCACCGATCACCCTGAGCACGCACACGTGAATGTGGAGCACAGAGAAGCAGTCAGACCTACAGGCTACAGTGAGGCTAAAAACAGAGTTCATATGACGTTTTTCGAAACAACTTTTTATGTTGGGGCTGCAGCACACTTGGATCACTACAGATGAGCAGTATGGAGATACTTTGTGGATTCAATTTTGTGTTCTTGGACGTTAGTCTGGGGCGCCGTCTGCCATTAGGTGTGCTAGCTGCTCCCCCCGCCGATCTCTGCAAGGGATGTGAGGACTCTAAAACTTCACCAGAGCGTTCCTCAAAATGAGGGTGAGTAGATAATGGCTGAATTTTCATTTTTGGGTGCACTATCCCTTTAAGAGTCTCACAGAAGATCTTTGAAACTGTACAGGGGCATGACTTTAACCCTTAGTGTGTGTGTGTGTGTGTGTGCGTGCGCAGGATGAGTGGACAATTCCAGCAGACTATGTTTTTCGTGGGGCTTCCCGACCTGAAGAAGCTCTGCTGTGTTACTCTGAGTCTGCCGGAGGAGGACTCAACAGGAGGCGCAAACAGATCAAGACCTGCAGGTGACAACCACAGGGGAAAATTTAAAAATACTACAGTTATGGATTCCTTCATACTTTACTTTCCAAGCAGCTTTCTGTGTAGATCATTTTCTGTTGGTGCAGTGTGAAATTGGGCTTACAATTTTAATTATTGTTAGTATTTCCCCTGTTCACCAAGTACTGCATATTACATACACATGTAGGCAGTATGGACGTGCTAACAAATAGAGAGGCAACAACAGATGAGGTTGATTTACAAAAGATAAAATGACAAATATAAGTCACAGGGGACAGCATGTGAATAAGTAAGTAAATAAATACAAATAAAATAATGTGAGGAAAAAAAAGACGAGGAAAAAAGAAAAGCCAGAGGTAGAGAAAATTAATATACCCTAACTTTCAGCAAAGTTTTATATGTGCACTGCCTGTCTGTATACATACTTAAAATTACTAAACAAAACAAACTAAACCAAATGCAGTTTCTTCTAGTGCTTGTATAAATCTGTAATTATATCAGCGTCTTGTGTTCAGGGCCCTATTTCAGAAAGCAGGCTCAACACACTGATCAGAATTAGTTCAATCAGCTCTGAGTATGTTCAGCCTGAGGGAAGTGCGCTCATGATGAGCACCAAAAGACATCATCAGTAGAGTGCAGATGACATGATTTTCAATGGCAGAAAGTGGAATTAAAAGCAGAGCTACTTACTCCATCGCAACTTAATTGGAGATTTCAGTGACTGAACATCTCTTAAAAAAACAACAAATCTATAACGCAGCTGAGGCTAAACAGCGGGAGGTGACATCGGAAAATATTGCAGAGTGCGTTAATAGGTAATGTGAAGTGACGTTATGTAATGTGATGTGTTAATGCCTGTCTAATATACAGAAAATAAAGAAACATTTTTATGTATTAACAATGTTCATATATTTTGATATAATTTGCTATATCCTCTTATTCAGCTGTAATCTGATGGGCTCCAAATGCACTGGGCAGCAACTCCAAATCAAACACAAAAATATTGTACAGACTGGTAAGAAATTTTGCTTATACTTACTTCATTCTTGCAATATTAGGGTGTGGATAACTGAATTGCTAAATTGCTATGAAATGACTTCAGATTCATGTAATCTCCTTTATTCTGAGATGGAGCAATGATGGGCATGTGAGTCCCATAAATGAGCCAGTTACATCGCGGAAATTTTGAATATATAAAAAGTATTCATAAATCATTACATAATGTATCCACGTAGATTAATTTCTTCTCACTGACAAACCTGCAGTTCTGTGGAATTCCTCTTTGATAATCCTTTCTGATTAATGCCCATGGAAAACAGGTTTGCTTCACAGAGTATGTTGCCATAGTAACTGACTCAGGTTTATGCTGAACTGGCTTTGTGAAACAAAGTTTCCTGAGTTTCCCTCATCTCATGCTTAACATACTCAGAGTTTCACTAATTCCACTTTCTGAAATAGGGCCCATCTTAGTGTGAAGGACAAAATCAGGCTTTACTATATCACTTGAACGTTGCATTCCTGTGGATGTGCCCTTGAGTTAACTGTGTGTGTGTGTGTGTGTGTGTGTGTGTGTGTGTGTGTGTGTGTGTCTACAGAGAGATGGTGCTGCTGTACTCTGATATTCTGGTCTCTCCAGCTTTGCTCTCCTTCACTGATATTACAGTGGTCATGGCTGTAAGAAACATCCACGCACGCACGCACGCACGCACGCACACACACAGACACGCGCGCGCGCTTGTACGTCTATACTTCTGAGTACCTTCATTAGTACAATATACCCTCTAACTCAAACTCTTTATGGTACCTTCACCTCAAATTCTAGGTCAGGCTATGTGCAGTTTCATATTGCGATATCAATGTATATTGTGACACAGTCAGTCAGTCAGTCAGTCAGTATATTTACTGGAAACTTGATTAAAAAGGTGTTTATAGACAAAATATCCACAGAGGAATGTCTGTTTTTGGTTAATCCCTTCAATTAAATACCCGACGGATGAAGGTAGCTCATCATATTCATGCAGACAAAATTCTGAAGATCTGCTCATTCATTTGCAACTCAACACGGTAGCCCAGTAGAATCAGAGCTAAAGTGTACATAAAGTAATAAATGATATGTATGAAAAAGTAGCATGAAAAATGTAAATAAATATTTTCATTAAAAAAGTGACAGCTACCATTGTGCAAATAGCATGTGCAAATCTGCAGAGGAAACACATGAATATTGTCCCAGGGTTTACACGTGTCCTAAGTCTTTGCTCTCAGTCAGCTCTTTGAAGAAGGGGGGACAGGACAAAATATCCTCACTGTACAAAATGTCCTTGCTTTCAAGGTCTAAAATTCCACACAAAGATAGACACAGTCACATTAACACACAAACATCCATTGCTTTGATAACCATGAGTGTTTACTGGGGATGCACCAATCCAACTTTGTCAGTCCCAAAACTGATACCTGGGCTTTGGGTATTGGCAGATACTGAGTACTGATTGATACCAGTGCTTAATTAAAGGGGATTGATGGCACTTTTCTGTATTTTGTGTCTCATATATAGATAGTGTTACACTGTTGGATGTTCATATTAAACAAGGCCAAAGTTTTAAATAACGAGGTAAACATATGTAAAAGTAAGTAAGTAAGAATAAAACATAGAAGATAAAGTAATGATAATAATACATTGGATTTACATAGCGCTTTTCAGGATACTCAAAGATGCCTGAGCCACGTAGTTAAAAGTGCAAAACTGTTTGCACAATGCATAATGACAGAATCACAATACACTACAAGAAAACACCAAATAAAGAAGATACAGAGGTAGTGCATACAAGTTACCCAAATTCCTGTCCAAACAGCTGTGTTTTTAGCTAGCTTTTAAGAGAAACCACAGAGTCAGCAGACAATGAGGGAGCAGGCAGAACATTCCAGAATTTAGGGCTCTGTGAGCTACAACCTCAGGCTACAGACTGTTCTGAATGCTCAGTTTTTTCTATTTTGGCTACAGTATGATGTCTTAGTTTGTAGGATTTGTTACTATGTTCATCCACTCCACGCATACTACTACAGGTGTTTTCATTACATAGCCTGCTACACTGCTACATGTAGCTACATGCTAACGTCAGGAAAATATGTAATCTTAAGCCCAGTTCAGACCAAAGATTCGCAATGAGACTAAACTGTTTTTGAACGTTGCAGAGAAAAGTCGTAGCGGTGTGAACTGTCTGGTCTGAGCTCGACTCAAGCCGGCTGATGGTGTCACTGTAGGGGGGATTAGAATAATAAAGAGACAGCAATAACAATAATAAGATTATTTCTATTATTGTTATTATTACAATGTGTGTGTGCATATAGAATTGCTATGATGATTTATGTTAATAGAACATGCAGATAGGAAAGAGATAAGAAATAAGTGGGTAGATAAATATAGAGTATATAAATATGTTTGAGTTTATGATTCGGTGTAGAGTTGTGGTGTATTGTGATGTTTAGAAGATTGTTGTCATGGTGTCTTGTTGGTGAAGATGGTGAGGACATATGGTTGTGTACGTGGCTTTGGTTCTGGGGTGAGTTCTGTTTTAAGTTTAGATGTTTTAAGGTTTTCCAGTTATCATTAAAGACTGATACATATTGTTTATGTGAACTGTCATTCTCTCCATTGAGATCTATTCTATAAGCAGGTTGTTTCAGTGAGTGGTATTGTGAGATTTTTTAGATTTCCAGCTTTGGAAGATTACTTTCTTGGCAATAGTTAGAGAGATGAGTAATGGGTTCTCAATGCTGATTGGCTGTCGTGGCTTGAATTGATTGCTTAAGTTCAGATTTTTCAACTCTTGCGAGCAAACGTATGACGTGAAATCGCGCAATGGCTTATGCCCTGCAGAGGCAGGGACGCACTCTGTATGGCTTTAGTGGATAAATAGATCAGTCCATAATAAAAATCCTGAATTCTGGTCTTTATAGGATTATATTTAAATTGTCTTGCCAATATATCTTATAGGTCACAAAGTATAAGGCTTTTTGATATACTGTTAATGAATTTATTGATTTATTTTGCATATTTCCCACCATTCCTTTTGTTGTTGATATTTTTATCTGCCGGACATCTACACGTGATACTGGCCAAAAACCTGCATATACCAGCTAACTTAAACTCTGATTGTGATCTCATTTATTCAAGAAAGAGCTGGCAAGAAAGCAAAAATGTATTGTTTAGTTTTATAGGTTAATTTGTAGTATTGACAGCTATACTTTATTTTGTATTGTTGTGTGTGTGTGTGTGTGTGTGTGTGTGTGTGTGTGTGTTAAGTAAACACTCTTGGCTTGCCTCGCTGACAGTTTTACAGGTTTTGACAAGAGAGACGAATGAGTTACAGTACAGGCCAAAAGTTTGGACACACCTTCTCATTCAATGCGTTTTCTTTATTTTCATGACTATTTACATTGTAGATTCTCACTGAAGGCATCAAAACTATGAATGAACACATGTGGAGTTATGTACTTAACAAAAAAAGGTGAAATAACTGAAAACATGTTTTATATTCTAGTTTCTTCAAAATAGCCACCCTTTGCTCTGATTACTGCTTTGCACACTCTTGGCATTCTCTCCATGAGCTTCAAGAGGTAGTCACCTGAAATGGTTTTCCAACAGTCTTGAAGGAGTTCCCAGAGGTGTTTAGCACTTGTTGGCCCCTTTGCCTTCACTCTGTGGTCCAGCTCACCCCAAACCATCTGGATTGGGTTCAGGTCCGGTGACTGTGGAGGCCAGGTCATCTGCCGCAGCACTCCATCACTCTCCTTCTTGGTCAAATAGCCCTTACACAGCCTGGAGGTGTGTTTGGGGTCATTGTCCTGTTGAAAAATAAATGATGGTCCAACTAAACGCAAACCGGATGGGATGGCATGTCGCTGCAGGATGCTGTGGTAGCCATGCTGGTTCAGTGTGCCTTCAATTTTGAATAAATCCCCAACAGTGTCACCAGCAAAACACCCCCACACCATCACACCTCCTCCTCCATGCTTCACAGTGGGAACCAGGCATGTGGAATCCATCCGTTCACCTTTTCTGCGTCTCACAAAGACACGGCGGTTGGAACCAAAGATCTCAAATTTGGACTCATCAGACCAAAGCACAGATTTCCACTGGTCTAATGTCCATTCCTTGTGTTTCTTGGCCCAAACAAATCTCTTCTGCTTGTTGCCTCTCCTTAGCAGTGGTTTCCTAGCAGCTATTTGACCATGAAGGCCTGATTGGCGCAGTCTCCTCTTAACAGTTGTTCTAGAGATGGGTCTGCTGCTAGAACTCTGTGTGGCATTCATCTGGTCTCTGATCTGTGCTGCTGTTAACTTGCGATTTCTGAGGCTGGTGACTCGGATGAACTTATCCTCAGAAGCAGAGGTGACTCTTGGTCTTCCTTTCCTGGGTCGGTCCTCATGTGTGCCAGTTTGGTTGTAGCGCTTGATGGTTTTTGCGACTCCACTTGGGGACACATTTAAAGTTTTTGCAATTTTCCGGACTGACTGACCTTCATTTCTTAAAGTAATGATGGCCACTCGTTTTTCTTTAGTTAGCTGATTGGTTCTTGCCATAATATGAATTTTAACAGTTGTCCAATAGGGCTGTCGGCTGTGTATTAACCTGACTTCTGCACAACACAACTGATGGTCCCAACCCCATTGATAAAGCAAGAAATTCCACTAATTAACCCTGATAAGGCACACCTGTGAAGTGGAAACCATTTCAGGTGACTACCTCTTGAAGCTCATGGAGAGAATGCCAAGAGTGTGCAAAGCAGTAATCAGAGCAAAGGGTGGCTATTTTGAAGAAACTAGAATATAAAACATGTTTTCAGTTATGTCACCTTTTTTTGTTAAGTACATAACTCCACATGTGTTCATTCATAGTTTTGATGCCTTCAGTGAGAATCTACAATGTAAATAGTCATGAAAATAAAGAAAACGCATTGAATGAGAAGGTGTGTCCAAACTTTTGGCCTGTACTGTATGTGTGTGTGGTTGTGATCACTGGAAACGCTGCACGCAAGCTCAGTCTGCACACATGCTACATACCATGACATACACACACAGACACACATTGGTATGCAGGGAACAAAGACACACATACTTGCAGCAGATTGTAATGGCTGCAGTAAGATTTAATTTCAGAATGAATGCTGAGAGTCAGATGATGTGATCGATAGCCAGCAACTAACTTTCCTCCCCCAAGCTGTCACAAAGGTTTGAGAAAAGTGACAGCGTTTGTTTCAGAGATGCTGCTGAACAAAACACAGTTTTATCAGATTTTAGAGGAGAGACTGTGACTGAAAAAACTCTGACTGTATCTTATGATGTTAGTGTTTCTGCAATCAGTGTGACCACAAATATAACATCTTATTAGTCATGTTTTGTAGTGCGTTTTTTGAAAATCGTCCATTTGAGCTGATATGTAGTAGTATTAAGTATTAATTAATTATTAATTCTAAAGCAGTTATCACTGCAGTGAAAAATGACCCATATACATGCAGGTAATGTAAAAATTGGACCACCTTCACTAGAGACATAAACACAGTCAGTTAGGGAGTGCGTTTGGAGTCCTTCCCTCTGTTGTTTTAGCCTGAAACACTGAAAATATTTTATCATTGACAGGTTTTTTAAAAAGACACAGGTCAAAGGTGAACCTCAACCTTTTTTGTTTAAAGCTTATCCTGTAGTTCAAAGTGAGTTTTGCCTCTACCCATATACTTTGGTGCTAATACTTTTATCCATTTGACATTCTCGGAACCCATCGGCTGTATTCGGAGTCTGACTTCCGGCAGATGGCGATACAGCCTCTGAGGGCACCCCCCCGATTTTTTTGCATTCCGGTTTGATTTGGGCAGAGGAGGCAAATTTCCGTTTTCGACTTCTGTTTATATATAAGTAAATATGCTGAACCATTGCGATGGATTCAGAGTTTGCAGTGACGGCAATTATGTTCCGCCTCGTTAGTTCACCGCACGGACCGCTTAACCTGGCAACAACTGCAGCCGGCTCAAATGTGATTGGTCAAAATCACGCGTACTACAAACAGCCTACAACCAGAAACCAGGGCTCTTCTGCTCTTCTTCCGGAGGCAAGATCTCCGGGGTTTGCCTACAGACTCTACATTCACTGAATGTAGAGTCTGTATATAGAGACTATCCATTTGATGAAATAGGAATGCAGGACCTTTACTGTTAACAGAGTATTTCTACCCTGTGGTATTAGTACTTTTACTGAAGTAAAGGGTAAAGGGTCTGAGTACTTCTTCCACTGTGGAGATCAGATTCGTGTTTGCGTGACAAAGGCTTCCCAAGCAGAGACACACAGACAAAATATTTGGTCTGAATTCCAAACATTCTCTGTGTGTCTGTCACACACACACATATATACAGTCTGTGACTCACATGAGCAACAGGTCTTGCTCGTTCTTTCTCTTCCAGGCAGATAAAAAGACCAGCACTAATGCTTGTTCCCTCATTCTTGAAGAACTAAGTGAAATGTGCCAAGGCAATGCCAGTGTTGGTGACGTATATCGTGCAAGATGATAGATGTAGTTCACTGAGCTGTTTCACACAAAACTAAATGGCACTACGACAAACTGTGACTTTCTTGATTTGCGAAATTATCTTCTAAATTGACAAACATCATATGTGTAATTATTTGTCTCTTGCTGCTGACAACTGTATGTTGTGATGTCTTAAGAGGCCGAGAGCTTTTCTCTTGTTAAGTGTTACTTTTCAACTTAAATTCAGTATATTCAGTCTTCTGTCAAACTAATTCTTGTGGACAGATGGTCAACAAAACAAACATAGGTATTTCAGTCAAAATTCTAATTCCCTGTCTTCTTGGTACAAAAGCTCTGCTCTTCTCTGTTCACCTCTGTTGTCTTGACTGCCCTGCTTGCCTACTGTGGGTCTGGGGATCTTTTACTGGGTGCCATGATGGTTTGTAGTCCATGCTGTAACCATCAGGGAGGGAATGCATCTCCCCTCAATGACACTACCTCTCATGGCATCACAGCATTTTGTTTTGTTTTTTATGTTTAAAAAAAAGAAGAAGAAAAATATTATTGATATTTTTTTTACCAAACATATAACAAACAATTAGACACCGACAATTGTGTTTTGTTTTTTAAATGCAGTCCGATTGTGGACAGCAGAAGGGTATGAACTTTACCTCTCTTTAAGTGTATAAAAAGCACAGATGTAAAAAAGTCAGCACTTACTTGAAGACTTTAGTCCTTCACCTAAGCAAATATTTTAAAATGTCTAACCAGAAACATAAAAACATTAAATATACTTTAGCCGACTGGATATTAACCAGAAAACAAATGACAAATGTACATCATGACCTTTTTTATGTGGATTAAAAACAGAATCTATGTGGCATAGTGTATTGTGCAAATCAGTCACATATAAACAAAGGGGACATTTTATTTATACTGTTGTGCCAGTTCTGTTTAAACATGAAGATGTTTTAAATTTGGGGTTTGGACTAATGTGAATCAGAGTTGTTGTTGGTTTTCACACAAGCATTTTTAGGGGTCATCCCTATGTTCCCGGGTTCTATGTTCCCCGGGTTCTGTGTTCCCCATTTAACCCTGCAAAAAAGGTTCTATGTTTCCCTCTTACTAAAAAAAGGCTCTATGTTCCCCGCTTATCCAAAAAAGGCAGGGAACATAGCAGTTGCATTAATATGTTGTTTTAACATCTCTAAACGCACACAACGGAACATAATGGGGAGAAATTACAATCAGAATCTTACCCTTTGGGCGATCTATGGTGGGCAATCTGGGCAATTATATCCTTTACAGAAGGTTTTTTAATCCAGCTGTTCAATGCAGTGTTTCAGTCAGTGCAGATTTCTTCGAGCAGCCAAAGACCAACTGGTAAGAAAAGAATAATTATCATGGCCGAAATAAAGATAAAGAAGCTGTTAAGTGCAGCGTTTATTCTGGAACTCTGTTCAGTAAATCCTCCATGATTATTTATTAGTTTTGTGATAAAAATAAATGCGTCTATGCTTTTGATCACGGATGTTGATATCACCTGTTCAGTTCGGTCCTTCGACCAATCAGATACTCAGAGTTCTTCCTCTCGTTTTTATGACGGTAGCGTCAGGAGCAGCCAAAGACCACCTGATGGCAAGATAGTTATCTACCAGTGTTCGTAAACAAAAGAATGTGCATTTACATGTACGTTTACATGCACAGTTTAATTCCACTTTTAATCGGAATGAAAGGCCATTCCGATTAAAAGTGGTCATGTAAACAGTCATTCCGATTGAAAATTAAATCCGATTTAAGGGGGTGGTTTATTCCGTTTGTCATTCCGAATGAAAGAATTTTGTGTGCATGTATACACTCATTCCTCTTTAAGTTCATTCCGGTCTTTCTGCGCACGCTTGTTTCCTTGCCCTTCTGGCGCGATGACGTATATAGCGCGCATAGCAACGGGCTGAGCTAGAGCAGTCGGACTCGTTGCACTCACCGGTTTCCATTCGCCACAGCACGGTCTTCTATCTCCCTTCTTCGACCTTCTACCTCCCTTCTCCTGCTCAACAGATGAAGCATTAGCAGAACAAGGTTGTTATCGTACTGCTGCTTCAAGAATATAAGCAAAACAAGCCCGAAAAAGGCACTAAGAACGGCGTCATCAAGCATCTTGTTATCCGGAGTGAGGACTACAGTGTTTTCTTCTGGTAAACGTAAACACGTAACATCCGCCCCGCCCCCTATCCAATCAGAAACCTTCCCTGCCCCAAACCTTGCGCAGACCTGAATAAAGGCGATTGAACTGATCTCCCATGTAAACCCTCATTCGGAATTAATATTTCCCATGTAAACTACCTGGAAACACTTTAATTCCGAATGATTTCATTCAGATTAATTTCATTCCGAATGAGAAGCCATCATGTAAACGTAGTGACTGACTAGAATTGAATCCTATCGGCTCCGCTGCCGTGCCAGAGCACAGACGCAACCAACAGCATCTGGTGGAAATTGGGGGTTATTTGTTTGCCCATGGGCGGCTGCTGTGGCAGGGCCGCGTCACTGCGTTCTTGATCTTTGGTTTTCCAGCAGACTGTTCGAGCAAGTCCGGCTTCTCTGCTGCTAACGCTGCTGCCGGGATACAGCGGAGGAGGAGCCGGCTGCTAATGCTATGTACCGGGACACTGCTAATGCTGCTTGCTGTGCCGCTAACGTTTGTTCCTCAAAAAAATCAGTTGGGTCGTTGACCCACCTGCATATGGGCTACAATGTATGATCGAAAATGAATAACAGTTGAAAGTATTCGAAATGTCCATCTCTGTCTAGCTATGATGCTAGTTAGCCAACTTTGGCTAAAGCTTACCTGTCGAGGAGAAGAGTAGCCACTTTGACATCGGATTTCAAATTCTTCTCTTCTTTAAATGCGAATATTCTGGCTGTACTATTGTTGTCGGTGAGATCAGTATGTTATATTAACATTATTCCTTAGTCTCTGTGACATATTAGGAGGACTTTACGACTATTTGCTTTAGATTTCTTACATATAGCTCCTTTAATACTACACATGAAAGCTAAGAAACTTACACTGGAAGACAGATGCTTTTAAATTTATTAAAATAACAGCATTTTCACAGTCAACATTCAACATGTCTGCTTTAAGCCCAAATGAACACTTAAAGATTGTAATACATCCTCATATTACTGAGGTAACGGTGAGTGTTAACATTATTAACAAAGAGTAAAAAAGAAAGTAAAGATTCATTTTATTAGCCATTCTGTTTGTAACAATGTATCTAGAAACGATTAAATTCTGTATGTTCATTCCATATTTGTCGGACTTAAAGTGAAAGGCTAAATGCCTAAGATAAAACAGTTATTTATTTTTTTTATTGTGTTATGAACAGGAACATAACACTTTAGTTGGATCCCTGGGCCTGCATGTTTCAATATTACTGACATAAACTAAGGTGTTTACACATATAACAGAGTATTACAGACCTTATTGTTTTCTGTTTTTGTCAGACTTCTCTTTAAATGCGCAATGCCTAATATCAATCGGTTCATCCTTTCGTGGCAGGGACATTATTCACTTAACCTCACATTTTAGTGGGATGGCTGGGCCTGCATTTTTGAACAAAGCAACTGTATTCTTGGTTTTATGTTGAAGACTACCACACGCAGATTGTCCTCAACTTGCATGAGACGTGATCTGTATTTGTTTTTGATGAATGTCAGTGCAGAAAATGTCTTTTCACATAAATATGTAGCTCCGAAAGGTATAAGTACATTCTCTGCAGCTTCTGATAGTCCTGGGTATTCCACAGCCACTGACAGCCAGAATTCTTCCAGTGTGTACAATGCAAAAGCAGTCTGTTATGTACGGTCAGAGGAGAGCTCCAGCAGGGCATCCTCCAGTTCTGGCGACAGGTGAAAGGCTTGCATATCCAGTCATTTTTCTATGCCGTGTCATCTTTTGGGAAGTATCTGTTGAAACTGACAAGAAGGCTTCTGAGATGATTGGCAAATACTCCTTTCACTGTCTCGATGCTTGCGTCATAACTCTCCATGAAATCTTCAAGTTCAGGGAACATATCCACACTGCCCTCCTCGACACACACACGGCCCATCGCTCCAGCTTCCTTTTAAAGGAGCTATATGTAAGAAATCTAAAGCAAATAGTCATAAAATCATCCTAATAGTGTTGCACGGTATACTGGTACCAACGGTAGACTGTGGTACTTAAACACCATGGTACATATGATACCATCATGTTGGAGTACCGTAGTACTACGGAACCTCACGGCACCACTGCTGTGGGATAAGTTCAAAGTCCATTCGCAAGAGGGTGAGAGTGTCCATGTGCCGTCCAATAAGGCGCGCGCTGGCCACCTGGCACTCAATATGCTGCTGCAGTGGTTTGTTTTCCAGTGACATTTCAGGTATTAGCTGAGCTATTGAGTATCTTTAAGCAGTGGAAGCTATTATTAATTTATTTTTACTTGTAGGCTAGATTTGTTTATATATGCTAAAGTGATTTCTTTTCCACTACAGAACTCTACGGTGCAAGCATTTTACTCGCATTTGTGACTAAAAATAGTTTTGTGCGAGCACAAGAAATCATTCAGGAGCACGCTGTGCAAGTACAGATTTCAACCAGCAGCAGAAACGAAAGGTGAATCCTGCCGGTTGTGGGTTGAACGGGGGTCACATACAGGAATACAGCAGAGTGCTATGGCCACCGCAAGATAACGCGGTTTACCGGCAACCGAGAAGCCCGGCTCCAGGTGAATAAGTTGGTGTCATGACTGCCCAGTAGTACCTGAACAGCCAAGCCGTGGTGGCACACAGGTATGTGACCTGTCAGAGGAGAAATGAGCCATTCACATTTCCACAAACCTCACCGCACTTAAGGGACTGTTCTTAACTTGTCAGTGGAGGAGGGTGGCTGGTTGATTTTTGGTTGATTTTTATTCTATTTATTTATTTTATTTTGATCCCCCCTATGTTAATCACTTATTGACGCTGTTTTTGAAGTATGAATGAGTCAATAAGTAATTTATTCCATTGAAATATCATTGATGTATTATAAAAAAGTGATTTATCTTTTTATAAATGACAAAAGGCACATCTGCCTAATTTTTGCTGTGGTGTCATGATACTACTCAGAATCGTGATACTTTAACTGGTATCGTACTGTGGGTCCCAATTTTGGTACTGTGACAACACTACATCCTAATATGTCACAGAGACTAAGGAATAATGTTAATATAACATACTGATCTCACCGACAACAATAGTACAGCCAGAATATTCGCATTTAAAAAAAATAAATAATAATTACGGTCCGCTGTCTACCAGTCACACAGTCAGTAGAGTCTCAGCATCAGTTACAATTACTGAGCTACAATGGCTGACGGCGCGACTAAACCCAAACGACCTTGTTATGATTCCCAAAATGCCAAGACAAAACTCGAGGCAAAGTGAGGGTCTATTTAGGAGATGCTTTTGAACGGTGGAGACGGTTGAAAGCGGAGAAGAATTTGAAATCGGATGTCGAAGTGGCTACTCTTCTCCTCGACAGGTAAGCTTTAGCCAAAGTTGGCTAACTAGCATCATAGCTAGACGGGGATGGACATTTCGAATGCTTTCAACTGTTAATCATTTTCGATCATACATTGTAGCCCATATGCAGGTGGGTCAACGACCCTACTCATTTTTTTTGAGAAACAAACGTTAGCAGCATGGCAAGCAGCATTAGCAGTGTCCCGGTACATAGCATTAGCAGCAGGCTCCTCTTCCGCTGTATCCCAGCAGCAGCGTTAGCAGCAGAGAAGCCGGACTTGCTCGAACAGTCTGCTGGAAAACCGAAGATCAAGGACGCGGCGACGCGGCCCTGCCACGGCAGCTGCCTGTGGGCAAACAAATAACCCCTAATTTCCACCAGATGAGTGTTGGTTGCGTCTGTGCTACGGCACGACAGCGGAGCCGATAGGATTCAATTCTAGTCAATGTGTGTGTTTCCACCGGCTGTGGCTGTGCTGCGTACCGGCTCCGTCTCAGCTGTGGCACTCCGGAGCCCTCTGCAACAGATACGCAGGACTTCTGTTTTTGCCGTCAGTCTCCAGCGTGCTGCTGTCCAGCAGCCTCGAATCTGTAGGGGAGGGGGGGCGGACATGACTTGCAGCAGTATTTAGAATTTGAGTGCAGTAACCGTTTTGGCCACATTCTTACATACTGTGCCTTTAAATGCTGTCACCTTGTAAGAAAGAGCAAGGACGGTTGTGTTTGGGCCCTGAAGGGACATGTTCAGACAGTTCCGTTTGTCAAAAATACCTGCCAAATATGCAAGGCTAGCAACCCACTTTGGGTCCGTCAGGTGGCTAGTGAGGGAAGAACCACAGTCTGTGAGGAAGATGCGGAACTCATCACATAGCTCAAACAGTCTGGTTGATACTTTACCCTGGGAAAGCCATCTGACCTCGGTGTGAAATAGTAATGATTTGTGGTCCGATCCCATTTCATGGCACCGTGAGGCGAATAATCTGTTTTGCACTGGTTGGGATTTTATGAAGTTAAAGGCCCAGTGTGTAAAATGGGTTGAAAACCGTTGGAAACAGTGACATCAGTGACCATATTCTAGATTGCAGGGCTCACTCGCTCACCCCTCCCGTTGGGTAAATGACGGTGGCCTCGTAGGGACAAAAAGCCTTGAGCACGAGTTTTTCAGGAGTAGGTCTATCTAGCGACGAGGTGAATGTTTATTTAGAAATCTAAACCATGTTACGATATTGTAATGAATCCCTCACGAGCAAGAGACCAGAGGAGCGTTCGGGAAAAAGGCCCGTTTATTTGAGCACTCCAGAAACTCCAGTAACACTCCAGGGGGTAAAAGACTCCGTCCCAAACTCTGACTCTTCTGGCGTAACAGACACACTTAATAACTTTACACACATACTCGTTTACGATACTAAGTGGGGACCCCCCTCCCCTCTCTGCTCAACCTCCAGCCCGCACACTGACTGACAGCGTAGCCGGTAAACAGAGCTCAGCTGTTTATTTAGCCTAGCGATATCTCCGGACTATAGTAGCTGCAATGGACGACTTTGAACGCGATTTTGAAGAGTTTCTTGTAGCGGACACAGACCTAGAGTCATACCTGTTTGAGCCGGAGCATACAGATGAGGAACTCCATGTGTTTGATGCTGAGCGGGTGAGAAGAGAGGCTGAATGTACAGAATGGGATTTGGTGCTACCATCGTTGGGGAAATATATCATCAAGAGGAAAAGCACCGCAGAGAGTGCATCACAAGGAGTGAAGTTGCGTCTTCTTTTCCTCGCAGGTGACGGTTCGGGTTCATTCTCTCCTGTTGCGTGGTAAGTGTGGTCCATTCACAAACTTTATAACCAAAAAAACTTTTCACTACTCTCTATCGACGAACTACTAACACTCTGCTGTTTCCTCCTCCTTCTTCCTTCCTTCCACTGTCTTCATTGGTTCATTTATACACGCAAAACGCGTTCTCTGGCTGGCTGGATTGTCCACTCGGTCTGCCGTACATACATGGCGGCGCAAGATGGCAATCTCTCTAAAGCAAGGCCCTTGCTATATATATATATATATATATATAAAAGCATAATTATAAGGCTACGAAAACCAAACAAATTTTATTTTATAGTGATCATACACTTGTATAAACATATTAATGGGTAGAATATTCAGATTCAGATTCAGATTGACAATAAACCATGCCAAATATTGCACACTGGCCCTTTAACCAGCTTAATAGCAGTTGGAGTGGAGAACACCGCTGAGTTCTGTCTCGAGGCTCTTGCAAGCCCGGGCTTCTCTGTGGATAATGCAGTCTGAAAAGTTCACATGTGGAGCAGCTTCCAAAACACAGGCTTTCAGTCCCTTTTTTGTGCCCTGCATAGTGCCAGTTCCATCTGTACACAGGGACATGCAGCTCTCCCAACTTAGTCTCTCCTTGTGCATTTTACAGTCCAGCTTTTTAAAAGTGTTGCGACCTGTGCATGTTCCCTCCAGCGACGAGCAAAACAACATATCCTTGTACATTTTCCCCTCATATCTGTATCTCACAAACGCAAGCAGCTGCGCATCACCAGACACATCTGTCAATTCGTCCATTTGCAGTGAAAACTTCCCACTCTCCTTGAACTATTTTTTAATGTCATTTGCCATGTAATTAATGCGCCGACTCAGTGTGTCATTTGACAGCGGAATAGTTTCAAGTGTGTTAGCTATTTTTTCACCATGCTTAGCTCTCGTCATTGCAATGGCTGCTAGACGGATGAAGCTTTCATTGATAGTATGAGGCTTTGTAGCACCCTATAATGTAATAATTTCCTGAAAATGTAATAACACCTGAAAATGTAATAAAATGTGCATGTAACTCGATCGAAAATGTAATAAAACCCAATAATGTAATAACTTCACCAATAATGTAATAAAATATCCTGACTGATATTGTAATAACATTTTTACCGATAATGAAATACGTTATTACATTATTGGGAATTTATTACATTTTCAGGAGGGTCTTTTTTTTTTCAAAACTGATAATGTAATACTTGACAGATAATGTAATATATATGTTCATTTTCAGTCCACAGTTCTACATTTTGTGTTTTAAGAATCTAAGAATGTTATATACACAGGATTTGAAACAACAGAATGACTATTGGGTTAAATTGCAGACCTTGAGTACCATACAGCCATATGTACATGTGCAGATACTCAGGGACATGCAACTACACCCTGGTCATACTGAGTGGGTGATGGACTTACCTCCTTGGGAGACCAGAATTCCAGCTCAGATAAGCTTCTGAGCAGCACTGGAGACCCCAGGTAACTCTTCCCTAAACATACCTCTTCACTTCACAGATTTACCAACCATCAGTGTGATGAAACTGTATAAATCATCTGGTCGCTTTAGCGGCTTGTCACTTCAAATCAAACAGCTCTTCTCTACTCACGCAGATTGGATGAAAGCATGGCTTGTGCTTAAAAATCTGAGTTTTGGTAGATATCAAGTGAAAGATATATACTGGAAATAGATTGTTGATGAACGTGGATACTGTTAAATGACTGTTTCAGCACTGCAAGTGTAAGCGATGTGATGTGAACTCTAACTAGTCTCCCAAAAGCTCACACTTCAAAGCTGGGTTTCTAAAGGTTGATTTATATTGTTTGAATGAATCACCACCTTGCATATGTTACTTTTGAAACTGTTGGACTAACTGGTTATGTTATTAATTGTTATTGGTGGGATGTCCAACTTCTAGAATTTATATTAGGTTTACAGTAAGTTAAATGAACCATTGTTAACTAGTGTGATGCTACCAAAGACATTACAACGTTGTTTTATATAAGTCATTAACGTGTATCATGTTTTTGTTAATAAATGGAGATTGCCTCCAAAAAGATATCCTGGTTTGGGCTTCCAATTTTATACTATGGGGCCGTGAACACAGCACTTAAGAAATCTGGTCACCTTACTATGTGACTAGACTATTTCTAGAATTGTTTCTCCTGTGCAATCACCTGCTGAATTTCAACTTCATACAGCAGTGCCCACTTCTCAAGATAATTGAGCCACATACAGACAGTCAGAAATTCCTGCCTTTATATATATATAGATGAGGATTATGCAAAATGACCATGTCAATTGTCATGAAGTTCTGTCATTTTGATTTTTATTTAATCTTTATTTATACAGGTAAATCTCATAATATACTATAAGTATGACAGTATGTCAGCTGACCACTATGTCACTTGACATAGAGTAAGATGTCAATTTGACATTGAAAGTGATATAATAACCATTTATGAGTGGATATGTAGGCCTATATTTATGTCGGGTGTCATGTAATGTGTATGTAGGTGTTATGAATGCTTATGTATACTCTCTTCAAATCAAGTGCTACTGAAAGTTGTTTTGTTGGTTTGTGGTTGTTTTCATGAGGTAGTGATTTGTTGGAAATCTGTGAAGTGAAGAGGTATGTTTAGGGAAGAGTTACCTGGGGTCTCCAGTGCTGCTCAGAAGCTTATCTGAGCTGGAATTCTGGTCTCCCAAGGAGGTAAGTCCATCACCCACTCAGTACGACCAGGGTGTAGTTGCATGTCCCTGAGTATCTGCACATGTACATATGGCTGTATGGTACTCAAGGTCTGCAATTTAACCCAATAGTCATTCTGTTGTTTCAAATCCTGTGTGTATAACATTCTTAGATTCTTAAAACACAAAATGTAGAACTGTGGACTGAAAATGAACATATATATTATATTATCTGTCAAGTATTACATTATCAGTTTTGAAAAAAAAGACCCTCCTGAAAATGTAATAAATTCCCAATAATATAATAAGGTATTTCATTATCGGTAAAAATGTTATTACAATATCAGTCAGGATACTTTATTACATTATTGGTGATGTTATTACATTTTCGATCGAGTTACGTGCACATTTTATTACATTTTCAGGTGTTATTACATTTTCAGGAAATTATTACATTATAGGGTGCTACAGGCTTCTTTGATTGAGCCAGCAGATATGCCACTTCATAAAAAGCTGTCAGAGCCTTGGTAGTGACCGTTTCTAGCTCACTCACCATTGTCTTTTGGCGCAACAGTTCTTTCCGGCGAAAAAATTCCAAGGGTTTGTTGATGTGAGCAGCGTGTTTTGTTTCAAAATGTCTCTTCAATTAACTGGTTTTAAACTTTGATTTACAAGAACTTCTGAACAAATAACACACTGTGGGTATTCCACGTTGTCTTGGGTTTGGCATGTAAATCCATATTTCAGAAAGTCAGGCTGATATTTCCGGTTCTAGTGAGCTCTGGGCTCTGCAGGAACCGGTGCCTTGCATTTTCCAGCAGATGGTGCTGCTTGGGCTGTCCTGACACCCACCTTGAGAAACCTCCTGTTGCTCTGAATTTAGGGCTTGAGCCTGAGTACTTTTTTTGAGAAGCTATCGTTCCATAGCTAGCTTGCTGGCTGTTTAGGCTTCAGAGGCCAATGTTCAGGAAAGCTTTGTGGTGACGTATAAAGCCAATTTCTTATTTATTTATTTATTCATTTATTCATTTTTTTGCATAATCACTAACTCGTGTGCATGTGACTCTCAAAAACACAGTCAATAACATGGCAAAGACTGGCAAAGACAATTTAATGTAAATACAATTCCCAGTCCAAATTATGTAATCTTATTTTGAACATCCATTTTCTAACCGCTTATCCTCTTGAGGGTCACGGGGGGGCTGGAGCCTATCCCAGCTGACATCGGGCGAGAGGCAGGGTACACCCTGGACAGGTCACCAGACTATCACAGGGCTGACACATAGAGACAAACAACCATTCACGCTCACATTCACACCTACGGACAATTTAGAGTCACCACTTAACCTATCCCCAACCTGCATGTCTTTGGACTGTGGGAGGAAGCCGGAGTGCCCGGAGAGAACCCACGCTGACACGGGGAGAACATGCAAACTCCGCACAGAAGGGCTCCCACGCCCGGGATTGAACCAGGAACCCTCTTGCTGTGAGGCGACAGTGCTAACCACCACACCACTGTGCCGCCCTATTTTGAACATATATATGTATATATTTTTCTCCAAAACCATTTGGTGACCCCCAGAAATTGTCTTGTGACCCCCGTGGGGGTCAGGACGCCCAGGCTGAGAATCACTGCTCTAAAGAAATAATTTTAAAATATTAAGAAAAACAGACTAATGAATATTTTTGCTATTTTTTCCACATTCACAAAGTCTTTTTTTCCCGTTGATTCCAGCTGATGAAACTGAGAGGGATCCTGCAGGCGTTTGGACAGAGACACAGTCTGCAGGTGGGATGAAGTGGACAGATGGACTGATACTTGTGTGTTCTAGTTGAAGCAGAGATTACTCTGTGGACATTTTAGTCTCACTTTGAGCCAAAAAGGCCTCATTTTGTTCACCCTGCATTTAATTCCAATTTTTCAACAAATGTTTCTGTCTACAGTGATTGATGGGAAAAAAATATGTGTGTGTGTGTGTGTGTGTGTGTGTGTGTGTGTGTATAGCTGGGCTCTCCTCAGTGTCTTTTTCCAGGTCTCCTCCAGCGTTGTCTGTCCTTCTCTTCGCTCACCAGACTGGCTCCCAGGTGGAATAAAGCAGGAATCTATCTCATTCATGGTACGTTGTGTGTGTTGGTCTGAACCATAGACTGTATAAAAGAATGGACGTAGCTGCAGTGACATTACCCACTGTTTGCGGACTTCCATTCTGGAGCCTCAGTCATTACTCAGATAATGGTGTAGATATGCTGAGAAATGAAAGAGCCAGAAACACTGACCAGTCAGAGCAGACTGGGCTTTTCGGGAGGGGGTCTTAAAGAGGCAGGTGCTAAAATTGAGTTTCTCAGTCAGAGGGTGCATACAGGAGTTCCAGCACAAACTATATGGGGAAAATAAAGTGGTTTTTGAGCATTAAAGCATGTAAACATGTTCTAGCAGAATTTGGTGTGATTTGGCTTGAAACTTTCATGCAAGAAAACTAGAATTATCGCACTGTGGATGTATGCCTCCACAAATCACCCAAGTTGCAGTTGCCAGAGAATAATGATGTAAACCAGTCTAGAGCTCCAGAGAAAATGACTAAATTGGGGCTGAAACACCACACAATACAGATAGTGGAGAGACTAAAAGCTCCACTGGGATGCTGGATGTTAAAGTGCAAAATAGAATTACTACCTGGTGATTGTGTGCTTCCACGAACCTGTCCAGTTACAAAAACATGGATGCTTCACACACATCTTCCCATCTTCACCAATTCGTATCTGACCAAATGTCTCCCCTTCTGTTCCTGAGATATGAGGTTGAGTAATTACAAGACAAGTGTTTTTGCAGAACATAATGACGTCACAGTGGAGGTGCCCTTTATTTTTCGACCCCTTTTTGACCCCTCAACCGCTGGAGGAGCAATCTGGTGTCACGTCCTGCCGTGGTAGGATAGCTCCACCTGCTGGACACAAAACACACAACACCAAAGAGTCTGAGTGATCATTTATACACCCTTTAAGTACAAAAATAGATACATCTGTTTCACATGTTGTAAACGTCACTACCCTCATACTTCCATGCACCCTTTATTTTGGCATAGATACAACCAATAGATGGCACTAGAAGGCAGAGCCAAAAAAGTGACAAAACAACAAACAAGGCGATGGTTGAGGAGGTCGTAAAAATGGACCTTTAAACAAAGGCAATGTTGTAGATGGTGGTTGTCTGTGAAGCCATTAAATACATCACAACATGTGGATGGAGAATTCTTTTAGCTATGTTACAGATTTGTTTCATTCCGCCATTTTTCAAATTTCTTCGTCATATCCTATGGTCATATCTTGCTTGATCTCCAGTGGTACTGCTCCATTTCATCTGTATCCGTAAGCTTTCAGAAAATATGCACAAACACAGACAAAGTGAATGCAGAGTATGAACAGAAGGCTCCATCTGTCTTTGTTTCTGTATCTGATGTTAAGCATAAATGAGCCCTATGCTCAAGGCTGATGCACCTCTAACCAAACCTCTGCTGCTTTTTCTACTAGTTCAAATATCTGGTCATTAGAGAAACAATAGTCATCTTGTTTCGTTCAGCACTACCTGTAATGTCTTCATAAATCTATTGTAAATTGTTTCCTTCACACAGGTTAACCAGTACTGTTGAGACTTATACATCAGACTGTTTGATTTTATTCAGCCTGAATATATTTTGCAGGTTTTTGTGTGTAGCTTCATGATTTTCTTAATTCCTGTCTCAAAACTTACCACATAATGATATGTCCTGTATCTTGTGCTTTATATTACCAAACATATAATTACAAATAAACTATCTAACATTCAAATAGAGTCTTCTGTCTGGTGAGGTGAAGGCTGGAGTTCAGGTCAATACATTTTCAAGCTTCAATTTATCTTTTTTTTTTTAACTTACAGTTTTTTATAGAAATTTTCAGGGCACACATGAATCATACATGAATTATTGTATGTTTGTCTGTCTTTTTTAATGGACCTGGAGTCTAAATAAAAAGGTTGATTGATTGATTGATTGATTGATTGATTGATTGATTGATTGAATCAATTGTTCAGTATGTAAGTTTCAAAGCTATTTCTGGACAAGTGAATATACATAACTCTATACATAAAAGGACAGAGAGATGGTCATAGTGATAATTAAAAATTAAAATGGAAATAAAACGTAATTATAAATAACTAAAAAAGAATAATAATAAAGATAAATAAATTAATAAATTATCAAATTAATAACTATGAAAATAAAAAAGAATAGAAAATAGAACAAAAAAATAAAGATAAAAATGAAAAAAAAATAGAGAAATGGTAATAGTGATGGAAAAAAATCGAAGTAAAAAATAATCAAAATATAAATATTTAAAGTAAAAATCTAGGTATAATGAATAGGTAATGACATTAGAATAACTGTTTTTCTAAAAGAAAAGTTATAGTTAATTGTAGTTAAGATATAGTTTTAGTTGAATATATACCCTGAGTTAACATTTTCTAAAACAAGAACAAAAGAAAGAAGGACTTAGACTGTCTGGTCACCAACCAGAGACAAAGTATGAATAAAGATTAATGTACATAACCCATTTCTACAAGAGAAAACAAGAGAAATATTTAACTCATTTCAACATCCTATTTAATTGTGAAGGTCAGACAAGTCCCGTTCCATTGTGAAAGTCAGGTAAATAAAATGGTTTAACGTATTGGTGATGACCGTTTTGGTTCAAGCACCTACAATTAGATGGTTTGGAGCATTTCGCCTAAAAATATTTTTTTCTGTTCCCAGGTGAGTTTTTTCTTGACTAGAGTGCGAACTGCGATGAAATCTGTGGCGTGTCACATTCTACAGTTTGTAAAGAGAGGATGGAGTCCTGCACACAACAGTCTTCTACATCTGCTTCTCATTAATAGTTGGTTCGTGATTGTTTTTAACATAAAATCATGTATCTGTAATAACAGAACAAAAGCTCGCAGGTAATCAATGCAGTCTGCCATCTTGCTGCCGCTGTTGTACTTTGTTGTACATTGTGCAATGCCCTCCACTCATGATGCATCCCTGATTACAGTGGTTCTGCTCAAAACTGGTAGAAATGTGGGCTGCCTCTCCAGAGAGCACCAACTTTCAAGAGTCCTGAACAGAACTGATTCAAGAACCAGAGCTCTTTTGGTGGAAAAGGGATAAAAGAGATACTTTATTCAGACTGAAGGAGAGAAGGCAGGTTGTGTTGTACTGACTGTGAGCAGCAGGTGGAGCTGCAGCTCTTCTGCTTCAGTCTTTTCATTGTTTATTTCATTTATTTCTCACTCAGTAGGTAATCATATATATATATATATATATATATATATATATATATATATCTGTATATATATAATGTTCATATATAATATACTATACTTTACAATGTGTGTGTGTGTGTGTGTGTGTGTGTTTCAGCATGAGGAAAGGTCAGATCATCACCATCATTCGTCAGCTGCATAAAGATGGACCATTTAGAACCTACAGAGAACTGCAGAACCACTGGAAGCGAGTGGTGTACACACACATGCACGCACGCACGCATGCATGCACACACGCACACAACACATACACACACACACACACACACACACACACACAGATTATTAAATATATAAGAGCAAAATTCAGACCTTGATTAGCTGCTTTGTATTATAAAATGTTGGCATAACAACCTGCTTGCTGAGTTTACAGCTTGACCATGAGTAAGAGGCGCCTCTGTTTGGCCTGGCCGCTGTGGCTCCCAGTTCATCTCAGGATTCATTTTAAAATTTTAGTTTTTACTTTTAGAGCTTTAAACAGTCAAGCTCCTGCTTACATTTCTGAGATATTGAAATTGTATAATCCCACATGTTCTCTTAGATCCTCGAGTCAATGCCTGCTGGTCATCCCCCACACTCATTTTAAAACTAGAGGGGAATGCTTTGCCACTGTCTCTTCACACTTTAAATCAAATCAAATCAACTTTATTTATATGGCACTTTTCATACAACAGTAACACAAAGTGCCTCACAGAGGTGAAAAACAACAAAGATCCAAACAGAAAACAAAAAGAAAAGAGAAAACCCAACCCTCCCACCCAACAAAAAGCTATTTAGCTCATAAAATTGAGTTAGCAGCTAGGTAAGAATGATCTAAAACAGAGACATAAAATACATCAAAACTAAAACCTATAGGCTAACTAAAATAACAAAAGATAAAGGTTAAATGAGATAAGAACGTAAAAAGAGGAAGGGTAAGAATATAAAAAATAAATAAAAAATAGATAATAGATGGATAAATCGGTTATAAGAGGAATTTAAAATAGATAAATAAAGAGATCAGTTAAAAGCCTGATTAAAAAGATGAGTCTTGAGCCTCTTTTTAAAAACATCAACAGTCTCTGCAGCTCTGAGGTTCTCCGGCAGGCTGTTCCACAATCGGGGGCCATAATAATTAAATGCCGCCTCCCCGTGTGTTTTAGTCCTAACTTGTGGTATGGTTAAAAGGCCGGTGCCGGAGGACCTCAGGGTCCGCGAGGGTTGATATGGTAAAAGCAGGTCAGATAAATAAGAAGGCCCAAGACCGTTAAGACATTTAAAAACTAATAAAAGAACCTTAAAATCGATCCCGAAGCGCACAGGGAGCCAATGCAGCAATTTTAAAACTGGTGTAATGTGCTCCTGCCCTCTGGTCCTCGTCAGCACTTGTGCAGCTGAATTCTGTAATAACTGTAGATTTGAGATACTCTTTTTGGGAAGACCAGAGAGCAGGGCATTACAATAATCTAACCTACAGGAAATAAAAGCATGCATCAGCACCTCAGTGCTGGCCTGAGAGAGAAACGGGCGGACTCTGGCTATATTCTTAAGGTGGTAGAAACCTGCCTTTGTTATGGTTTTAATATTTGTAATAAAACAGAGCTCAGAGTCAAAAATCACACCCAGATTTTTTACAGATTGTGTTGGTTTAAAATCCTGTAGTTCTGGTAAAAGTTTCTCTCTCTGGCCTTCAGGACCAATGATTAAAACCTTTGTTTTGTCCTGGTTGAGCTGCAGGAAATTCGCTGCCATCCATGACTTTATATCTAAAATGCAGTTAAAAGGGCATCAATTGGCCCTGTGTCATCAGGAGACAAGGCGATGTACAGTTGCGTATCATCAGCATAACTATGAAAGCTGATGCCGTGCCTCCTGATGACGTCCCCCAGAGGAAGCATGTAGAGATTAAAAAGAGTTGGACCTAAAATTGACCCCTGGGGGACACCACACTTTATCTCATGGGTTCCTGAGGAACATGTATCCATACTTACAAAGAAGTGTCGATCAGTAAGGTAAGAGACAAACCAGTTAAAAACAGTACCAGAGAGGCCGACCAGGTGCCTCAGTCTATTTAATAAAATGTGATGGTCTACTGTATCGAAGGCGGCAGTTAGATCCAATAGTACCAAGACTGTGAGTTTATGGTTATCTAAATTGCACCTGATGTCGTTTAAAATCTTTAAAAGGGCTGTCTCGGTACTGTGGTTCATCCTAAAACCACTGATACTTCTCTAAAGTGTTATTTGTATTTAAAAAATCATTTACTTGGTTAAAAAACAGTTTTTCTAAAATTTTGCTTAAAAATGGTAAGTTGGATACAGGTCGATAATTATTAAGAATGTTGGGGTCTAAATTGCTCTTCTTCAGAAGGGGCCTCACCACCGCCGTTTTCAAGGAGGCCGGGAAGACACCTGTCTGAAGAGAGCAATTCACCATGTACAGTAGCTGTTCCTCAAAGAATCCATAAAATGTTTTAAAAAATGGTGTGGGAATTGGGTCTAAAAGGCAGGTTGTGGGCTTTACTTGGGAGAAAACTCGACCAAGTGTCCTCGCATCAACCAGGGCAAAACTCTCCAGTGTTTCCTCAGGTAAAAGCAATGATCCAGGTGTGTCGACAGTTAAAATCTGTTGCGATAAGAGACTGGATCTGATGTCATTGATTTTATTTCTGAAGTGGTCTGCAAAGTCCTCACAGAGGGCATTGGTTGTTGTCTTAGGTGATCTGTTAAAATTACTGTTTGTTAAAATATCTATTGTGGAGAAGAGGAATTTGGGATTGTTTTTATTGTCAGAGATTAGTTTTTTGAAGTGGGAAATTCTTGCCTGTTTGACTGCATTATTGTAGGTTTTGAGATGTTGACGTAATATTTCGTAGTGGACTGTTAGGTTTGATTTTCTCCACCTTCTCTCAGCACTCCTGCAGTATCTTTTCAGTTGTTTGATTTCCTGATTTCTCCATGGGGGTGTAGGTTTTGTTCTAATTGTTTTGATTAAAAGTGGAGCCACTGAGTCCAGCGTTGACTTGAGTTTGTTGTTAAAATTGTCCACAGTAAAATCACAGGGTGCTGGTAAAATCTCTGCAGGAGTGCTCTGTAAAATCTGGATACAATTTGCAGCCACTTCAGAAGTTAGGTAGCGTTTCCTCACTGTTCTCACCGGGGCCTCCTGTTGGTTAAAACTGGTGATGTTTAAATTCTGTTGAGTCAGTTGAAGACCCTGTTGTTTAGACAGGCCTTTAGTTATGTGTGGGTTTTATGACAATTTGTTTATATGTGTGTGGTTGTGTCCCTTTTTTATACTATGTACCCTACTGTTTTCTAATTTTACTGTAAGCACTTTGTGAATTCTCTCTGTGAAAGGTGCTATATAAATAAACTTTACTTAGCCTACTTACTTACTTACCAGTAAGATCAGATGGAAACGGTTAAATAATTTGAAATAAAAATAGAACTCGCCATCTATCATCTCAAAACCTCAATAATTTATTACTGTAGCAGCAAGACACAAAACTCTGAAGATCTCAAAGTTGGCACTGAGTGTTTATTGTCAGATTTTTTTGTTAATTTTAAACACTTAATAAGGCAAAGTTCTTATACAGCTATTTGTGCCAGACGACATCAAACACAGGTGCGTTTGTCTTAAGAAAACTTTAATTTGTGGTGCAACACAGTAAACAATAAACAAAATGTAGACACAGTTAAAACACAGAACACGACTGATGTGTCAAAAAAAAAAGGGAGGCGTATTTTACACACCCCTATACATTGCACCCAGCCTGTCTATGAGTTAACATAACCTCCTGCTGATCTTGTGTTGCAGTCACCCTGCTGCAGCTTGTTAAGTTGGATTATTGTCACAAAAAGAACTGTCTTTTAAACTTAGTTGGTTCTAACTTTAGGATTTCTGTATGTGTTTTTTTCCTAGTTTGTTTCAGGAAACCTAGGGGGCATTTTTTTTGTTGTTTGTTATACAGTAGTTTAATTGGTTTATTTCTGTGACTTATTTTGGGATAAAGTTTATACAAGGTACTTGAGCTGCTTGAAGTAGTTGAATATGGCAC
Source organism: Epinephelus lanceolatus (assembly GCF_041903045.1). Classification (NCBI taxonomy): domain Eukaryota; kingdom Metazoa; phylum Chordata; class Actinopteri; order Perciformes; family Serranidae; genus Epinephelus; species Epinephelus lanceolatus. Next base: position 5,446,873 of record NC_135753.1, on the reverse strand, counting down.
TCAGGAGATGTAAGTTCTGGCATACCTTGAAAATCAGACATTTTTAAACTTGGTCTTTGAAAAAATTCTTAAATAAAATTGTGAGGAGAATGGAATGATAAATTATTTAATAAAATGCATTACAGAGCTCCCATGGTCATGAAATTCCTGGGGAATTGAAATTAGATAAACATGAAAACATGAAAATGGTTTAAAAATTAACATAATGTTTTTAAAAAGTTTTACATAAACATTGTTATGGCTGTTGTTTAAAATATGTTCGTAAAAAAATCCCAAAACACATCCAACATCAAGCAAAATACGTTCCATGTATTACTAATTTAAAAACTAGGGTAGTGTTGTGTTACCGTTAGCATACCATAAGTATAACCATAAGCATAGCATCATGTGATAACATAGACCAGACTGGCATTGTGTCATCGCCAAGTCCATGCCACCTTTTGGGGAAAGTAACATGCTGTCACATCAGGAGAAACAGGAAAGCTGCTGTGTAGCAGATTAACCAAGACTTTCACACTGAAATTTGAGCCACATAAGATATATGAATATTCAATGTCAGTGTGTTAAATCTCTAAATGATGCTGGTGACAGTTACTACAGATGGAGTTAGATGTGGAGATGGATGTTAGCTTTGGTGAGAGCATCAGGCTGTCGTCTCCAACTAAATCTCAGCCTGTAGATCAAACAGTTGGTTATTAACAGGTTGGTTATTTATAGATCACTTAACCTCATGATACACAACAGCTATAGATGTACAGATTTCCAGATATGCAACATCCAACCACTGTGTTGGGTCATTGATCCACTTCAATGGAGGACTGACAGGATATGACAGCCAGCAAGGCAAGGTCAGAAAATAATAGACAGGTCCATAAAACACATGTTTTTTGGCAAGAAATGAATGCACACAAAATTGTAATGCAAACACACCACATTGCATTGATATCTATATGATCTTTAGTTTTCTACATAGACTGTATAAAAATATGGACGTAGTCACCGTGACGTCACCCATTGGTTTCTGAGGAGCGGGTTTGAAACTCAAAGTAGTTGGCTCTGGCTGTCGCCATCTTGCCAGTGCCTGGCTCCGCCCAACTCCCGGCCAATCAAAAATGGGCAAAGAGGCGGGCCAAATGAAGCCTGGTTGCTTAAACACGCCCACCTCGCTTGAAGCTGCTAAGTTAGCTAAGGCTAACAAGCTAGGCTAACAAGCTATGCTACTTTGGCTAGCCTTGTGGTGTTGGCTGTTCCCGCTCATGCTCCCGCTTGGTGTCAGCTCCCTCACGAAACAAAATATCCAAAAGGCATAAACACGGCTGAGAGGTCAGGTTCAATGACTAGCTGAGATGACGCCTAGCAGACAGCCAGCGGCTAATTAGCCACCCATGATGGCGCCGCCTGTCACTCAAAGTGACCACGCCCTTAAATATGCGCAACTTTAAGCCTTAGTAACATTTAAATGGATGAGTTAAAAAAAATTCACCCCTGTACAGTTGTCATGAAAGGGGAAATTAGCTATAGAGACCAAAACCGTTTTTTGTACCAGGCTGTAAACATGTTTATTTCTGCTGTAAAGTTGAGCATTTTAACATGGGGGTCTATGGGGATTGACTCGCTTTTGGAGCCTGCCTCAAGTGGCCATTCCACAAACTACAGTTTTTGGCACTTCCGCATTGGCTTCACTTGTCATCCCTGGAGGTTGCCACTTGGTTTTCTATCCCCCAAAAGGGGCGTGGCTTTGATATTTTGTGACTTACCTGTATGTGCCAGTCTTGTTAATTGGCATAAGCAGCTAGTTGGTGGCAGGAATCTAAAGAGTGAATGAAGTTAGCAAGCAAGTAGTTTGCTTATCTGCAAATGCCTAGGAAGAACATGCTTGATGATGAATGTATGTATTGCTGTACAGGCCTATTCATTTTAAACTACTTAGATAAAGTCATGGAAATTGGGTAAAATGTGACAGAGAAGTTTTTAAAATTCACTGGTAAAATGTGTGGGAACCCTGGTATCAGAAGAATGTAATAAACTAGGAGCAGCCATGCTTGGAATAATTGTCTAATTTGGTGTGAGCTCGTAGCACTGTCAGGCTGTTAACTCCAGTAAATAGTTGGTGCCAGGATGTTTTGCTAACCTGCAAAACACTCACCCAGTGCAGTTGTTGGTGCAAGCTGTGAGCAATAAATTTGGCAGTAAATAAGCAGCGGTGTGTGTCTAACTATGGATGGTGAAGCTGTTGAATTGATTTGTAGAGTTTGTTACTTTCAGTGGTGGCTATTAGCAGCTAGCTCAGCTTATTAGCCGGTAAACCGCAGCAGGGTGATTAGCCACCTCAGCGTTTATCCCCACAGGATTCCATACAGATCCAGACTCTATCTAGAAGATTTATGGTTTGATGCTCTTTGACAGGCAGGTGGGAGACTCAGTTATCTGTGAGTGCAGCTGTGTTAGAAGCAAACAGTCTAAACTCAGCGCAGTTTTCTCTGACAGAGTTGAAAGTTTAGTTTTTAACCACTAGACAGATTTCAAGGATTAAGGCTGAAATAAAGTTATTTTTTTCTGCTTCTCTACAGTAAGGTCAGTGCTTGTGGAGAAAATAGTTTTATCACTGAAAGTAAAAGTAAATGCTTAAAAAAGTACTTGAAAGTCCTTGAATTGGACTTGCCCCTGTCTTTAAACTCTTTTGGAACTTCCATACCAACATACAATACCTTTACAAAGGATGCTACTAATAAAAGATTTACAAAACAGTTTAAGAAATGTTTAATCAGTGTTAAAGGAGCTCAACAGTTTTCTAAGAAACTACATGAGCTCTTTGCCGTTTTTATAAGTAACATCGACACATTGATCCCAGGAAAGCTTGTGGTATATAGTAAGTCCCAGATTCATATACTCCTTCACCACCTCCATCTCCTCCTCTGATCTTAGATAGAGTGGGTGGTAATGGATCATACCAGCTAATGAACTCATTGAGCAATGATCCATGTTTGAAGTTTTGCTCCTCCAACAGGCTGACCAAAGGTGCAAACTTTATAATATGGTGTCCGGGGAATCATTTGTGGTGTCTGTCTGTGTATAAAATATACAGCAGTGGGGACAGAGCGCTGCCCTTTGGTGTGCCAGTGGAGGTAAAACACACCTCTGACATAGTGCTGCGTTCCCTCTGTAGTGGGATCTCCCTGTGAGGAAATGTAACATCCATGTGAGCAGTTCTGAGTCCAGTCCACAGTTCTTTCTCAGTCTGTCAGCCAGGATCAGGAGATGGATTGTATTAAATGCAGACAAGACATCTGTGAAAAGGACTTGTGCGTGGGTTTGCAAACGTCCAGATGCACAAGTTGACAATCATTGAATATAAGTGTGCAGAGACTTTCATATACAAGATTTTATGTTTTTTATGAGTTTTCGGGTTATGTGTTATGTTTTTGGGTTGACCGTCCCTCTGAATGCATGGCCATTGATCCGTCCGTCCGTCTCGTTCCTTTGAATATATTTCATGAAGACCTTGAGGGAATTCCTTTAGATTTGGCACAAACGTTCACTTGGACTGAACTATAAACTGATTTGATTTGGTGGTCAAAGGTCAAAGTCACTGTGACCTTATCTTACTATATAATGACAAAAACTGTCTGTGGGTGTATCTTTTCCACATTTTTCTCCTCACTGACTTGGTCAATCCATGTGAAATTTGGCACAGTGGTAGAGGGTAATGGGAGGATGTGAATGAAGCAATATTACATCAATTGGCCAAAGGGGGGTGCTATAGCAAATAATTGAAATTGCAAACTTTGAATGGGCATATCTCATGCCTTGTATGTTGTAGAGGCATGAAACTTTGCACAGAGATGCCTCTCCTCATGAGGAACAAATTTGCCTCAAGAACCCATAACTTCCAGTTATATGGATTTTCCGCCATTGTGAATTTTTTTGAAAAACACTTAAAATCGATTTCTTCCTAGGAAGTTTGACCAATCTGCATGAAACTCTGTGAACATAATCTAGGGACCAATATCTAAAGTTCCCTCTTGGCAAAAGTTGGAAAACTTACTAAAACTGAGCTTCTATAAGGCAATGAATATTGCGGAGGGCGTGGCTCATCACATAAAGGTGTATAACATCTCAAGGGTTTCACCGATCACCACGCAACTTTGTAGGCGTATGACCACACATAATCTGAGGGGACCCCTCCATTACTGACCCCATCAAACAAAATGGGGGCGCTAGAGAGCTAATTTCTTATCTAGGCCTAACCACCATATCGATTTTTACTAAAATTGGTACATATGTAGAACAGGACGCCTCAAGGTGACTGGAGAAATTTAACTCTAATTGGAAACTGGGTGGCGCTATAACAACAGAAAAATGCTTATAAATGGCTAAAATGCGACCGAGCGCTGTGGCTCCCCCTGTGGCCGAATGTTTGTTTTTTTTTTCTTTCTAATTTTTGGTATGACTAAGTCATGGTATGGTATGCTGTACATAATCACGGAAACTGTCAGTGTGTCATTCTGTCAGTCACTCAGTCATTCTACCAGTGCCCCCACTTTTAAGTCAATACAACATATAAACAGTAAACAAAACTCCCTCTGCACAGCCGATATAGGGGATCAGGTGCTGGTCGATCGCAGGAACGTCTTAAGTAACATATCAAAAATGGCTTCTTCAGGTTCACTCATCACGGTGATGAGTGAACCTGAAGAAGCCACAGGCAAAACGCGTTGTCCGCTCTTAATAAATTCACAGTAAAGTCTATTTTTGATATACAACATATAAACACTTCAACTATCTGCCTTTCAGCATGCTACCTCAACTACTAATGTACAGTTTTAGCCCACTAACTATCCCACTATTGGCAATAGTACTACTGTACTTTCAATAAAGCAATCGTGCTATCAAATTCACAAAAACTCTGTCTGACTACATTGCTTTTCTTAATGGGTTCAGTTGACTGTTTAATCTGCAATTTCCTATGACCTGTATCCCAAACACACACCATGTGAAACTGTATGTGGGCAACCATGCACTCAGTGGGTATGGACTAGTTTGTCTTATTCTTGTGGATGCGATATCTCTCTAACACCCTGAGGGAATTTCCTCTAATTTGGCAAAAACATCCACTTGGACTCAAAAATGAACTGATTAGAATGGGATGAGTGAAGTTCAACGGTCAAGGTCACTGTGACCTCACAAAACACGTTTTTGGCCATAACTTAAGAATTCTTATGCTAATTATGACAAACCTTCACACAAAAGTCTAAAAACAGATAATGATGAAGTAATGACCTTTCATATCAAAAAGGTCAAAGGTAAACTTTACTATGATATCATAATGTTCTGCATGAATTCTGGCCATTACTCAATGTCATATCTCAGGAACAGAAGGGGAGACATTTGGTCAGAAACTGAATTGGCGACTCTAATCTTGAAACTGTGCTGACTGTAAAGATCCTCTGTGTGTAAAGTATCCATTTTTTCAAAGACATGGATGTAAACTTGGAGACTTAAAACCATGAGGCAGTAAATGCACGTTAGCATGAGGTATGGGCATGTGTACTCCAGTATGTGATTTAGTTCTTGGTCAACTTATAGAGTAGTCTCTGCCCTACCTCCTACATGTGGACATAACTTTCAAATTTTTTTTTTTTTTTTACTATTTAGAACAGGTAAAATCTTACTGTCTCTGGTTATCTTGAGACAGGGCTGAGTGGCACTCTTCAAAAGTGTCAAGAGCCTGACGATAAATCAGGCTTTATGGGTGTAACAATAGAGTTGATGCATGACGGTTTGAGTTTGAGAACTTTTTTGGCTAGTTACTGTTAGCTGCTGCTGTGCTAGCTCATGCTTACAGGGAAGAGAGTGCCTTGGAGGCGGTCCTTCAGCACTGCAGCTAACATCTGTAACGGGAGCAGCAGAAAACTTGCTGATTTTTCTCATGTAAACTTTGAATTTATGGTTTAATTGGCTAATTGAAGCCCGATTGTTCAATAAATGTGTTTTCTGCTGTTGGCCAATTTACAATGAACAAAAATATAAACGCAACACTTTTGTTTTTGCTCCCATTTTTCACGAGCTGAACTCAAAGATCTAAAACATTTTCTATACACACAAAAGACCATTTCTCACAAATATTGTTCACAAATCTGTCTAAAATCTGTTAGTGAGCACGTCTCCTTTGCCGAGATAATCCATCCCACCGCACAGGTGTGCCTTAGGCTGACCACAATAAAAGGTCACTCTGAAATGTTCAGTTTTATCACACAGCACAATGCCACAGATGTCACAAGTTTTCAGGGAGCGTGCAATTGGCATGCTGACTGCAGAAATGTCCACCAGAGCTGTTGCCCGTGAAATTAAATATTCATTTCTCTACCATAAGCCATCTCCAAAGGCATTTCAGACAATTTGGCAGTGCATCCAACCGGCCTCACAACCGCAGACCACATGTAACCACACCAGCCCAGGACCTCCACATCCAACATGTTCACCTCCAAGATCGTCTGAGACCAGCCACCCGGACAGCTGCTGCAACAATCGGTTTGCATAACCAAAGAATTTCTGCACAAACTGTTAGAAACCGTCTCAGGGAAGCTCATCTGCATGCTCGTCGTCCTCATCGGGGTCTCGACCTAACTGCAGTTCGTCGTCGTAACCGACTTGAGTGGGCAAATGCTCACATTCGATGGCGTCTGGCACGTTGGAGTGGTGTTCTCTTCATGGATGAATCCCGGTTTTCACTGTTCAGGGCAGATGGCAGACAGCGCGTGTGGCGTCGTGTGGGTGAGCGGTTTGCTGATGTCAACGTTGTGGATCGAGTGGCCCATGGTGGCGGTGGGGTTATGGTATGGGCAGGCGTATGTTATGGACAACGAACACAGGTGCATTTTATTGATGGCATTTTGAATGCACAGAGATACTGTGACGAGATCCTGAGGCCCATTGTTGTGCCATTCATCCACGACCATCACCTCATGTTGCAGCATGATAATGCACGGCCCCATGTTGTAAGGATCTGTACACAATTCCTGGAAGCTGAAAACATCCCAGTTCTTGCATGGCCAGCATACTCACCGGACATGTCACCCATTGAGCATGTTTGGGATGCTCTGGATCGGTGTATACGACAGCGTGTTCTAGTTCCTGCCAATATCCAGCAACTTCGCACAGCCATTGAAGAGGAGTGGACCAACATTCCACAAGCCACAATCAACAACCTGATCAACTCGATGCGAAGGAGATGTGTTGCACTGCGTGAGGCAAATGGTGGTCACACCAGATACTGACTGGTTTTCTGACCCCCCCAGACCCCCCCAATAAAGCAAAACTGCACATTTCAGAGTGGCCTTTTATTGTGGCCAGCCTAAGGCACACCTGTGCAATATTCATGCTGTCTAATCAGCATCTTGATATGCCACACCTGTGAGGTGGGATGGATTATCTCGGCAAAGGAGAAGTGCTCACTAACACAGATTTAGACAGATTTGTGAACAATATTTGTGAGAAATGGTCTTTTGTGTGAATAGAAAATGTTTTGGATCTTTGAGTTCAGCTCATGAACAATGGGAGCAAAAACAAAAGTGTTGCGTTCATATTTTTGTTCAGTGTACATTCCTGAGCTTACATTAGACTTTTTATTGCGAGCACTGGTTTAAGGAGATGACTTTAAATGCCCATCCCTAGTTAGCATAATGTGTCAAAAGTTTTAAATGGCTCGTTTAATGAAACTCTCCAATATTCTATGTTGTGATTAGTACCAAAACTGAGATATTACATTTTTAAGAAAGTCCTAATTATATTCTCATACAGGATGTTTCAGTGTGTGTGTTTGTTTGTTTGTTTGTGTGTGTGTGTGTGTGTGTGTGTGTGTCTGTGTGTGTGTGTGTGTGTGTGTTTTCCAGCATGGTTACAGACTCCCCCGAGCTTGCAGAAGAAGAGGTGGTGTAGTGCAGGGTCTAGTTCAGAGTAGTGGGAGAGAGACTTTTCACGTATCCTAAAAACACTCATTATGAAATCATTGGATTAACGAGCCACCTAAACATAAACCTGGCAAATCAAAAGCACAAAATGGGGTCAGTTTTCGACTTCCATCATGCAGTAGCAGTATATTTACCCAAATATTTTATTTCCTTTAGCTTATGTCCTTGTGCTGTCCTTGAATTCAAAAGAGTGTCGTCAATGAATTCTCATTCTTAATTATCAATATAAAAATTATTTGGCAGAAAATAAATAACTGTTTTTTTGTAGGCAGAAATCAAAATGTTCAGTGATGTTGTGCAGTGTCCATAATCGGCAGTTGATGTGTCAAAACCTGCAGATTGCTCCTTTAACGTTCATGCTGTGCAGCTACCCTTTGAGTTGTATCCACCTGCAGCCAGTGCAGCATTGCCCTTGGATTGAGCCGCAGGGGGGCGCTTGGCTCCTTCCTTTCTGCAGGCTGCAGAATGTGTGTGGCTTCCCTGCGTGCCTCATGAGAAAAATCTGTCACCCCACAGTCAGTCTGAACACTGCTGCAACAGTGCAGGTACACACATACACACACACACACACACACACACACACACACACACACACTTTTAAAGAGTTCATTCTGATTCATAAAAGTCACACAATAACAAACAAACTAAACACGACATATTAACATATTTCTCCTCCATTGTTGTTGCTGTTCAACACTTGTACATGTAAAGCCCAGTTCAATCCAAAGACTTGCAACAAGATGAAACTGTTTTAGAACGTCAAAGGGAAAAGTTGCAGCGGTGTGACCAGGCCGGTCTTAGTTCAGTTCCAGCCAGCTGATGGTGTTATCTGTGCCTCAGCTCGTCAGTTGGCTAGAGGCTGGTTTAAGAATGTAAGACACGTTACTGGTTTCAACAGCCAATCGACTTGTAGTCCGCTGGCCAAGTCACTTACAAACTGGCTGCAGATGCTGTGTTTGCTTGCTGTGGCACTGTGGCAAGTTCCTCAGTCCCTGCCGGGCCTGTGCCCATCTCATTTATATGGCCATCTGCGGCTGTTGACACGTACGTTGGTCTCCGTCCTGTGTGTCGGTGTCAGACGGTGGGTCGCTGCTGCTGCTCGTCGTATGTGCTCGTGTTACACACACACACAGCCCACACATTGAATGATTAATCTGTGCTGATTATATAATGATTTTGGCACAATTATCATAAATGCAGTCCATCTGAAGCTCAGCTTGTTTTGTCTATGTTTTTGCTGTTTCATCACTATCCTACTAGTTTTTCATAATCACTATCTTCATTTATATTTTCAGAAGCTACAAATTATATTCAGCTATAAAATAAGCCAAAAAAGCAGGAAGTTAGAACTAAATTACAGAGAGTTGTTGCTATGGAGATGATACACTGTCTCGTGTAGCAGCTTGTTGGTGTAAACTGGCAGGTTTTTTAGAAACAGTGCACACAGATCAATGCATTGCAAGTAGTTGCAAGTTTCAGCTTATCTTGTCTTGAATCTTTGGTCTGAACTGGACTGAAAATGTGATGGCTGTTCTTTGTGGTATTTGTCCCGCCCCTCCTGCACTGTGATTGGATAGCTGGGTAAAAAGTGACAGTGATGAGCATTCTTGTTCTTCTTTACTGGTAGGTGTTCTTCTTCTTCCTTTGGCATTTAACAGCAGATGAGAACACTTGTAGGGGTATGTGCTGCCTAGTCAGGTCAGGAAGACTTCTTCTTTCCCTTTCCCCATGTTTCTCTCATACTTTGTTTTTAAATCTAAACTTCTTTGTCTGTTTGTATGTTTTCTTTCTTTCCTTTTTACACAAACACACTCTTAAACACCTTACATGCAGGTTAATATTTGTGGAGGTAGATGTGAGGAGAGGAAAAGGGATTACTGGAGCATTTCCTATCCTATAAAAAGCCTTTATGGCAGAGGCAGATTTAGGATTGTAGGACATCTGGGGCTTAGCCCAGATGGTGAATGAAATGCGCGCACTGATGATTGCTGCAACACCACAACTTTCAAATTACCATCACCTTAAAGCGGGAAAAAGGGACTGGAGAACACATAAAATAATACCCTTTAGTCAAGTCAAGATACTTTATTAATCCATAAAAAGAAATTGTAATGGAACAGCAGCATCACTTGCAGCCACATACTGGATCGAAAAACAACACTCTTAATAAAAGCAAATCAGTCACAAATCACAGGAATAAAATAAAGAAGGCATCAGTGTTAAATAAGTTAAAAGTATGTTAAGATAATTGCACATCAGGGCATAAGATCAGATTATTGCAAACTATTGATCATTAAAAAGCCTTATGGCAGCAGGCAGAAAAGACTTTCTGTACCTCCTTGCATTTTGATGGGATCAGCCTGTCACCATGTGTGCTCTTCCTAAAAACCTCTAATGCATGGAGAGGGTGCCTGTCATTGTTCATGATGGCATTCATAATATCGAATATTGAACTATGTAGCAGACTAATGAAACAAACTAAAGCCTTAACCTTCGTATACTTGCCGTGACCATAGTAAGTGCTCCACTTTCACCCATGGTCATTTTTTTTACCCTGGAGAATTATAAACAAGGAAACACTTCTTCTTCAGGGCAGGCCCACACAGGCTACACAGTACACAGGCTACTTTCCCGCAGCTGCTGCCTCTCTGTTGGACTCCGGTACTGCACGTTACTCACAAGACGTTTTTCTTTTTTTTTTTTTCCAAAGTAAAATTCACATTCGGGGCTTTTTAGAAAACATCCGGGGCTTGAGCCCAAGTAGTCACCCCCTAGCCCCACCCCTGCTTTATGGACAGTTTTATGACCATAAAGGTGGAGAGGAAATTTCATCTCTGCATCATGAAGACTCGTTTTCATAAAACAGATGTCAGGAGAAAGGCGGAGGAAATGTGTTTCCTGTGGTCTAGACTTCATTTTTAATGAAATGCTGCAGATACAAACAGAGAAATTAGAGATAACTGGCAATTAAAAACTATTTTCATGAATGTTCTGAGAAAGTCAGTCAGGAAAAGGGAATGTTTTGCCCAGGAGATGAAAAGGTGTTATCGTCTTTATTAGTTTTATAAATGTATTCATCCACTTGAGAGTTTCCATAGATGAAACTATAAATTGTCCATTCAGATGCTGTAATGAAGCACGTCTCTTATTCACAGGGTGCAGATAAAGTGTATTTTATCATGGTGAGAATACTCTGCATGGTGAAACTTCTGCACAGATCGATTCAGTGCTCACAGAGTGAAGCTAAAATATTTATGGTGTTCAGCTGGGTTCATTCCCATCTGCAAGAGCGGAGAGAGAAGTTCTTTTCTGACTGTGAGCTGAAAACTCTTTAACTTCAGCTACATATAAGACTGCTGTACAAGAAGCTGAAGTCTATTAAACTATAGACTGAACTAAGATGTTTTATATTTCTTGTTTGGAGGGAGCTTAGCTTGTTTTTTTTGGGTTAATGGCAGTATTATAACTGCCATTACAGACTGGTCCTCTTGGTAATTGTCTTTTTTGTTAACACACTGTTAAGGTGAATTTTCACGAGACTTAAAAGACAGGTCCATTATTATTACTATACATTTTTAAGTTGTTACATCATTCTGTAGTTTCCCAGTAGTGTTCCTTTTGTATTCAAATCTGAAAAGTTAAATTTTAGCCCAGGTGTGTTTGTTTAAGCTTTGAAAAGCTTTTTTCCCAAGCCTTTTTAAAAAACTTTTTCCCACATGACCTGACACAGGTTTCTGCATGATGACGTTGCTGCATATGAATACGTGTGTCATCAGTGTTACACTTGGAGTTTAAAGAAGGAGAGGGGAAGTACCTGTACTGAAGCTAAAGCTAAGCTAAGTTCACACTACAAGACTTTCAAAGATGTGTCATTACTATACTGTTCATTAGGGGTGTGCCATATCACATTGTTCACGATAATACCAGTATAAATTTAAACATGATATGAAAAAGTCATGTCATGATATTTGTGATATTTTGACTTGTTGACATATTGACGTCATACTGTAACCCACGGCAACAAGAAGCATGGCTAAAAGCGAAATTATTGCAGACTCTGCAGTGGTTATTTCTGATCTCACAGAAATACATGAAATGACCATGTCCTCTTAATACCGCATTCCGCGATTCAGTTTGATATTAGTTTGTATAATATTACTGTCCTGTGAACAGACATCAATTGCATTGATAACACTGGCCAAGAAACACACTTAAAACAAAGCTGAAAACTAAGTATATAAATAACAAGCTAGAACTGGAGGCAAAACGGTCCAGGTCTATGGGATCTTACTCTTAACTGGTAGTTAGCTATTTTCCTGGTATCCTTGCTTGGTGCTGCTTCAGGGGTTCCTTGGCCTGAGGGAGCAACCTGATCTCACAGAAAATGAATTGACCACGACCTCTTAACACTGCATTCCGTGGTGGCAGCACATAATGGGTTGAAATTATGTGCCCGTACCACGGAAACAATGCCAATGTAAAGTCAATTAGGATACTTTGTCGTGGTGGACATACGGATTCCCTGATTCATCAACGTCCTGTATACATACAAAAACACGAAAGTGTTCTTGACATTAAAACGGCAAATATATTCCTCTGTTATAATTTCCCACCAATGATAATAATAATAATAATAATAATAATAATGATAATAATAACATGATAGTTTGGCTGTACTAGATATTTCATATATTCAGTAGATTTACTTTTTTACGACACTATTTGACAACTCTACAACCGGAACAATCACAATCCCAAAAACTCAGTTTCTAGAGAACTTGCTAAAATATCTGAAATTAACCAACATCCTTACTTTTTCTTAACGTAGTTCATCTAGGTGCAGTGTCATTACTAGTTCAGCTTTACTAGATATTAGATATATTCAGCAGATGTATCTTTTTACTACTCTATTTTACAACAAGCCGCAAAAAACCTACCGTCCCAAAAACGCAGTTTCTAGAGTACTATCTAAAATATCTAAAATTAGCCAACACCCTTGCTTTTTCTTAAAGCCGCTACAAGGAACTTTTAACTGGATATGCAAAAGTCTCTCGTTTCTGCTGATGTCTGTGCGTGACCTACAACAGCAAATGAGACCATTGGTGTGAAGATAAGCTATTTCTATATAGTGTATATCCATACCTTTAGGAAACTGTCTCCGGGTCCACCCCAGGTCATTTCCAGGACGAAACGATTTACGGCACTCAGACGGCACACGTCATCTAGCTGCTCACATTTATAGTGACTCTTATAAATAGTCGCTATTCCTCCTCCTCGGCCCGACGTCCGCAGGGAGTTAAAATAGCAGCAATCATCGGGTGAAAGTTCTATGAAAGCACTGGACTCACCAACAGTCAGCCACGTCTCAGTCACACAGAGAAAATCCAATCCTCGGGAAGTCAGGAAATCCTTCAGGATTAACGTTTTGTTTGCTAGCGAGCTAGCATTTACCAGCCCAATCCTGGCAGGAGCCGGCGGGTCCACGGCGTTAGCTGTCCGGGGAGCCACACACAGAGGCCGCAGGTTGCGCAGATTCACCCCGCGCCAGCGGGGACGAGGAGAGCAGGGGCCACGGGGCTGGAACACCTCATCCAGGCCGACGACAGGTACCAGCCAGGCGTCGACAGGGTCCAGTGAGTGCCGAGAAATAAAGAGGCAAGGCACCGCTCCATACTCAATCCAAGAAGCCGTGGAAGTGCTCGCCAAACAGGCCTTCAGCCTTACCAGCCGACCGCTACGTTTACCCCAGTGGTGGTGTCGCTTATGCCGGAGAGGTGGAGCTGGGGCGCGGCAGATCCCCGATAGGAGCAGGGGCAAAGTTTTCCCTTCTTGTTGTTTCATTCATCCCCAAAACAAACACATGCGCGAGCCAAGTAAGCGTCTTTACGACAATACGCGCTAGAGCTCATGGGAAATGTAGGCTTCATTCCGGCAAAACACTACCGCTTTTGTCCACAGGGTCGCCAAAATCAACTCAAAATGAAAGTTCCTTGTAGGGGCTTTAACATAGTTCATCTAGGTGCAGTGTAATTACTAGTTCGGCTTTACTAGATATTGTATTCAGTAGATCTGTCTTTTTACGACCCTATTTTACAAGCCGCAAAAACCTACCATCCCAAAAATGCTGTTTCTAGCGTATTAGCTAAAATTCCTATGGATATGCGGTTTCATCTTTTAATATAGTCTATAAGTCAACAGCATTGTGGTCTCTGCATTTTCACATTTTAAGTCTGTGTGATACAGACCTTTTATACAGTTAAAGTTTTCATAGTTCTTTCCTGCTCATTCTTATCATCTGTGACTCCTGGGTTTACTCAGTTTAAACTGTACTCTCGTTTATTTTACTGTGACTTTCTTGAGAGGTCGAGGTGTCTTGGAGGAAACACTCAGCCTGATTGAAGAGCAAAAGGTACTGTTCTGAATATACAAGAAGTCAATTTCCTTGTGTAACTCTGAGAAGGATCTTAAAAATTTTAATGTTCTTGGCCATTATTAGTACTAGTAACTAGTAACATTATTAGTAATAGTAAGATATTTCAGTTGATATTTGCATTTTAAATTTTCTTCACAACAAATTATGTATTATTATTAGTCCCTCTTTTAAGTGTTTCTATCCTTTCCAGTGTGGTAGTGTAATACAATTTAAAAACAAAAAACAAAAAAAAAAAAGTATATTCTTAGTCTAAGTATATTCTTAACTGCCGGTGTGTTGGAATATGTTTTGACTGAACATCTCTGCTTGTTTACATTACCATTTGTTACTCCAGGTAAAACCTTCTGCCTGATACAATTAAGTGTAGCACAGGAGTGCTGGTGATCACAACTGGCCTATTTAGATAACTTTCCATCTTTTTTGTCTTTACGTACAGTATAAGTTATATTATTGTCATCTTACATCTAAAATTAACGGACATGTCTCTGCCATATTCACAGATTGACACAGAGGTCATCCTGCTAATGGAAGATGCTCAACTGGCAAACTATCTTCCATCGTATGGAGACAGGATTGCTCTGTACAGTTTTTGCAAGCATCACACACACTCATCAAAGCGATAACAGGATCTTTTTGAGAAACTAAGGGAAAAGCTCAAACCTAGAAAGGAAAACCACAATGGGGAGGATGTGCCAGAAACTTCCAACAAAACAAGAAGTAGAGCAAAACAGTCCATAAGAAATATTGAAATAGGATGGATTCACACTGACAATGAACAAAACAGGTCAGAGCAAAGCACGGTGGGGGGACAAGGAAGGTCGCAATTAACATTCAGGCAGGTTTTGGTGAGATCCTAAAACAAGGAAAGGCCCTCTTCTTTCCAGAATGAGAATCAAGTAAAGGTCACGTATCTGATTTTGAATTTGAAGTTTGGGATTTCAAGCAAAATCCTCTTCCTAAAGATGTTTCCATAGAAATGATATACAGTACTGTCAAACTCCCAACGCTTCTACATAGCAGCTCAACCAAAACCCGTTCTGAGTGAGGAGTCTGATGATGGCCCTGGCTATGATGGTTATGTCTCTGAGTCTGATTTTGTGCCAGCTGATGAAGGGTCAACACAGGAGTTCACAATGGACAGAAAATAGCAGTTAGATCTTAGAGATGAACATCACAACTCCCTTCAAGACGTGTTCATTATTTCTGAAGAAAGCATCACAGAGTCTTCCGTAATCAGTGCAAGCGCCAGTCATATAGCAATCACATTTGACAACGTAATCAATGATCCCATCAGTTTGACTTTGGATACCAACTATGCTGTTTTAGAGGATGTACCAGAAGTGATAGAAGCAGAAACCTCTGACCCTGAGATCATTTTTGGTGCACAGCAAAGAGTAGATGATGACTCTCTCAGTGACACACTGATCTATCAACCTGATGAGTTACCTCAAAGCCCTCTTCATACTTTGCCTGATATGGCTTTGGTCTTACACCACTCAAACAGTTTCAGTGAAATGATAGAGGCATTTTCTGATCCTGACATTATGAACAAAACATTGAAAGTGAGACGTCTACTGCCTGACAACACAGTGAAAAAAGGCAGTGGGTCTGGTGTAGTCAGAGTTGTCTATAGTAGCTTCTGGGTGGAGTTTTATGAGTGATGCACCCTTGGAACAATTTTGAAAGTGCCTTTTCTCAGGCATGATTTCTGTGCTGCTACATGGAAAGCAGTAGGGCGAATTCTTCTGAAAGGATTTCAAGATTGCCAGTACTTGCCAATCAAGCTAGCTCCACCTTTTCTTGAGTAAATGCTTTTGGGGGCAGTGCACAGTGACCTGAAGACAAGCTTTCTTCAGTTTGTGAGCTGCCAAGAGCAGGATGTCCTCAGGCATGCTTTGGATGATTTTTCCTCTGTTGATGTTGATGACCTCCTAGAACTACTTAATGGTTATGAGTGTAGGAAGAGGGTCACCACTGCTTCTCTGCCAGAAATCTTGGAGGAACTAGCTCACAAAGAACTTGTGCAAAAATCAATGTATGTCATTGAATGCTGGAGGGAGATCACACAGTCACAGATGCATCTCAACTCTGAGGAACTGAGCAAACTGTACAGTGACCTCAAACCAACACCAAAGAAAGTGGTAGGGATTTTAAACTTTTCTACAGGGATGACATCGAAGGAAGCAGAGGTGGCCCAGCACTTTAAAAGATACATCAAGGAACTTAATGAGGAAAAGCTTGCAAGATTTTTGAGGTTTTGCACTGGCTCTGATTTGTTGGTGTCTGGTTGTATCAAGGTGGAGTTTAGAGTTCAGACCAATTTCACAAGGAGACCAATAGGACGTACATGTGGGATGTTCTTGCAACTGTCTGACAGCTACGATAATTTTCCTGACTTCCGCAGTAAGTTCAATTCTATTCTAGAGAGCAACATCTGGATAATGGATATCATTTAGGCAGGAATTGCCAAATGTTGTTGCTGGATGTTTCCACTTCAAACTGTACTGACACAATTCACACACCTCCTTAAACACTGTGTCTAATAGAACATTTTTTTGTGACACTGTTCAATAGTATTTTGATTACTGTAGTGTAAGATTTAATCGTTAATCAGGTAAAGGTGTTATACTGCATAAAATTGATTAAGAGTAAAGTTCATATAACAATGTTTTATGTATAAGTTCCTATAAAACTGTTTGTTGTGCATTTATGTGTGACAAAACACTGGTATACATGTCAGTGTATTCATAACACAAGGTAATGTATTCAAATATTGAAGAGCACACATATACCACACCATGTACTGTCTAACAATAACACACACACTCTAACGTTTGTATTGCATGACACACACTTAAGAGTTCACATTGCATGAAAGCACAGGGGATTGTATAGAGAAAGTCCCCGGGTTTCATATGTTTTTTTTAAAAAATAAAGTGAACCTAATGGTGGGAGAATTTGGGGATTTCCAGGTCCAGGGATTACACCATTAGGTCATGTTTGGACAAGGGCCCAAGGGGCCTGCCACCAATAGATTTGGACCAGATGGAAAAGTGCTAAAAAGAAAAAGACCTGCCACCAATAGGTTCGAATGCAGGTAGGAAGGACTAAAGGAAAAGGGTGGAGATTCTCTCGAATCTTCACCAGCATAAAAGAGAGAGCGCAGAAAGTGAAACTTCAGTCTTGCTCCGGAGCCTGACTCATGAGTTGTATGTGTTGAAGCTTGTGAACACATTAAACTCGATTGTACCAGATTCCATTCGACTCCAGTGTTTCTCTAAGTGTCAGCCAACTGAACCTAAGATACTAAATCAGTCACTGTTATAGCCCTTGCTCTTGCATTTAGCTTTAACGAGTTCAAATGTTATGTTATGATATGAAATGGAAAAGACAGCCTAGCCTATGTCACACTGTTTTTGAGATTCTTACACCAGCTGAGGTACCAGTGACCTCAGGATTGCATCCACATCTGTAATATTTCTAAAGAAACTGCTATTAGTGTGATCAAATTGTTACATTGCTAATGGTTGAAGCTGCTGGATTCCATTCATTATCATGGATTATAAACAAGGATTTAAAAGAAAATGATTTTGTTTGGGTCATTTCTAAATTCCTTTGCATAAAGAAAAAAAAATTTATACTGAATTCATATTGTGAATATTCAGAGTTTTATATACATTGTTTGGGTACTGCAAAAGTTATTAAAAAATGTTTCATGTGATTGTGTTGTCATTTCTTAATGATCAAAGGCATCTGTGAAATATTTCAAATGTTTATTCTTAAGTGATGGATTATAAGTACATTACTCAGGCACTGTACTAACAAGTTGAGGTACTTGTACTTCATGTGAGCCTTTCCATTTCATGCAATTTAATACTTTTGCTCCACTACAATTCACAGGAAAATATTGTATAACACAAGGAGCATTTATCTGCATTATAATAACCTTTAGTTCTGATACTTAAAGGACTTTTGCTGATGCAGGACTTTTACTTGTCATGGAGTATTTCCACAGCAAGTTACTACCATTTTGTTTGTTTGTTTTTACTTAAGTAAAGGATCTGAATATTTCTTTGACCACTCTTATTTTGACCAGTTAATCCATAAACAATAAATAATGTTACAGCAACTGTTTTAACCCTTGCACTAGCTTCAAGGAATTCACAGAAAAAACATTGACAGTTTGATCACCTATACAGTGTATGCCCGGCTTTGCAATTAAGCAGAGTGCACATTGTGTAGGGCTATTTAAATATTTTCAAGCATACAGTTCCACAGCAGTATATGCATCCACGGGAGGGCTCCAGCCATTTTCACCTATTAGGAGAATGCAGAGTTCAAAAACAGTCTCGTCACAGGGGTACTGCCCTTTTGGGGTGCACTCTTCCTTGCAAACTGCAACCTCCTCAGGGAGAACAGACTGGAGTTTGTCTTCTGCTGCTCCATAGAGTTGTGGCATAGAGAACAGGAGAATGGGGCATCCTCCACGCAAGCCATGGGCAGGCCTCGATCTTATTTGATGTGTATTCTGGGTCCTCACAACTTCATCAAGTTCTTCCTGTGGGATAAAAAAATATCCTATTCAAGTAGTTGCAGACAACAGAACCACGGTCTATCACACTACAATACAGTGTGTACTGTGTAGGCTATCTTAAAGATCCACAGACTGATGTGAAATGGAAAAGACAAGCTACAGATTTCAGGATTGCATTTAAATCTACGATTTCTGAAGAAGTGAATGTGGGATTATTTTTACCTGTTGTAACCTAATCATCTGGCTCTATATATATGTAACCTGAAAATTTAATACTCCATTCTCACGGGCTACGGGTAATAATCGGCTACAGTTGTCTTTAATTTCTTTTCTTTTGTTCCGGCCAAAACGGCAACAGCAGTAGCATAAATTCAGCACGTCAGTTGTTTACATGGCACACCCGAGAACTTCCATCCCCATAACATTAACGTCCCTCCAGACACCCCACAGTTAGGAACCAAAATCACCCTATAACAATAGTAATGATACATCAATCCCACAACAATGACTATCTCCACAATGACCCTAACAGTCATGTTCAAACAGGGAAATACAAAACCAACCTCTCAAAATAAATGTAATACAATAACTCAGATTACATATATTTAGCCATTACCTGAATAAGGTTGAGGAAGCAGAACTGTGTCAGGTTTTTGTCCAGGAAATCACCAGTGAATTGTCCATCATCTTTGAGTGTCTGAAAAATGTCCATCCAAAATTGTACACTTTGTTTCCGCAGGACCCCCCACCATGACTCTATCCGTTGATTTGTCGTACTGCATCCATAAATGAAGCTTCCTTCTCCTGCATAATGGCCTGAATGATTTCTACGCAGGAACAGCTGCATTTCCCTGACATGCCCATTTTCCGTACCTGGGTCGGCCCGCAACCGTTGTGGACAGCCCAATGCGCATCACTGTGCTTATGAAGTAGTCGGCGATTACCTTGGGATCACTGTTAGGGGTGTATGCCTCCATCCATGTTATGTAACGACTAAATCCGTCAATGTAACCATTAATTGCAGTGCCATATGGCTTCAGTTTGTCATATGAATCCATGTGCCATGAAGCGTTGGGCCCTCTGCTGTTGTACTATTGACGTCAGAGACGCCGTGCTTGGCGGAGTTCCACTCCTTCTGGATCCAAAATCTTGATTACCAGTCTCATTATTTCTTGAGAAACTACGAAACCCCTTTGTATAGCACGCAGATATAACCAACGATAGCCTTGCAGTCCACCACTACCAGCCATTTCTTCCTCCACAAAAGAGGCAATTTCCTCCAAGTCCATGTGGTTCTTTCTTCAGAATAGACACAGTTTCTTGCACAATATTTTCAAAGTCCTAATACTTAAGATAACTTGGTGCTGATGTGCCAAAAGATGAAGTATTTCCTTATTTGTGAAACCTATACCAAAGTATAACTTCACAAGATGCTCCATGGTTCTCATTTTAACACAGGTGGCAGGCTGGTCTTCTGATATTTCACCTCTAAACAACATGCAGCCTAGGCTATGACTTTATTCTCGTAATATTATGACTTTTTTCACATAAAATTACAACTTTATTCTCGTAATATTATGACTTTATCTCTTAGTTTTTTCTCTTAATATTACGACTTTATTCTCGAAATCTCCTAATTTTTTTTCTCTTCAGTGTGGCCCTAATACTCCATCGTACACAACAAACTGAAAAAAAAAAACATTTTTCACATTTTGTGGGAGAGGAGTTATAATATCCTAGTCCATATGGCTGCCTGAGCAAGCGTAAATTTTGTAATTTTCCCATGTCACAAAGGTTTGTTTGTGGACGTCTGCTTCCAAACTTTAGAACTGTACAGTTAGGGCAGGGCTTTATGGCATATATATATTTATATACATATATATCTCAAAAAGTGGCTGAGGCCAGACCTTTTATAGATACATCAATCTCAGAGGACAGCAACGCTACAAACACGATGATCTTACAGAATATGATTGCATTGCTGTATAACAGTGCATAAAGGGGTTAAAATCAGTACAACTTTAAACATCTACAGCAGTAAAATGACACATTAATGCAGCAGCAGTAATATAAATCCAAAAACATCCAATAGAATAGGAAAACACTGACAGCATGGAACAGTTTACTGCACTAACAGTGCTTTAGTAAATCTTGCTATAATACTTTAGGTTAGTAAGATTTATAATGCCTACAATTTACTTGTAGTAGGTATTGTCAAAGTGGGTATTTGTACTTTTATTAAGTATTGGACCTGAATACTTCCTCCACCTCAGTTAGCACATCCACAGCCAAACTGCAGCTGTGTGTTACCAGCTGAGCCTGCCCCTTCAAGGCATTTTCACTGCTGAATTTTGCTGAAATCAGCGCACATCATGCAAAACAAACAGGCAAGGCTCCTGCTCTCTAGTACCCTTTTTCATAACCATTTTTGGCCGCGACTCAAACAGTGGCGCGCTGATTTGTTTCTGCATTATCAATTAAGATGCGCTTAGCTGCACCAGAGTTGCACCATCTCCGGACGGAGTAGGGTCAAAGGAACACCCAACTGCCTCAAAGTGGGTAGCGGTGGCATCTTGCCAACCACAGCCAACTGCTGATGATCCCCCTTCTTCCCCTGAAACAAGCATGTGTGTTGCGAGACTCAGCTCACCTCTGTCTGTGCAGGAGACCAGAGAGAAAGACATTTTTAAAAGTCTCTGTTTGCTCAGCTCTCAGCACTTTTGTAGCTTCTAAGATCTCCTCATTTTGCTACTTCACAAAAAGGCTTTTAGATAACAAAATAACGTGGGGCTTTCTTACTGCACCTCTGCAAACAGCTCACCTCCAACAGGTAAACTTCTTCACCTGCCATGCTATTCGATGGAAAAGCAAAATGATGAGAGACTACAGCAGTCATAGTAATCCTAGACACACCTTTAGGCAGGTCGCCCTGTTAATATGGAAATGCAAATCCCTGCTGCGTTGGGCTGACGTGCTGAGTAGGGGTGTAATGATCCATCGATCTGGATCGATTTATCGATTTAATGATCAACAATCCAATCACATCAATGCAAAGTGAAAACATCAATCTATATCGTCATCTTTAGCATAGGCTTTTATTTTTTTCATTATATCAGCCGCATGGCCCAACACCGTGTGTTGCCTGTCATTAGCAGTCTACCTCATCACACAGGTAGTTAAGTGTACAGGCTAATGTTACCTTTTTCAAACCACCTACTAGAGATCTCATCACCGCCAACTCCTGTTTTATTTAGGAATGAAGAAGCCCTCTTAAACATATGAGTGATGCTCTGGAAATGCTTAACTTTTCCTTCCATTCCTCATCCCCACCATCTGCTGATTCAGTAAGTACCAATCCAAAACTTAGCACACACACACACACACACACACACACACACCAGTAATCTGCATCATTGTTGTTGTCTCTAGTGTATGCTTGTTACACAAAAAACAATGGGCATATACACTTTGACAAGATTACATCATTGGTGTTTTACAAAAGCCCTGTTATAGGGACCTCAAACTTTGTTTTCATGTGGACAAGAGGCCTGAATGTAGAGGAAAATATTAGTTTACCAGTCTATCTATATTCTGTATGTATAGACAGGGCCTCAGTTTAACAAAAAGAGAATGGTGAATGCTTCTTTTGTCCGTTTTGGGGTACATCCAGACCTTGAGAACAGACAGTTCCATTTAGTTTTTTGTGAGCAATGAACCGTGCTGCCTCAAGGGGGTGCTTGCCTCGGTACAGTTTGTCTGGTTTAAAATATAGAAGTGAAACGAGGTGTGAGAGATGGTGCTTTGGTTGAGAAGAGACTTGAGTGGTGGATTTCCAGTGTATCCACTCGTACTGTATGTACAGCTTCAGCGTCCTCATAAACATCCTTTAGGAGGGCGACATGCATTAACGTGATGTATTAAAGTGATGAATAGCATACACACTGTTCTGTCTGCCTGCCTACCTTCCAGAGGAGGGTGAGGAGGACTGTTAAAGTGATGAATGTTCAGCAGGAGCTGGGAGCCTGCAGGGAGCCGAGCACATTAATAACAACATTCATCAGTTTTACAGCTCCAACCTGCAACTTTTCAAGAACAATACATCAGTTACTCTTTTACTTACATTTACCCAGCCTCACCTCTGAATACATTGTTCTGTAGTATTTTAACAGACACTAAGACATGTTTTATATATGGGAGCTGCTCACACACCATTTATCTGTATGAAGTCTCAACAATACATTTTCCTTCATTCATTTCAAATGTGTGCTGAAGGTAATCAAATATTCTTAACATTGACTCCTTTCTGTGATTCTGCAACTGCTATGGCTGGAGGTATTACGCCTTCAGGTGCCCATCCGCTCCTGTCAATCTCGTGAATGTCATATCTCAAGAATACCTTGAGGGAGTTCTTTCAAATTTGGCACAAGCATTCACTGGGACTCAACAATGTACTGATTAGACATTGGTGGTTAAAGGTCAGGGTCACTGTTACCTTGCATCCGTCTCATTCTTATGAATGCAATATCTCAAGAACACTTTGAGGGAATTTCTCTAAATTTGGCACAAACGTCCACTTGGACTTAATAATTGACTGGTTAGATTTTGGTGGTCAAAGGTCATTATGACCTCACAAAACATGTTAATGGCCGATTATTTGGTCGATATGCTCTCGTCCGACCAAATTCTCATTGGTCGAACAATCGCTGTGTTACTTTCATAAGGAGAAAAGTGCTACATCAAGCTTTCCAGGATTAATCCATTATTTCCTGTGGCGGGAGGGACAGGCTAAGTTACCTGTGAAAATGGGGGTGTTTTCAAAACACCACACAACTTTGAACTCGCCCACCCTCACGCTCAGTGTTGCGGTGACGCAGACCTCCTGTCTGTTTCTGTATACTGACACCATTTCCCTCAGTGGAAACAAAGCTTCTATTTACTTGTATTTCACAGATAAGAAATAGACTTGCAACAATTAATCGGCAGTGCTCGGAACTGGGCCGATTTTCACGTGATCGGCCATGACCTGCGACCGGCCGGTCAGTCTAAAATATGCCGATTTAAAACGCAGATCAATCCCACTGCACCACATGATTGACATCGTGTAACATCAGCAGAGCGCACACACACACATGGGCAACTCACGGCTTGGGCGATGTGAGGATGGGGACCTCAGGGACACACTGGTTTGGGTAGGACAA
This sequence comes from Epinephelus lanceolatus, assembly GCF_041903045.1. Lineage (NCBI taxonomy): Eukaryota > Metazoa > Chordata > Actinopteri > Perciformes > Serranidae > Epinephelus > Epinephelus lanceolatus. Next base: position 5,422,738 of record NC_135753.1, on the reverse strand, counting down.
ATATGGAGTAAATGATTCCGGCCAGAGAATCAGGTTCGGTTTCAATGACAACAACAAGCAAAGACAAACTGAAAAGTACACAAAGTTAAACTTAACTGCTGCACGGTGCCGCTTGAAACTGTCGAGGCACGTGTCTGCTAAAATACCATTTTAAGTCTTGTGTGTGATTTATCCTTTAGGGATTTATACTTCAAGGTTTATCCTGGCTTCATATGAACAGAGGAAATCTCTGCTCTTCGCTAGGCTAATTAATACAATGTAAAATGCCATAGGCTGGCCCTAATAACGTTAGCATGTTGTATTTGTTTGGAAAATGTGTTTAGTGTGACAGTTGTTTTGTCTGTGAACCTTGTGAGTTATAATGGAGCCAATTTATGTGCCGTTACCTTTGTTAAATGTTGGTGTTGTCCCTGGTTTTATATGAGAAGAGGGAAAGATCGCCAGTAGCTAGGCTAATTTACACAATGCAAAATGCCACAGACTTGTGCTAATAATGTTAGCATGTTGTATTGGTGGGGTAAATGTGTCCAGATAAAGACAAGTGTTTGTCTGTCAGTGCTGCTATAGTCAAGCCAATTTGCTTACTTGTGTTTGAAATTGTCTCTATTAAGCCATATTTAATGTGTGTTTTGAATCAACTAAACTTTACAACACTTAACAGAGTCCTCCGCCACCGACTAGCGTTTTGTTGGTGTAACTGCAGTGACAGACACACCACCGCAGAAGTAAAAATAACGTGCACTTTTTTTTCCCCCCACGGCTAATCGTTGAAGAATTAGTTGAAGATTATGTACGACTTCAGTCGACCAAGATTTTCTTTGGTTGACTACATCCCTACAAAACTCAAGAATTCATACACTAATTATGACAAAATTTCACACAAATGTCTAACAGGATAAAATGATGAAGTGATGACGTTTTATATCTAAAAGATCAAAAGTCAGCTTTAGTTAGACATCATAATGTTCTGCATAAAACAATTTTCTGGCCATTACTAAACATACATACATCATATCTCAGGAACAGAAGGGGAGACATTTGGTCAGATACTGAATTGGTGACTCTAATCTTGAAACTGTGCTGATTGTATAGATCTTCTGTGCTGCTGAGAGGAAGATGTGTGTGAAGCATCCATGTTTTCACAGACATGGATGTAAACCGTAAGTGTATCTTGACTGGTGCATGGAGGCATACAGCCGCGATGAGGTAATTCTAGTTTAAAATGAAATGTTTTTATATAGTGTTTTTACTGGTTAAAAACAGCTGCAGTCTGTTTGTTTTGCATTATTCTGCATCTCTTTATGGTACTTTCTAATTTTCTCTTCTTTCTTCTTTTGTTTCTTTCTTTTTATATTAACCCTTCTCTGTCTGTCTGTGTCTCTCCAGTTGTCGAAGCTGACCTGTGCAACTCTGTTGGCCTGGTTGAAAGAAAGAGGAGTGCACATCAGTGGAAGAAAGAAGAAGGAGGAACTGATACTGAAGGTCATGGGCTGTCTAGACGAGGCCTGAGACACACACACACACACACACACACACACACAAAGCATATCTACTTAATAGACTTACAGTACTCTGGAGTATTAACGCTGTGCTGAGCTCCTCGTTTTAGGATTTGATGTAAAATCTGGCCGTCTTTATCAGTGTGAATCAGAGAGTAGCTGGAACAGATGAGAGCGTCTCATCTTTGCTAATTGAGATGCTGAAGATTTGCCAAAATAAAATTCTGGTGTCAGATAAAGTCACTGTGGGGTCCACACAGAGTGAAATACAAACTGTTAGAAGTCTCTTTTTGAGTTTATGTGATGTGAGACATCAGATTGTTCAGGATGGTGAGCAGTGTAAATCACCTGACAGGAGTTTTGGGTTATGATGTTTACGTTCTTAAAACAGTTTCTTCTCATTGCTGTTTTAAATCAACACAGTGTGAAATTGTTCTCTTGCAGCTTTAACCATCATTTATCGAACAAAATATTTTGCTGTTCTACTCCAGATTTAGTTCCTTTACACAGGAAGTTTTTTTGTGTTCTGTTTTAATTAATTGCTTTTTGTAAACTCAAACATCTGATCATAAAATGAGTAATCTACCTCTCAGAGATACAGGCAGTAAAATTACAGTTAAAGTTATAAGGTAAATAAGGGCTTTCCTCTTCTTCTGAATGTTGTCTATTGAAAATATTCTGTATTCTAAAATCAATATTTGCTCATTGATACAACATTTATACAACATTTAAACATCTGTTGTATAAATGTTGTATCAATATTTGCTCACTGATACATTTATACAACAGATGTTTGCCTGTTGTATAGATGTACAATTGTACAATTACATTCATTTACTGAGCTTCTTTGTATATCTGCTGCTCTCCTGGGTGTGTGTGTGTGTGTGTGTGTGTGTGTGTTCTTCAGGGTGTTTGGACAGCTGTTTGACACACACACACACACACACACACACACACACAGATGTGTCCAGTTGTCCATGAATTAGTTTAGATGTGCCAGGTGTGTCTCTAAGTAAATCAGTTTAACATCCAGAACATTTCAGCAGACTCCTACCCATCATGCTTCAGTCTGGGGGGGTTTAGCTCAGACCAGATATATGTGCGTGTGTATGTTTGAGTATGTGAGAGGGTTGGCTCCTCAGAGAATCACCACCTTAACATGGTGGAGGGGTTTCTGTGTCTCTGTGAACCTGGGAGCTGTGTTGTCCGGGGCTAATAGCCCCTGGTAGGGTCTCCCAAGGCAAAGTGGTCCCGGGGGAGCAACCAGACCCCACCTACAGGGGCCTCAGCCAGACGTTCCCAGTTCATCCTCACTACACGTTTGGGTTTACCAAGTCTGTCCGGCAGCCTCCCCCGCCATCTGATCCAACTCACCACCAGGTGGTGATCAGTTAACAGCTCTGCTCCTCTCTTCACCCGAGTGTCCAAGACACACGGCCGCAGATCTGATGATACGACCACAAGATGGATCATTGATCTTTGGCCTCGGGTGTTCTGGTACCAGGTACACTTATGAACCTCCCTGTGCGCGAACATGGTGTTCGTTATGGCCAGTCCATGACTCGCACAGAAGTCCAATAACAAAATACCACTCGGGTTTCATTTCATTGTAGTGAGACCTTTTTTTTTTTTTTTCTCCTCCTTGTTTGACAATAAGAAGGTTTCTCAGCTGTTTGCAGAGCAGAAGTGCTCATCACCCAATCATGGAAAAGTGCAATTCTCACAGAAATCTCTATATTTAAAAGTTTTGATACCAAATCACAGCTTGGATTTTTCTGTGGTGTTCCCTTTAGGTCTTGGTGTCTTAATGTTGGATTTTGGAGGGATTTATGACAATATTGATTATTCTTAAGTTGTAAGATTTAGCACCAAATCTGTGTAATAAATGGTAACAATCCAAAATTTGCTGCAACAACTTATGAGACATGATGGATCATGGGAGTGGTCATATACTTCCATCATAATGTTCCAACCCCACACAAACTTTATAGGTCTTTATAGGACCCCCTGATCAAAACACAATGTTTGTTACAAATTTATGACTATAAAAACTTGACACACAGTGCTGAGCTGCATCTTGAATTAATCTTCAGATTCCAGCTTTCAGGTGATGTGTACCACTTCTGTGTGGTGTCTACTGATGACCTGCCATCTCCCTAAAAATCCTTTGTTGCCTTTTTTGACTAAGTCATTCAGTCCTTCATTACACTACCTTCGAATGAGCACAAAGTCAATCATATACATTGATAAATGAACCTTTACCATAACCTTCTTTCACATGAAAAACATTATTTTGCTTCAAAAGCTTTTTTTGTTGAATTTAAAACATCATAATTCCTTCTCTGATATCTTATTTTGCTGTGAGAACATTATCAAATTTCTTCCTCAAACAGCTGTATTTATTCAAGTTTTTCACCAAAAACTACGTTTTATGAGATTACATTGAACACCTCATGAGAGCATTACAGTTCACCTTCACCAGCCTCCATTATTAGGAGTTAGTTGTGGCTGCGAACAGCTAGCAACTAACATTAGCTAGGTCTCCTCCTGCTGATGTCAAAGCAGATTTGTTGTTCTCATTATAACATTATATATAACATTATCAGGGAAACAATATTTTGCATCCTTTTCTCTTGACAGTGTCCCGGAGAAGATCTCTGGTTGTCTCAAACACGTTTTCTATTGTCCCAAGACGATGGGATGCCATTAGTTTCAAGCTCTGCTTTTTAGCCTGCTCAAAACTGATGTGACACAGCAGAAAAACATCTGCTACTACCATCAGTGGATGTCATCTAATTTGACGATAGGCCAATGGCAGCCCACGAGGGGAAAACGGCTGATAAAGATGTTTAGCCGATTAATTGGTATATGTACTTGATTCACTTACCATTAGAAGTTAAACGAGTAAAAGTTAAATGATACTGATGAAAATGAATAATTATTTAGCTAATAATATATGCAATTCCACCCAAAAAAAAGGAAGAAAAGCTCTTATCTTGGTGTGTGTATGTGTGTGTGTGTGTCGGGGGGGGGGGTTACTCTACAATTCCATCTCTTCCTCGGAATGAGGGCAAAAACAAATCTAAAACATCGCCATGAAAATATACAGAGCTCAGATAATATGTGAGAGATTTTCTCAGTGTAAACATCTTGGTGCTCCACTTAATGAGCCAGGCTCTTCTCCTGATGACAGACATGTAATCTGCACTAAATATAACTGTAACAATAGAACAGGATAACGCTAGTTTTTGTGGGATTTGTGTGTGTTTGTGTTTCAGATATCAGCTTCCAAATGTGAAGCAAAAGGGGGATTTTCAAAATAAATGTCTGTCTGGAAGAGTCATCGGATTAGTTGGATTGTGGGATGTGACTCCAAGAGCACACGTGTTTGTAATAATTCTACATTTGTCGGTTTTTGGCTCTCAGATGAGTTAGAGCTCTTTTCCTTCAGTCATTTAATGCTCCTGTTTTGTCCACTGAAAGTACTTTTAAATCACTAACATCTTGACAGGAAAGTCTAAACTGTGCTGAAGCAGATGTTGATTTTAAATTCTTTCTTTCTTTCGTTCTCTCCTTCTCTGTGAATTAGCTCTGTGTGGACTTCTCTGTAAGGATCAGATTCAGCTTTACTGGCTAAGTATGTGAACATATACAAGGAATGTGACTAAGATTTTTTTTTTTGTATTGCTCTCATACAGACATAAACATAGCACCTAAAACAAGGACAACAAAACTGGAAAATAGGACTATGATGTACACATTTACGTGAAAAAATATTTTTTTTATATGTATAAGAATATAGAAAGCCCCAGTGACTAAAAATTAAATGTCTGTTTACAAGTCAAGTGTTTCTGTAAGAGGTGAAAAATACTTATTGTGCAAAGAATAAATAATGATTTGATGGATATGTACAGTATGTGCCTATATACATGTAGGATTTATTTAGACAGTGACGGTGCATAATGACCATAGCCTGTATTAAAGAAGTGGCATAGCCACTATGATGTCATTCATTGGTTTGTGGACTCCCGTAATGAAGCCTCCTATTTGCCAGAAGTGACCATGTTTGGATGAGGGGGTGGTGCTGGGTAGGAGCAAGGGGTGGATCTACCACCATAGTAGAGACCTGTCGATCACAAGGTGGCCACTCCCTGAGGCATACCCTGCTTTATGGTCTATTTTACTGTAAATGGGACCATAATACAGAAAATGAACATCATATTGTATTCAAGGAGACATAAAACCAATGATTAAGACCATACATCCATCAGGAAAATGTTTACTGAGGGAATTAATCAAGTGAGAAGAAGGGTCAAAGGCTTCTGTACAATCAGACTTCCTTTTCAACTAGGTCAGCAGAATAAATATTTGTATTGTATGTTTTTGCAGTCCATGGATGTTACAGTTGTGTGTTTTATACATAGTGGAGTTTTTGAAACTTAATGTTTCTTTATGTTTCAATTTCTTGTTGTGACAATGCTGTGGTTAGATACAGGCACAGAAAACACTTGGTGAGGGTTTGGAAAATGTTTTGGCTAAAAATACCTAGCAAAATGTCCCAAACTCCCATTAAAAAATACCAGCATTTGTCGCCACAAACACACCTGGAATTGTTCCAAACTCTTGTCAAAAAACAGCTGTTTTGTCACTACACACATTGCTGGAAATATCCAGAACTCATTAAAAAAAAAAAAAAAAACACCCACTTTTGTTGCTACAGAGGCCTGTAAATGTCCCTACCTGTAGTTACCTGTAGTTCCAAATTCTTGCTAAAAAATATCTACTTTGGTCACCACAAAAATGCCTGGAAGTGTCCCTAATATTTGTTAAAAAATACCCACTTTTGATGCTACAAACACGTAACTTCCTGAACTCTCACTAAAAAGTACCTGCTTTTGTAGCTAATCACAGCTTAACATGTCCCTAACTCTTGTAAAAACAAAAAAACAACTGCTTTTATCACTACAAACACACCCAGAAATGTCCCAAACTCTTGTCTAAAAATACCAGCTTTTATCACTACAAACACGCCTGGAAATATCTGAAATTGAAGTAAAAACAAAAAACAACAACACGACAATTGTTGCAACAAATGCCTACAAATGTTCCTACCTTTTCCTGAACACCTACCTTCTTTACTACAAACAAGCCTGGAAAATGTCCCAAGCTCTTGTTAAAAAATGTGTTAGTCTTCAACAGTGTTCAGCTGCTATCTGCTGCTTGAGGAATGTCTGGCCTTGGCGTCGTAATGTTGATTTCACTTTGAGCTCAATGATTGGAATTGCCTTCCTATATTCTGCGTAAGTCAGTCAGCTCATTTTTTTTCCTGCAAAAAATACAGAAATCTTGATTCATTGTGGTTTATAAACTTATTTTATTGTGTTATCAGTCAATACTGTGTATGAAGTCTAATGTGTTTCCCACAATGCACTCTGATTGCTTCCCCCCATCACGAAATTCAATCCTGAGCTATGGGAGGCTGGGGAATTCCATTGTGTTAGACACGCTGAGTGTGTGTCTCTTTCTCTCTCTCTCTCTCTCTCTCTCTGTCTCTCTCTCTCTCTCTCTCTCTCTGTGTATGTGTGTGTGTGTGTGTGTGTGTGTGTGTGTGTGTGTTCAGTCAGATTCCCTGTAGGTGAAGTCACTGTTAGCTGTCAGGTGTTTCAACATTTTCACTCTCTGGACGTCAACAGTGTGCAGCATCTGGCTCAATCCCATGACTCACATTTAACCTCTGAAAGATCCAACACACACATACTTGCAGCAGATTGTAATGGCTGCAGTAAGATTTAATTTCAGAATGAATGCTGAGAGTCAGATGATGTGATCGATAGCCAGCGACTAACTTTCCTCCCCCAAGCTGTCACAAAGGTTTGAGAAAAGTGACAGCATTTGTTTCAGAGATGCTGCTGAACAAAACACAGTTTTATCAGATTTTAGAGGAGAGACTGTGACTGAAAAAACTCTGACTGTATCTTATGATGTTAGTGTTTCTGCAATCAGTGTGACCACAAATATAACATCTTATTAGTCATGTTTTGTAGTGCGTTTTTTGAAAATCGTCCATTTGAGCTGATATGTAGTAGTATTAAGTATTAATTAATTATTAATTCTAAAGCAGTTATCACTGCAGTGAAAAATGACCCATATACATGCAGGTAATGTAAAAATTGGACCACCTTCACTAGAGACATAAACACAGTCAGTTAGGGAGTGCGTTTGGAGTCCTTCCCTCTGTTGTTTTAGCCTGAAACACTGAAAATATTTTATCATTGACAGGTTTTTTAAAAAGACACAGGTCAAAGGTGAACCTCAACCTTTTTTGTTTAAAGCTTATCCTGTAGTTCAAAGTGAGTTTTGCCTCTACCCATATACTTTGGTGCTAATACTTTTGTCCATTTGACATTCTCGGAACCCATCGGCTGTATTCGGAGTCTGACTTCCGGCAGATGGCGATACAGCCTCTGAGGGCACCCCCCCGATTTTTTCGCATTCTGGTTTGATTTGGGCAGAGGAGGCGAATTTCCATTTCCGACTTCCGTTTATATATAAGTAAATATGCTGAACCATTGCGATGGATTCAGAGTTTGCAGTGACGGCAATTATGTTCCGCCTCGTTAGTTCACTGCACGGACCGTTTAACCTGGCAACAACTGCAGCCGGCTCAAACGTGATTAGTCAATATCACACGGACTACAAACAGCCTACAATCGGAAACCAGGGCTCTTCCGCTCTTCTTCCGGAGGCAAGATCTCCGGGGTTTGCCTACAGACTCTACATTCACTGAATGTAGAGTCTGTATATAGAGACTATCCATTTGATGAAATAGGAATGCAGGACCTTTACTGTTAACAGAGTATTTCTACCCTGTGGTATTAGTACTTTTACTGAAGTAAAGGGTAAAGGGTCTGAGTACTTCTTCCACTGTGGAGATCAGATTCGTGTTTGCGTGACAAAGGCTTCCCAAGCAGAGACACACGGACAAAATATTTGGTCTGAATTCCAAACATTCTCTGTGTGTCCGTCACACACACACACACACACACACACACACACACACACACACTCCTCTGTGTATGTATCAGTTGACAGTTTGTGTGACAGAAACCTCTCCTGTGTGAAGAGGCTCTTAAAGTGGAGAAATTAAACTAAACTGAAGAGTTTGGACAGACTTGGAGTCTAAAACACACACAAACTTAAAGAGAGGCTGAAATAATCAGTAATAATTAAATCGGTGACAGTAAACAAGGTCCAAGCAGTTTGCAAGCATTTGAATGCTTGTCTCTTTTTTAACTGACAAGAAGCAAAGCTCCTGATGTTCTTTAAAATGATTCATGCTGGTTATCACATCCATCTACTTGTAGAGACATTTGATGTGGCTTATGACCTGTTAAAATATGTTTCTCATGGCTACATTTGCATTGGGTTTTTATTGCGTTCAAGATCTGGAATGCATTTCATGTCTTTTAATTTACACACAAACATGAAGACCTCTTCAACCCTGCCCACCAGCCCCAAGGCCACAAAGCCAAACCAGCCTCAGAAGCAGAGGGCAGAGATAGGGAGGTCACAAAATTTACAATTTTCAAAACAATTTATTGATGGGGATACAAATCTGAAAAAGAAAAAAAAAATCACAGTGCTAGTTTTTGGTGTATTGTTGAAGACCTCAGTGAACCCCAAGCAAATGACTTACTTACTGCACCAGGAGCAAGGTTTCTCACACACCTTCTGAGAACTTGAGGCAATGATGTCATGTGCAAACCTTTTTGTGTGTGTGTGTGTGTGTGTGTTTGTGTGTGTATTTAGTCTTAAAGCAATTCCAACAGTCAAAGTGTTGGTGATAAGATTCTGAAAAAATCTCAACATGTTCTGCTGGTTTCAGGTATATTGTCAAATATGTTGGTGACATTTGGTTAAAAATTAGATGAAATTAAAAAAATGTTGTGCATACTGTACAAATACCACAAGATATTGAATATCACTGTGGGCTACCCGTTAAACTGATTCAATTTTGTCAATTTTGGTTGCATTTGAATGAAGACTTGATGAGTTATAGATAATAATTAATTTAGCATATTCTTAAAAATATAGAGTGACGGACTTCTGAATTGACTATAGGTTGCATTGAGACAAACTTCTGTCCCAATTCAGCGGAATCGGCTCTGTAGGACGTACTGGTGATGCATTATGATTTTTGAAGTTTGGAATGTGAAATTCTTCAAATTTAGATTTATTGAAATAAGCCACACCCTCTTGAAGCAATCATTTCCAAATTTTATGCATCGACTGAGACATGACCCTAAAGGGTGCAAACAGAATTTTGTATTATTCCCCATGGCTGATTATGAGCTATAAACTTTTTGCATTTGTGTGGCCCTGTAGTGGCAGAATATCTGAAGATTACTCTACAAGTTGAACAAGAACTGACCTCTAAATCACATACTGGAATACACATGCCCATACGCTAACATGAAAGAAGACCAAAATAAAACCAGAATTACTGCCTCATGATTGTAAGTCTCCACGCACCAGTCAAATTTCTCTTACAGTTTACATCTATCTGTAAAAACATGGATGCTTCACACACATCTTTCCCTTGGCAGCACAGAAAATCTGTACAATTACCACAGTTTCAAGATTAGAGTCACCAATTCAGTATCTGATCAAATGTCTTCCCTTGTGTTCCTGAGATGTGACACTGAGTAATGGCCAGAAAACGTTACGATGTCGCAGTGAAGTTGACCTTTGACCTTTTTGATGTAAAATGTCATCACTTCATCATTTTATCCTGCTAGACATTTATGTGAAATTTGCCATAATTAACGTATTAATTCTTGAGTTTTGGCCAGAAATGTTTGGTGAGGTCACAGTGGCCTTTGACCTTCTACGACCAATATTTAATCAGTTGAAATGGATGTTTGTGCCAAATTTGATGAAATTCCCTCATGGTGTTTTTGAGATATTGCATTCACGAAAATTAGACAGATGCAAGATCATTGTTACCTTGACCTTTGACTACCATAATCAAATCAGTTCATTGGATGAAGAAATTCCCACGAGGCATTCTTCAGATAACGCTTTCACAAGAATCATATGGACAGACAGGTGGACGGGCAGACAACCCGAAAATATAATGCCTCTGGCCATGGCTATCGCTGGTGCAGAGGCATAAAAATGTAAACGTGATTGTTACAGCGCCATCTTGAGGTAAATTTAAGGTGAGGTAAAGAAGTGTCTTTTTTGTGCCCGAGGAGTGGGTGGAATTTGCAACCCACCCAATTGTGGCAGCACCAATGGATACATGATTTTTGCCTTACTTTTATGTGAAGGATGTTTATTTAGAAATCGGTCCTTCAGTGATGAAATAACCACATGACTCAGCTTTTAAGCATCAGCAGGAGTGTCTGGTGGCTTCTGAGAACAGGAGTGACTCACTTCTATCAGACTTTGTTTACTAGGAAACCTTTTCAAGATTTAAACCTATTGAAGAAAAAGAAGACAACCTTTCTTGTGTTTACAATAAAATGTCCTTCAGTCAGCTCAGTTCAGATTCCTTTGTGCCCTTGAAAGCAATTTATCTGCAGGGATTAATTAATTTAAAGCAGGGAGGATTGCATTATGGCAGTCAATCATACAACACATTGTTCAACAGTGAACTACAGTTTTTACAGCTGCACATTGTTTTTTGGGGAGATACATTAATTCAGCTCTGGTCCATTAATTCCCGTCCAGAGCAGGAAACACATGACAGATTTCTGCTTCTGTTTCCTTTTTCAACTAATGACAATAATTAGTTTCATGTGCAAAATGAAGGAGAAGTTGATTCCAGTCACATCCCTCTCCCCATCAGTTTTCCATCCATCCATCAGATGCCCTCGAACTTTCTGCTCCTCCCATCTACACACCTATTCCCACTCTCCTCATCAGCTTTGCAGACATTTAATCAAACCTCCTCATCAGTTTGCCATGTGCTTCTTAGCTGTGTTTTCTAGCTCCTGTAAACTATTGTCTGTGACCTGAAACCTGCATCCTGAAATTGTCTTCTGGATTTCCTTCCATTGCCTGTTTGGGAATCACTGTTTGCCTGCATTGCCTGCTTTTGGGTCCAACGGTCCGGGTATCATCGGATAATTCGTAATTCATTCGTAATTCAAAAACCAAAAACGGTAAATCTGTTATTTGATTCAAAACAAAAAAACAAGAGTACCCAAGAAAAACGCTTTTGGTGTCAGAATCAAATAATGAAAAACCAATCAAACCCGGCCCGTTTTTGGTTTTTGACGATTTGTTTTACCGTTATTCCTTTTTGGATTGAATATTGAACAGGTCTGTGGACATTCGAATCCGTGTATGATTCGTTCATTCGTTTTTCAAAATAAAACCAAATATGAAAAAACAAAATAATGACTTGTTTTTTCAGTATTTGTTTCCAGAACCAAAATGAAAAAACGGGTAATGACTCGTTTACCGATTTTCTGTTTAAATGGAAAAAACAGATAACGGGCCTTTCATACACTTTCAATATTTTCATCTCTCTGGAAGCCAAGTTTTTTTCTTTTGCAAGCAATCAAGTTTCTTGTCGGACCGGTCAGAGTGACAACTACATCCGGTTCATGGAAGCTAACGCTTTGGCTAACAACCGCTGCGTGTGGAGGCTGCAAATTTGGAGAAATTGTTCAATATGAGGTAAGTTGTGCTAAGGTAACAATACGTGCCAGCTTACCTTTTTCTTCTACAGCTGACATATTGGAATAGACTTCATGTGGCGAGTAATTTTTAAGTTATTTGAAGATTTATGTTTGTCGCGACTCACGAATTCACCACATTCAGCCGTAACAGCAGCATAGAAATAATGCTGTATTTAGGTGGATTTCAGCACTCACATGCATTTTCTTTGGGAAATGCCACTCAAGTTAATTTCTATAAACATTATAAAAGTAGCATGCTGGGATATAAATGCATTGTTTGTACTTTTCCACAACACAGAACAAAATGAATGCACCAATGTTCTATGGGAAGCGACCAGGTGGACTTCAAACCAGGGTTCCACCAGTCGAAAGTGACGACAGCTGCCTTGACAGCGGGGATAGTGATGAGGACTACACTCCTACACCACGTCGGCACTATCCACAAAGCTACCGACGCTCCTATTGCTGCCGGTTTCATCACCTGGTCAGGAGTGTAGTCTGTACGCAGCATGCACAGAGGCACCGCCTCGCCGCAGTGGTCACGGGCTCGATCCCGGCCTGCGGCCCGTGTCATTCCCCAATTCTCTATTTCCCCACTTCATGCTGTCCTAAAGCAACAGGCCGAATAGATAATCTTATTTAAAAAAAAACAGCAGTAATAATGCTTATAATTTCATGTAGAGTTTCAGCTTTTTGCGGTTTACACATGCCCATATGTTTGTGAATGTAAACGTGTACAAGATGTGTATATAATATAAAAATGTCTGCACGCTTATACAGTGATTTCTTTTTTCTACACCAGGTGATGAAAGCAGCAGTAGGCTAGTACTGACAACAGGAGCAGCAGTGATGAAGACTCTGATGGAAATCACGATGGTCTTCCTAGCACCAGTGTTCTAAGTGAAAAGCTTGAGCTCTGTTTTACATTGGATTATAATAGTTGGTGTTATAGTCAGGACATTGAAAATAATTGTGTGGCATCAATAAAATCTACATACCTGAGACGGGAAATGTGTTTTAATATTATTTTTTTAGTTGTTGTTGTTGTTGTTTTTTTTATACAATTTTTTCCCATTTATTCCTGTTGTTGCTAATTTGTATCATACCTAAATGTATATCTATTCTATGTATAAATCTATAACAATCTCCACTTAATTTAGCCCCCCCCCCTCCGCCGGTGCACACGCTCCCACTGAGGAAACACTGGAGTTAAGAACTAAACTATGATACATGACATAAAATATTAAGATGTAGGCCTAACATAAAATACTTTCATGATTAAATAAATTAAAACATATAGCCCACAGTAGATAGAAGTAGAACATGCTAAAAGTAAATACAATAATAGGCTAAGTAGTATCTAAGCAATAAATTATTATTATATTATAAATTATAATATTTATAGAAATTAACTAAAGTGGCATTTCCCAAAGAAAATGCATGTGAGTGCTGAAATCCACCTAAATACAGCATTATTTCTGTGCTGCTATTATGGCTGAATGTGGTGAATTCGTGAGTCGCGACAAACATAAATCTTCAAATAACGTAAAAATTACTCGCCACATGAAGTCTATTCCAATATGTCAGCTGTAGAAGCAAACGGTAAGCTGGCACGCATTGTTACCTTAGCACAACTTACCTCATATTGAACAATTTCTCCAAATTTGCAGCCTCCACATGCAGCGATTGTTAGCCAAAGCGTTAGCTTCCATGAACCGGATGTAGTTGTCACTCCAACCGGTCCGACAAGAAACCAGTGCTTGCAAAAGAAAAAAACTTGGCTTCCAGAGAGATGAAAATATTGAAAGTGCATGAAAGGCCCGAATCTTGCCCCGTTATCAGTTTTTTTCCATTTTCCATTTAAACAGAAAATCGGAAATCAGAAAACGAGTCGTTATCCATTTTTTATTTTGGTTCTGGAAACAAATACTGAAAAAACAAGTCATTATTTTGTTTTTTCATATTTGGTTTTATTTTGAAAAACGAATGAATGAATGATACACGGATTAAAAACGGGCCGGGTTTGATTGGTTTTTCGTTATTTGATTCTGACACCAAAAAACGTTTTTCTTGGGCTCTTTTTTTTTTTGTTTTGAATCAAATAACAGATTTACCGTTTTTGGTTTTTGAATTACGAATGAATTACGAATTATCCGATGATACCCGGACCTCCAACCCTTTATTTTCATGGGTCAAGTTCTCCTAAAACATTTACTGGTGTGTGACTGGGTTCATAGCAACTTTTTTTTTTTTTTTTTTGTTTATCTTATGTTTTTTATATTAATATCTAATGAGAACATTCACCTGAACATAATGAGACCAAAAAACTTCTGAGCTTTAGTTGGTCAGCACATTGATCGCATCACACACAAAGTTGTGTAAAGGTTGTTTAGATTAGCACACATTTGTTATGCCTCCGCGTTGGCAATAGCCCTGTCCGTCTCTCCATATGTACGTGCCATGCTTGTGAATGTGATATCTCAAGAACGGCTCAAGAGGATTTCTTCAAATTTGGCACAAAGGTCTACTAGGACTCAACAATGAACTGAGTGGTTTTTGGTGGGCAAAGGTCAAGGTTACTGTGACCTTGTCTGTCTCATTCTTGCAAACGCAATATAACACCATGAGGGAATTTCTTCAAATTTGGCACTAATGTCCACTTACTGTACGTTCACACCAAAAGCTGCCAGAGCCGCAAAGGCAACAGGTCTAATTCATTTTCAATGGACATGTGGCAACTAGAGGCGTTTTGAGCTGCAAAAGCAATGAGAAGCAGCGGTTTGGCGAATTGAGCTGCAAATGAAAGTTGAAGACTGGATTAGAATTAAAACTGAATCTTACTAAGACAAAACAACTAAAATGTGACTTAAACTGCCATTTTCAGTAAGAGACTAAAACTAAATTCAAAGCTTTTGTCAAAATGAACACTGCAGTGGACAGGGTGGAAAACAAAGAGCAGCTCTGGCACTGATCATGTGAGGAGAATTTAAACCTCAGTATGGAGTGGTCAACCCTGAATTGTCCTGCAGGTTTTGGATTGTCTACTGCAGGTCATGATGAGGACTAACTTTCCTGCACTGGTGTTGTGGAGGGTATACGCAGGTATAAGGGGTATATCCACCTCCTTTTCTGACCATTTACAGTATACCCACCTGTCAGCCAAAAAGCTGATAGAATATATGGGAGAGTATACCCACCTCTTCCTCACTAACATACCCATCTACCTCGTAGTACACCTACCGCATCAACTACCACTGCACCACTGCTTTCCTGAGTCCTCATTTACACGCTGCAGACCTGCAAAACAGTTCCCCAGTTTGAGTTCTGTTGATGCAGCAGTGGTGGTGGTGAGTGGGTTGTTAAATAAGCTGTGGGATTCATCTCGACTGCCTCCTTTTTTTATTGCCTAATTCCTAAATCCAGGAAGCTGGCAAGGCCGCAGAGAGGAGAGATCCAGTCCAGATCCAACACAAAGACTCTTTTGTTTCTGTGGGAGTGTAACCAGGACAAAGTCAGAGTGATGGATATGCACCAGCTAACTGTGTGTTTTATAGTCTATGTATGTGTGTCTGTGTGAGTGTTGCTTTTTGCTGAGAGTTGGCGGTCAGAGAGAATGTCCTGTACTCCAAAGGTTGAACACTTTAAACCATAAATATTTGTGAAGGTTAATGGTGAGAAGTGGGTGTGTTCTGTGAAGGTGAAGCTGCTCCTGAAAAGTTACTCTGATAGATGAGAGAGCTGCAAATCACCAAGACAGTTAAGACAATGACAGATGTCCACACTAGAGGACAGTACTGGGATCAGGATCCCACAGGTCCTGTAGGATCGAAAAATAAACTGCGAGTCCTGTAATTTGTGGGATTACAATGAATTAGGAGTGCTACTCCCGATCAGTGCTTTTCAAATCTGCCTCTTCACCGGGCCTCTCTGTGTGCCTGTTGTTCAGGGTGTGCATGAGAGCATGTGGGCTCACTGGCCAGTCACAACCATTACCTTAAAACATGACACAGTGTGATAAACATTTGCATTTCTTTTGTAGATTAGTCTTGCAACCGTAACTGACTGCTGTACATATGTAATCAGCCCTCACTGACCCTAAGCAAGCACCCTGCTCCCTCCGGGCCACAGGTGTGGGCGAAAGGGGGACACATGCACTGTGGGAGCGGGCATTAATGGTCAGAAATGTAGCAGGAATGGGAGAGAGAAGGATCAAGAAAACAGTCCCACACAAAGCTCTAGTTCACACCTCTAGTTTTAAAGAGAACTTTGGTAAAACTTTTCAGGCCTTTTTGCACTTGTAAGTCTGAAGCAAGGTTGTTGGTTTTTGTAGCTTTTTGTATATTTGATCCAGATAGTTTTAGTTTCACATTGCAATGATGCCAGCACACTGGAGAACTGTATAGGACCTTTGTCTTGTCATCATCACCTACACCCTAACTCATCACCTCTATCCTGTTGTTATCACCTACATCCTGTTGTTATCATCTACATCCTGTTGTTATCACCTACATCCTGTTGTTATCATCTACATCCTATCATCATCCAGGGTTCCCACACTTCGTTTTACCAATGATTTTTCAAAACCTTTTCATAACTTTTCCATAATATTTTACCAAATTTCCATGACTTAGTTTATAATAGATGAGACCTATAATAGCGACCATAGAGCGCAATAATGAGCCTCTCCAGTGTGCTATGGCCTAAGCAGTGTAGTAAAAATGTGGCATAGGGAATGGAAGGGATGTTGTGTCCATCACACACCTATCCTAAGGCATTCTTGTATTTTTACATATTAATCATGCATTGGCTAGTGAATGTAGCATTGACCGGTAACAACAACAATTAACCAAGTGCTACAGTATTAAAATGCTCAAACATTGAAGAGGTAACCAATAATGATATTTATTCTGAGACAATCAGATATTCAACAATTACAAATAACCATTTGTGCATTAAGTGTAACTTAAGTAGGCCACTGTGCTTCAGGGTTGGCTTCCCTGTTTAAATAAGGAATCAATAAAATAAATAAATTCGTCTGGGTTTCTGGTACAAGAGCACCACAAGATAAATGGCAATCAAGGCCTCACAACATTAGGCGATACAACATTTTGAGAGTAAAATCTAATATCACAGTGCACTATGCTTCATAAAAAATAAAAAATAAATAAAGATAAAAAATATATTTTAAAAAAAGAGCATAAGTGTTTGCTTTGAACAGTCTTAAACTGTGTCTGTTCATTCTTTATTTCTTTTAGTTTTACTACAATTCACTTCAGCCGATAGCACATCGTTTGAGGCAGCATACTGATTGAGCGTCAGTTGTGTTGATGTGCTCGCCGTAGTCGAAGGTGAAGCTGAAGGCCTGGCTGTGGCTGCAGCAGGCTGAGGGGTGAAGAAGGTTCTGATGCTGGTGGTTTGTTCAGCTGCCTTTTGGTTGTCTAAATGTTTCTTTCCTTTGGCATGGCTAACGAGCACTGCTTGCCCCATGTTGCTAACATCAAATGATTTGACACAGAGCTTACATCCAGCACAACCAGGGTCTTCCTCTCTCTTGAACCATAATTTATATTTCAAATTCGAAAGCCATACATTATTGAAGGAGCATTTTCCAGACATTTTTTCGGAAGCGACTGCTAACTCTGCTGCGGCAGTAGCTCAGTTCATAGGGACTTGGGTTGGGAACCGGAGGGTGACTTGTTCAAGTCCGCGTCCGGACCTAAATATGGAGCGTGGACTGGTAGCTGGAGAGATGCCAGTTCACCTCCTGGCCACTGCCAAGGTGCCCCTGAGCAAGGCACCGAACCCCCCAACCGCTCGGAGCGCCTGTCATGGGCAGCCCACTCTGACATCTCTCCACTTAGTGCATGTATAGGTCCTGTTTGTGCATGTGTGTTCAGACCTGTGTGTTAATGACAGAGTGAAAAATTGAATTTCTCCTTGGGGATTAATAAAGTATATAAAATTAAAAATAAATAAATAAATAAAATTAAATTAAAAAATTAAACGAAAACGACTGCTAGCTAGCAAACTAGCTACATACGTAGCCTACGTCTATGCATCACATCACGTCATATTTGTTTCAGTGGTCATGAGCCTAATTGGTTCACCTTTCGATTTAATTAATAGCTTACAATTTTTCAGTAATGCTAGATATCTTTTGAGGATTTTAATGAATATTGTACACTACAATATATTTTAAAACATTTCCACATCAGTTAATTCCATAACATTTCAAGCCTGGAAAATGAGTTTTTCAAATTCCATAACTTTTCCAGGAATTTCATGACCGTGGGGGCCCTGCATGTCCTATCCTTGTCACCTATTCTGTCGATAACGCATGCAATTTGTTGTTGTGACCTACATCTTGCTGTTATCATCGACGTCCTATAAAGTGTTGAATCTTTGTGAGTTTTTCCAACTACGTACTATTGTTGTCACCTGCTTCCAGCTGTCATCCCCTACATTCTGTCTTTATTGCTCATTATCTATGGTACTGTCGATACCACCTACTTTCTGTCATTACCACGTACATCTTGTCATTTTCACCTACATCCTATCCTCATCACCCATGTCTTATTGTCCTCACCTACATTCTTGACATCCTTCCTCTCTTAAGCCCTGTACATACTCCACAAGAACAGAGAAATTTGTTCTTTTTCTCGAGGTGGTAAGAACAAGAACAGAGTTCTTTCTGGCCAGGACATTTCATACTTCACAAGAAACTCAAGTGCAGAACTCCTGGGAAGTCCTCATAGGCCCCTCCTTCTGCTGCATACGTCACAAGCGATTTTCCACATTAACCATGCCCACTAGGGGTGGGAATCTCTAGGCACCTCGCAATTCGATTCAATTCCGATTCTGAGGACAACGACTTCAATTATAAAACGATTCTCGACTATAAAGCGAGCCAATAAGAAAATTTACACTATATATTGAAAAACATTATTGTAATAAAGCTAGGAATACATATCCAGTGCATACAAACTGTATTACTTACTGTGGTTGAGATGACTACAATCCACCGGTCTCCTCCGGTCCATCCTCCTCATCCACAAATCTCAACAGGACTCTCCTGTCCCTCGTCAACCTCCTCGACATTTCTCCTCCAGTATTTACAAAACTATAACTGACTATAACTATCTATGAACTATAAAAACACCAACTATTGTAAAAAAAAAAAAAAAAGACGAACAGTGGCAAAACTACGAACTATGGTGAAAACACGGCAAAAACTCAGCAAAAAACACTCAAAAACACGGCATAAAAAAAAGAGAAAACCAATTTCTCTGTTCTTGCGGAGTATGTAAAGGCCTTTATCCTCCCTCTTGCATCCTCTTAGCACATTATTAAAATGTGTTGAACTTTTGTAGGAAAAATCGACCACACCACCAACTAACCAACTGACCCCACCGCTGCTCGACCCATGGATGACCCCTTCTGGCAGTGAGAGTAATTACAAAAATACTGTTGATGTGCTTGTGTATGCTGACCAGCCAGCAGCTCCTTACGGCTCATTAAACATCACCTCCACAGGTAGTCCTAGTTTTACCTTGACTTCCTGAACAACTCCCTGCTGTAGATTGGGCCACAGAGAAATCTACACAGTCCAATGGCAATTACTGAATGAATGACAGCATGAATATTTTCACATAAATGGTTATGGATTGAGTTTGTGGCACTCATATTGACGTGGAGACTGTGCAGAGCCCTCATGTGTAATGCAACACACCACAACAACATATCATGTGTAACAGCATCTTTGATGAAAAAGCTGCTTCAGCTTCAAGGGCCTGAGAGGACCGCTTCCTGTCGTTTCATCTCTCATCCCTCGTTTCCTGTGATGTGGAGCTGATTAGTCTGACCTCCGTCACACTCCAGCAGTTATCATCTCTTTCATCCTCTCTCTGCTCCTTAGTTTCTCCCCCAGACTGCCATCTCTTTGTCTGCTTTCTGCTTTTTATTTCTGCTGTTATGTGGCACTTGTTACTTTACTGTCACCACACCTTCTGCTCGCTTTCATTTTTATTTGCATTTTAAACATTTCATTAAATATAAGCGTGCAGCATTACTTAACTGAAGTGCTGGACGAAGCAGACAGAATATGAACATAAGTTTGTACACTGTGAAAAAAAAATCTAACTTTGAAGCTTCTTACTATAAAATCTAATAGAAATGTGCCTTAAACACCAGAGACCAGAGGCAGGGCCATGAGGGGTGGCATGGGCCCCCTAAAGGCCCCCCTACCAGAGTCAGAGCTGAGAAGTAGTTGATTTGTTTGTATCATGGATGGATTACTTCACAAACATACTGGGTACCTACCCTTAGACCAGATGGAAAACAACCAGAAAGATATGCCACAACCACAAAGCACAGAGAGACACACAAAATCAACACAAAAAGATGCAAAACCACAACAAAGAAGCAAAATGATCAAAAAGAGACAGAAAATGTCCAAAGAGAAGCAAAACAAGAACAAAGAGATACAAGACAACTCCAAAGATATGTAAAACCAAACAAAAAAGCAAAACGACCATAGAGAGGCAAAACTAGCACAAAGAGATACAAGACAAATGCAAAGACATTCAAAACGACAACACATACGCAAAACTTCCAAGACAACAGCTAAGGTATGCAAAATCATCACAAAGAAGTGAAACGACTGCGAAGAGATCGCAAAAGTTGCAGCCACAAACAATCACGAAGAAGCAAAGCAAATACAAAAAGAAGCAAAAAACTGCAAAAGTTGCAAAAGGACCAGACACAGAATTACCACAAAGACGCAAAATGACCACAAAGAGACACAAAATCACCACAAAGAAGATAAATGACCATAAGGAGACACAAAACAAGCACAATAGAGAATCAAAACAATGGCAAATAGATGCAAATGACCACAATGAAGCAAAACTACTACAAAGACATGCAAAGTGTCCATAGAGGAGTGCAACAACTGAAAAGAAACATAAAATCACCACAAAGAAGATACCTGACAAGAAGGAGACACAAAAATAAACACAAATTGACCAAAAGGCAGAAAAACAACCACACAGAGACACACAACGACCACAAAGAAGTAAAGAAACTTCAATCTTTTGGTTCAGACATCATCCTGCAGCGTAAAATTGTAATGAGAGACCCAGTGAAAACATTAATGAGACCACAGAAAGTATCATGTGTGTCCTCTGCTGTCCTGACCCAGAAACAGGACCGAGGTGGTCTTAGCAGGTCCTGGCAGACGCACAGGTTTTCCTCGCTGTGCCAATCTGCCGCTTTTGTCTGCTGACATTTCACTCTGAGACATTTCAGTCCTTCCTCCAGGCGATGACTTAGCTCCTTCTTTTATCCATGCTGCAGTTTTTCTTTTTGCCGAGACAATTGAGCTGTCCCCCCAGGTCTGAAATAGATTCATTCTCCTCTTTTCTTCCTCTCTGTCCTTTTCCCTTTCTGTTTATGCAGACGAACAAAAGGCAAACAAGAGGACAAAAGGCCTACTGACAGCCAAGGACAAAGAGAGAAAGCTCCGTGTGTTGCTTATAAAACTGCACCTTATGTGTGTCCTTGGACTCCACCTTCTTATGAAACTAAACCCAGTGGTGTCTCATTGTTTTGACATTTTTAT
Source organism: Epinephelus lanceolatus (assembly GCF_041903045.1). Taxonomy (NCBI): domain Eukaryota; kingdom Metazoa; phylum Chordata; class Actinopteri; order Perciformes; family Serranidae; genus Epinephelus; species Epinephelus lanceolatus. The sequence goes on along the minus strand of NC_135753.1, from coordinate 5,400,929 downwards.
TTTCATGTGCTTGTGTCAAGGGCCCAAAAAATTTAAACATAATCCAATTGTAAAAATGCAAAGCCTATGTACTGAATTAAAAAAAAATATTTGTAACGATTTAACAACTAAAATGTGCGTCATACTTCTACAGCCTGGCAACTTTTCCTCTATATTTTGCTGAACCTCAGCGATGGTAGCTGCAGTAGTCCTGAGTCTTCCTCGCTAACTGTGGATTCCAAATCCAAACAACTGAAGTCTTGGATGCTTTTGATAGTGAGGACTCATTTATGCTCAACGGATATGGGGATGGTTGGAGCCTTCTGTCTGTACTCAGACTCAGTACTGTCACAGCTCAAGTTTCTTAGGTTGTGTTTTCATTCATTCATTCATTCATTCATTCATGTTGTTTCCTGTTTTACTTTGAAACTCACATCTCCTCTCATTTCAGATCACTTCACTTCCTGCCCCTGTGTGTTTTCCCTCCCTTTTGATGGCTTCACCTGTATCTGATTGTCTGCCTGATTAGCGTCACCTGTGCCTTGTTATCCTTCCCCTCACCACAATATTTAGTGTGTGTCTTGTTTTCTCTCTGTGCCAGTTTGTCTTAGCTCCTTGTGTGTCTAATGTTCCGGCCTTTTGTTTCCCTGTGCCTGTTTCTTAGTTTTTTGGACTTAGCCTGTTTTTTGACTCTGCCTCTGCTTTGTCCCTTTGGATTTGTTTGCCTCTACTGATCGTCCTGTGTTTACCGAACCTATCTTTTGACCAGTAAAGACTCAATTTACTTACCTGAACTGCCTCCTTAGTCGTGCGTTTTGAGTCCATTCTCTCCTGGTTCACCAGTTTTTACAAGTACCTTCTGTCTGTCTTCATTTTGGCCACATTTGTGCACATTTTCTGAAAGCTTGTGGATACAGATGCAATAGAGTAGTACAACCGGAGATTGTGGAGGCATTGTAACATAGTTCAAGTGAGATATGACCATAGGAGATGACGCAGAAATTATGACAGAGGGGAACGAATTGTATTATAGTGAAAAGAATTCTCCATCCACATCGGGATGTATGTAATGGCCTCACAGACTTCCTGCCTCTGTTTAAAAGTACAATAACAACCTCCTCCACCTGCCTTGTTTGTCGTTGTGTGAAACTTTGACTCTGCCCTCCAGTGCCATCTATTGGCTGTATCTATGCCAAAATATAGGACACATGGAAGTATAAAAGCAGACATTTACAACACTTGAAGGGGGTGTAAGGGTGTAATGTTCATATGTAAAGGAAGTATAAATAAGCCTTAAATTTTACTGACCTCTGGTTTATCTCTAGTTATGCAGGGATAACACTGAAAACATTTACGTCTGCACCTTTTTATGTCTTTGGTCTGTTCCTATATTCTTTGAATTATAATTGTTTTTGCAGTAGTTGCTGAAGTCTTGCAACACAGCTCTGTGTAAAATTTTGGTATTGGGGGAGTTATAGCACTGTTTAGGATAGAGTTGCCACCCGTCCCGTTTTTCCCAGAATTGTTCTCTTTTTTCATCAGCTGTCCCGGGAAAAAAAAATCTCTCCCGGGACACAATTTGTCCTGTTTTTTGGGGAAAATGCAGCAGCAGCAGGCCAAGGAGTCCATCCAGAATCAGTGCAACAGGCTCAAGAACATCTGTGTCAGAGAGACAGCAAAGTAAGAAGAGCTGTGGGAAGTCCTAACAGTTCACTTAGTATATTTGCACATCCAATCATGTTTTAATTTGTATTTTTTCCATTTATATTTAACCCTACGGGCCCGAACGACGCATAGTGCATCCAAATTCACACCTGTTCTTCTCTATGGTTTTTCTCCGCGACCGTGCGTCATAGTGAGAAGCCACGCATATCACGTGAAACAGCGGAATCGTAGCTTTCAGAATGTTTTCACAGCGAAAAAAAATTATAAAGTTACACTAAAATGATGTATAACAGAGCTTTCATACAGCTTTGCACACACATTACTCTTGGATGGATTACTCAGGAATGCAGGGTCACACAGAAATGCCACACATATCACATGAAAGTGCAGGAGCAGAGCTTTCCAGAGATACCACACACATCATTGTGCTGTCATCCCATCATGCTATAAATCCAGATCAATTGTCTACAAAATAAAATCCTGTCGAATTTCTTTACAATCCATTATACAGATCTTGTTATCAGTCACTTCATATAGTGAGGAATATCGTATCTTACCACGTCTTAGGCTTGCGTGTGTTTCTCCCTGTCTATCCACACTTGTAGTCTGGCTTTCAAGATGCAAATATCTTCATATTGTCCAGTTGACACTCATCAAACTTTGTATGACAAGACCAGCCACTTCACCTTTGTGCACCCAGACAACTGCAGCCTAAAGCCTCTTTCACACAGAGCGCGATTTTCGCGGCGCCCACCGCGGGGTAGGGCGCAGAGCAAGCGGAGAGCAAGGTGCGCAAGACAGGATTTGGGGGAGTACAGGCTCGTTCAGGAGCTACAGCTCCATGGTGACCGCTTCCGGGTCTACTTCAGACTCTTCTCTGCTATTGGATGCGCCGAGGCGTGGTCACAGCGCATTGCGGTGAAATTAAAAAAATGTTCAATTCGAGCGCAGGCTGGCGGCCCCCCCCCCCCCCCCCCCCCCAAAGCCCAATTATTTTTTTTACTGCAATCAAAGTGGCAAATATTATCTTGGAGGACATCATTGCACTTGGTTGACTATTTTTCTATGATCTTAGATGTAAATATTGCATGTTTCTTTCAGATAAAACACATTTTTGACTTGTGAATGAGTCAATGGAATTTCTTGCAATAATGAGAAAATACTGGCAATCATGTCCGCCTGGCACAAACCACATGTTTTGGACAACTGTGAAGTGACAGAATGTCCCAGCATCATGGTTCTTATATTGCCAGATTCCAGAGAGTCTCCCCTCTTCATATATGGCAGAATATGTCAACTTCCAACTTGGTATGGTGAGATACATGTAAACATGTAAGAATTTAGTAACACGGATTTGTTTTTTTCATTGATATAAAAATTAATATAAAATACAGGCACATAGAAGGACATGGAATGATGGCAAATCTGGTCTCCTATGTCCGAATTTCATGTTCACTGGTCAGTCTGAACTGGTAATAATGGCCGAGCCCTTCACCTCAAACGTTTGGTCGAGTGTCCCTTTTTTTCACAAATCCAAGGTGGCAACCCTAGTTTAGGACCAGTGGTGGACAGTAATGAAGTACATTTACTTAAGTACAGTACTTGAGTACAGTTTTTCAGTATCTGTACTTTACTTGAGTATTACTTTTTGGAAACATATTACTTTTACTCCACTACAATTCTATGAAGGCTCTCATTACTTCTTACATTTGCACTGAAGTCAGTCACTTAATGCAAAAGTCTATAAACTGTGATCATGCAGTTCTGTGTGTGGTTTGTCTGTCAAAGTGGTGTTCCTATACCTCTACCTCGCACATGTGCTACTCACATTGGCCAGCTCATTGGTGGAGAGGCTATTACTACAACAGTAGATAGAGATGAAGATTCCTATTTTTGTCCTCTTGTCAGTTTGTGTTTCAGTGGACTTTTCTATAATCATTACAGCATATTCAACAATCTTTTTATTTTACAGGTTCTACAAGCAAGTCAGGGCATTCAGTGTGTTGTTTTAGAGTCATTAGGTTCACTAAATGTATTGTGACAATATCCAGTGTGTTTAGATTTTCTTTAAATTACTTTGATTGCTTAAGTACTACAGTACTTTAACTCAAGTAATAATTTGACTCACTTGTATTGGAGTAATATTTGACCAGGAGTATCTATACTTTGCCTCAAGTAATAGAGTTGTGTACTTTGCCTACCACTGTTAAGGACAGGGGTCAGCACCCTTTACTATCACAACAGCCATTTTTAACCAAAAATTATTTTTAAAAAATCTGTCAACAAACTAATAGGTCTAAATGAGCATTCATTAAAATGACTAAGCGTCAACTTCAAGGGCTGAAAAATGAGGACAACACTGAAGTCTTGCAGTTCCAGTCCACTTGAGGCTGGCTCCAAGATCAAGTCAATCCCTGTAGACCCCCATGTTAATATCCCTAACATTACAGCAGAAATAAACATGTTAACAGCCAGGTACAAAAAACAGCTTTGGTCTCTATAGCTAATGTCAACATTCATGACAACAGTATAGGGGCTGAATTTTTTTTAAGTCACCTGTTTACATTTTATAAAGGGTTAAAATTACACATAATTAATGATGGGGGGGATTTGAGTGACAGGCTGTCAGCTGATAGTGTCCTCTGCTTCTCAGTCAGATCTACTCCTTGCTCCTTCACAACTCCACCCTCTCGCCCAAATATAGTCACTTCAGGCTCTAAAAAAAACCAAGATACCGATGGCCCAAATGCCTGGACTGGAGTCCACAAACCAATGAATGACATCATGCCAGTCCAGTATTTTTACAGTCTAAGGTTTTACCAAAAGGTGGCTCCTCTGCAGTGGGCTATTTATTATTTGGTACTTTTGCTTGGCAGAATTGGTGGTGAAAGCAAAAAAATCTGTTCATGCACTATTATTCTTTATTTTCCTCCGAGACGTTACTTGTTTGGATTTGAAATCAATAGCCTCTCTAAGGAGACTCAAGACCACCATAGCCACCACTGCCAAGGTTCAGCAAAATTTAGAGAAAAAAGGTGCCAGACTGTAGATGTATGATGCACATTTTAGTTGTTAAATTATTAAAAAAATGTTTGTTTTTTTTAATATCATTTTTATAAGTGGGGAATGTAGGAATTTCTTTGAGCCTGGACTGTTATGATTTGGTTTAAAGCCTGGACCCAAAAGCACGACTCAGGAAACAGGTACACAGTGAATAACAAGTCTTCAATGTTCAAATGTGCAGATTAGTGCAAGGGGGAGGGGTGGAGTGTGGTCCCAGGATCCCGACGTGTTCCGTGAAGGCACCGGTGAGGAGGAGAGTGAGAGTGTCCGTGGTGTGGTGTCCGCCACGTGGTAATGGCGGCGGTGCTGCGGCACGGCGCAGTAGGTTCCGTCTTCTCCAGCGTACTCACTACGAGGGGAAACACAGGAGAGCTGATGGCGGAAGGAAAGTCCACAGGCAGGCAGTGAAGTAGCACACACGAGATCACGAGGCAAGCACAGCAATCTGAGTTGAGGCGGAAGAAACACAGAGGCATTAGCTACACAAGCTAACAAAGCACGAGGGCAAAAATACAGAGGAGCCAGGATACAAACTACCACGCAGACTGATGAAACGATCTGGCGACGAGTAGGGAGGAATCCAGAGGCTTTATGGAGAGGTTGATTACTGGAGTGGATTCACCTGGCACTGCCTGTGGAAGGAATCCACGCCCACATGCACACACACAGAACAGACAGGGGGAGAAACACAGGAGGAGTAATACAGACAGGGAATGACACACACACACGAGGGAGAGGGAGGGGCTGCCATGATGAGGATCATGACAGTACCCCCCCAATGACCGACTCCAGGCGGTCTACCAGGCTTGTTGGGGTGTCTCCGGTAGAAGTCAGCGAGGAGAGAAGGGTCCAGGATCAGTCCCCGAACAATCCAGCTCCTTTCCTCGGGTCCATATCCCTCCCAGTCCACCAGGTATTGGTAGCCACGCCCCCTGCGGCGGACATCCAGTATGCGGCTGACAGTGAACGCCGGGTGTCCTTCAATGAGACGGGGGGTGGAGGGGCGACGGTAGGAGGGCACAAGGTACTGGTGGAGACCGGTTTTAACTGGGAAACATGGAAGGTAGGGTGGATCTTTAAAGAGGCAGGGAGTTTGAGGCGAACAGCAGAGGGATTAACAACTGACTCAACTTCAAACAGACCAATGAATCTGGGAGACAGTTTCTTAGAAGCCACACTGAGGGGAATGTCCTTCGCATTCAACCAAACCTTTTGTCCTGGTTTGTACTCCGGAGCAGGAGTACGCCGCCGGTCAGCCAACCTCCGGTTCTGGTCCTGGGTGCGCAGGAGAGCCGCTCTGGTCTCCCTCCAGACTCTGCGGATCCTGCGGAGGTTGAGCTGGACCAATGGCACGGCAATCTCTTGCTCCTGGGAGGGAAACAGAGGTGGTAAGTAACCCAAAGAGGCTTCAAATGGTGTCATACCCGTAGCTGCTGACATCAGGGAGTTGTGTGCATACTCCACCCAGGCGAGGTGAGTGCTCCATGAAGCTGGGTTCCGGGCACACATGCAGCGGAGGATGGTCTCCAGGTCCTGGTTGGCCCTCTCTTTCTGACCATTAGACTGGGGGTGGTAACCCGATGACAGGCTCACTGTAGCACCCAGTGCTTGGCAAAACTCCTTCCATACCTGAGAAGTAAACTGGGGGCCTCTGTCTGACACAATGTCGGCTGGAATTCCATGAATGCGGAACACATGATCCACCAACAGTTCAGCAGTTTCAGCAGCAGAGGGCAGTTTAGGAAGACCCACAAAATGAACAGACTTGGAAAAACGATCCACAATCGTTAGAATGGTGTCTTTACCTTGGGATGGAGGTAATCCGGCCACAAAATCCAGGGCTATGTGGGACCATGGACGGCCGGGCACTGGGAGGGGACGGAGGAGTCCAGCAGGTGGCCGATGGGTCGCTTTACCGCGGGCACACACAGTACAGGCCTTGACATATTCACGGGTGTCTGAAGACATGGTGGGCCACCAGAAGTGGCGTTGTAGGAGCGTCAGGGTGCGGAAGGCTCCAGGATGGCAGACGAACTGGGATGTGTGCCCCCACTGGAGGACCTGAGGACGGACAGAGACAGGCACAAACAAACGACCCTGGGGACCACCACCAGGATCTGGTTCAGTATGGAGAGCAGTCCTAACCACAGACTCAATTTCCCAGGTCAGAGAACCAACAAGACAGGATGGGGGAAGAATGGTGTCTGACACAGGTGGGCTGCCCCCGTCATCGTGAAATTGCCTAGATAAGGCGTCAGGCTTAACATTCTTGCTCCCTGGCCGGTAAGTGAGGTTAAAGTTGAACTGGCCAAAAAACAAAGCCCACTGGGCTTGGCGAGAGTTCAATCGTTTAGCGCTTTGAATGAATGCCAAATTTTTATGATCAGTCCATACCGTAAAAGGTGATTCCGCTCCCTCCAGCCAGTGTCTCCACTCCTCCAGAGCCAACTTGACAGCCAGCAGCTCCCGGTTTCCCACGTCATAATTTCACTCCGCAGCTCTTTGGGATAACACAGCGCCCACCCTGACGTCAGAAGCGTCGACCTCAACCACGAACTGGCGGGCAGGATCTGGCTGAACCAGGACGGGAGCCGAGATGAAGCGCTTCTTCAGCTCCCTGAAGGCATCCTCAGCCACAGGAGACCAGACAAAAGGCACAGAAGAAGAAGTGAGTTGGGTTAAAGGTGCAAATACCTGACTGTAATTCCTGATGAAGCGCCGGTAGAAATTCGCGAAGCCCAGGAACCTCTGGAGCTGCTTGCGAGACTTGGGTTGGGGCCAGTCCGTCACTGCCTGGATCTTCGTGGGATCTGGTCTCACCTGCCCGCTCTCCAGGATGTACCCCAGGAAGGAAACAGGTCACATGAAACTCACACTTCTCCCCCTTCACAAACAGCTTATTCTCCAGCAACCTCTGCAGAACCTGTTGCACATGCACAATGTGCTCCTCGAGGTTGCGGGAGAAAATCAAAACGTCATCCAGATAAACGAACACAGAATGATTCAGGAAGTCTCTCAGAACATCATTAACTAATGCTTGGAAAACGGCTGGAGCATTAGTTATCCCAAATGGCATCACAAGGTACTCGAAATGTCCCAGGGGTGTGTTGAATGCCGTTTTCCACTCATCACCCTCTTTTATATGCACCAGGTGGTAGGCGTTACGCAGGTCCAGCTTCGTGAAGATAGTTGCACCATGGAGAGGTTCAAACGCAGAGTTAATGTGGGGTAATGGGTATTTATTTTTGACAGTGATGTTTAAGCCCCGATAATCAATGCAGGGTCTCAGGGTTTTATCTTTCTTTCCCACAAAAAAGAAACCGGCACCCAGTGGAGAAGAGGAAGGTCGTATGATACCTGAGTTCAGGGAGTCTGTTATGTAGGTTTCCATGCTTTCTCACTCAGGTGCGGAGAGGTTGTAGAGCCTGCTGGTGGGAAGGGGGGCTCCGGGCAGCAGCTCAATGGCGCAGTCGTAAGGTCTGTGAGGTGGTAATGGTTGAGCCCGCTGTTTGCTGAACACCTCAGCCAGGTCATGATACACGGATGGTACAGAGGAGAGGTCCGGAGGTTCTGGTGGGGTTGCACTGGGTTTACTTGAGCTTGGAGGAAGAGCAGACTTGAGACATGAGGTGTGACAGAATGAACTCCAACCTGTAATTTTACCGGCTGCCCAATCGATGACTGGATTATGTTTTTGGAGCCAGGGTAACCCGAGTACTAGAGGGGCATGAGAGGATGGCATGATATTTGTTCTCGATGATTACCGGCCAGCAACAGTGATAGTGTCTCTGTTTGATGGGAGATGTGAGCCAGTAACTCCCCATTTAATGCATTAGCCACGAGAGGTGTGTCAATGGGGAAAGTATTAATCAGGGTTTGTTCAACAAACTGGGAATCAAGCAAATTGGAATCAGAGCCAGAATCAACTAGAGCCTCCAGTTTAAAGGTTTCACCGTTTAGCAAAATACAGGCTTCAATGTTAATGCGTTTACGGGGTAACATAGGGACCACAGTGCTACTCACCAGAACCCCGGCTGCGACTGGTGAGGACTTGGGTTTAAACGTTGAGGGCATGCGGCGAGTTGATGTCCAGGCTGTCCACAGTAGATACACAGTCTCTCTTTGAAGCGCCGACTGCGCTCGGCTGGGGTTAGCCGGTTATGACCCAACTGCATGGGTTCCTCTTGTCTTGTGGGAGCAACAGACTGGTTATTAGTTGCAGGAGTAGTTTCAACAGGCCAACGTGGAGCAATAGGTGAAGCAGCAGTACCAGGGGATCTCACAACCTGTGCTCTGTCTCTGCGTCGCTCTCTTAGCCTATTGTCCACTTTAATGGCTAACGCGATTAGCTCCTGTAAACTCTTGGGCTCTGCCCTACCCACGAGACAGTCTTTAACAGTTTCATTAAGTCCTCTCAAAAAAATGCTCTGGAGTGCTTTGTCATCCCACCCAAGTTCAGCCGCCAGAGTACGGAACTCGACTGAATAATTGGCTGCGCTAAGAGAACCCTGGCACAGGCTCAACAGTTGGTTACTGGTGTCATGACTGGTAATGGGATGGTCAAAAACAGACATCATCTCGTTGGAAAACCGTTCAAAAGTAGCTTGAGCAGTGAGTGGATTATGCCAAAAGGCTGTTCCCCGGCTCTAGCCCTCCCCGTGAGCAAACCCAACACATAGGCAATCTTGGATCTGTCAGAACTGTAAGTCTGTGGTTGTAACTCAAACACTAGGGAACACTGGAAAAGAAAAGACTTACAGTCACCTAAGGCTCCGTCGTAACATTCAGGGGCAGGAACGTACGGTTCACGGGGTTGCAATGTGCCAACTGGTACTGCTGGGGAGAGATTAAACACAGGTGGATTATTTGTTTGCAGCTGGTTCTCAACTCGAGCGAGACCGGAGATAAGATTGGAGAGGGAGTCCATGATCTCCTGCAGCGTCTGGTCATGATGTCCGAGCATTATCCCTTGGGATGAAACAGCATGTCTCAGATTCATCACCGGTGAACCTGAGTCTGAGTCGTCTGGGTCCAACATGGCCAGATCGTTCTGTTATGATTTGGTTTAAAGCCTGGACCCAAAAGCATGACTCAGGAAACAGGTACACAGTGAATAACAAGTCTTTAATGTTCAAATGTGCAGATTAGTGCAAGGGGGAGGGGTGGAGCGTGGTCCCAGGATCCCGACGTGTTCGGTGAAGGCACCGGTGAGGAGGAGAGTGAGAGTGTCCGTGGTGTGGTGTCCGCCACGTGGTAATGGCGGCGGTGCTGCGGCACAGCGCAGTAGGTTCCATCTTCTCGAGCGTACTCACTCCGAGGGGAAACACAGGAGAGCTGACGGCGGCAGGAAGGTCCACAGGCAGGCAGTGAAGTAGCACACACGAGATCACGAGGCAAACACAGCAATCTGAGTTGAGGCGGAAGAAACACAGAGGCATTAGCTACACAAGCTAACAAAGCACGAGGGCAAAAATACAGAGGAGCCAGGATACAAACTACCGCGCAGACTGATGAAACGATCTGGCGACGAGTAGGGAGGAATCCAGAGGCTTTATGGAGAGGTTGATTACTGGAGTGGATTCACCTGGCACTGCCTGTGGAAGGAAGCCACGCCCACATGCACACACACAGAACAGACAGGGGGAGTAATACAGACAGGGAATGACACACACACACATGAGGGAGAGGGAGGGGCTGCCATGATGAGGATCATGACATGGACACTGATAAATTATCATTCAAATGTTAAAAAAATAAGTTAATTATTTCTATATGATGTTTTTGGCAAAGCCACAGGGAGATGCTTAAGAGGGGCTAAAGAGCTGCATGTGGCTCCAGAGCTGCAGGTTGTCGACCCATGATTTAGTTTAAGAGATGTACCAGACTGTTTGCAATGTGTGTCAAATGTAAGCTTATGATCATGACTTGCGTTATTTAAAAGCATTGAGAAGAAAGTCTCAGTTCTGTTTTTACTTGCCTAAATTATTTGAGATTACCATTAGGGATGTCCCGATCACATTTTTTTTTTTTGCATCTGATCCCATTCGAGTCCTTTATTTTGAAACCGAGTCTAATCCGATACTTTGCAAAGCATTAAGAAAGAAAGAAAGAAAGAAAAAAAAAAGAATGCATCCAAGTTGTCCCATAAGGTTGTTTTTTTATTTAAATAGTATCCAAAAAGCTTATCGGTGGTTCAGCAGCACATAATGTAAATGAATTCAATATCTTCTTCTTGTCTTCAGCAAACAAAATAGGCCTATATCTTTTGTATTTAATTTTTCTTTTACTCAGTCAAACCCCACAAAGAAACCATGAAACCCTTAAAACAAGTCCCTTAACACCAAAATTAAATTGTTTTTACCTGGTTTCTGTAGAACAAAAGAATAAAAACTATACTATACAAAAATTCATATACAACAGTAATCAATTTCAAGAAAGTATATATTTTTTTCACCAAAGAAAAGAAATGTTCCGTTCCGTTCAGTCAGTTCAATCTAGTTCAATCCAGTTCAAACAAAAAACTCCACTCTGGGATTTCCAAATAACATATCACAGTTCAATTTAGTTCAATCCACACAGTTCGCTAAACAAAAGAAAACTCCACCCCAGGTTTTCCCGCAAACAAGGAGGTAAAGAAAATCCACTGTTTGCTCTGACTCAGTTCAGTTTCAAAACAATAAATCAACCTGGCCCGAAGGTTCCAAATAAGGAATGATGAAATGAAAGGTAAACCCCGGCTTTTGCCAACTCACGGGACCGTGGGTGAATGCTGTAACGCTCCGGTGTTGTTTTGGGCGTGGAGGCTCCTTAGGATCACTTGATATCTGTGGCGGGGAATCTGAGGTGAGGCCGGTGGCTGGATGGATGATATTCCACAGGGAAGCGCACCTATTTCGCGGACTTTGAGTGGTGTAAAGTGCCGTGGTAGGCCGAATACGCAGAGGACTTCTGACTCACTTCTGGCTCACTCGCCTGCGTCTCTTGCCATACTGCCAGCGCGGCATAATGTAGGGGCCGGTCTACCTGGGCTCAGCTGATTGAGCCATCCCACTGGCGAGAGCACCGGTGGGTGCATCTGGAGGTACCTCAGTGTCTGGAGGTGAGCAAGCCATCAGCTGACTTTCTTATAAAAAAAAAAAAAAAAAAGATATATTTATAAAATATATAGGATCACCACACTTTATACATTGGAAAGCGGAGGCAACAATGAAAAAACATAAATGAAAAACCTGGCCATTGTTGTTGTTTTCATTCCTCTGATCTTTTATTACAGATTAAGATTTTGTAAAAATAATGTGATCGGCGCCGATACCCGATTAGGGTGACCAGATGTCCCGCATTGTGCGCGACTGCACAGCATTTCTGTCTCTTTTCACGTGCCACGCAAATTGAGAACATGTCCCGCATGATTGGTTGTCACCCGAGCTTGCATTCCCCCTGGCCAATGAGAAGAAGCTGCATGCAGGCTCTCTGTTTATTGGTTTATTGTCATAGTAGCGCCGCACGTGCGTTTAGGCGCTAGGGCCCGCCCCATATAGCAACTATTTCAACCTCCTTGATAGCAGCAGGTGACACTCCTTAGCTAATGACACTCGTGCCGCGCGAGTGTCGATAGGCTCGTTCGAGATGAACTGTGCCTCGCCTGGAAAGTAGACAAAAGCAGGCGGCCGCAGCGCAGGGCGGTGACAAAAAGCCGCGGCAAGTCGGACAGTTTCCAGCAGCCTTCAGTCCGTAGGCTACAGGAAGTCACAGACACACTGACCAAACGTCCTCTTTTGCCTGGACATGTCCACTTTTCACGTCCTGTCCGGGGTGTCCGTGTGTGTGTGCGCGCGCATAATCCCCGAGAGGCTGCCTTATCAGCGGATCTCCAACACTCACAACGAGGAAGCAGCAGACACCCGCGGCGCAGCATTATTCTAAGCTTCCAAGATGCCGAAGCGCAAGTGCAGCTTCAGAAATGAACTGCAGAAAAAATTTACCAACTTACCGTCCCGACCTGGTCGGGATATATGGGAGGCTGAGTGGACCGTGTGCAAAGCTGGCACATATGATTCTGTGTCTAATAAAGGTGCCAGGGACCTCAAAGTTGGATTTTCTAATACAGAAGAGGTATTATTTAGAACATTATTTCATATTATTTATTTATTTATTTGTCCAGTAAGACTTAAAAAGATAGCTATTATTTTACAAGTTGATTTTTCTAATACAGAAGAGACATTATTTAGAACATTATTTCATATTATTTATTTATTTATTTGTCCAGTAAGACTTAAAAAGATAGCTATTATTTTACAAGTTGATTTTTCTAATACAGAAGAGACATTATTTCTATCATTATTTCATTCCAGAGATTTTACATTTATTTTACATCTATATTATTTTTGTACAATTGAAACTTGTAAAAAGATTAGTATTTTAGGCATAATAAAAGCAAGTTGAGTAACCTCTGAGCAGCTAATCTAAATTTCTGTCTTTGAGAGATATCATTTTGTAATATAACTGAATTTTCTATCCATACATATAAACTTTAAATATACTGAAATTATAAGGCATCTTTGAGTAAACTGCAAGTGTCATTTAAGTAGGCTATCTCGTGGCCAGGGCGAGTGTCCTCTTTTTTGGAAATCAAAATATGGTCACCCTAACTTACATCCTGTCTGGAATGATGTCCATTCATTAAAAAAGTGATCAGACCCATATATCAGTTTGTTTTCAGTCTCCAGTTGTTTTAATTATGATAGATTAATTTATTAAAATGCTTTACAGGTGATCTGTTGTTTATGTTCATGGTTTATCCTCCATTTGATATGAATTCTCCTGTAAATCAGCATCATATCACTTTGACCTGTCCCCTCAACTACACAGGCTAAATAAACAGTGCTTGACTATAAGGTTCATATTTTCAGGAAAAAAAATACAAGACAACAGCTTTCATTAAGGCTCAGTCAGATACAGTCAGGGCTTCACATCTGTAGGCTACAGATGTTATTTTAAGAATCCTCAAATCCCACTGACCACAAGTCTCTGTGTTGCTAAATACTTCAGTAATTAAAACAGTCCAGTGTTAATATACAGTAGACTCTGTATAGTTTATGATGAATGTATTTAGTTTCTGATGACTAAACTTCGCGCTGGGGACGGGTGTCCCACAGTGTCCCTTACAAACCTACTCCTTGTCCCACATTTGGTTTATTGTGACCTGGTCACCCTATACCCGATCTGAGGATCCACATTCATACCATATTCATTTCAGGAATATGTGGTGTCTGTGGAGGGCTGTGTGGTTAGCAGTCCGCTGCAAGAGAGAGAGAGAGAGTGAGGTGTCGGAGTGAGGCTCAGGAGAGTAGTGGCAGGTGAGATGATTGGGACAGCTGATTAATCTGACTGCTCCTTCTCCCTTTTTTATGCACAGTGTGCTGGTCCTGGGGAGAGACGTCTGCTCTCTATACAGAGAAGGAGATTCTGCCTGTGCGTTGTTTCAGTTAGTGTACGGAAGAGTACGTGCTGCAGGAGCTGGGCTGCTGCAAGCACGTGTTTATTATTTGTTGTAATGATTGTTGTTCGGAGCAGACGACAGGAATAAAAGTCTGTAAACCTGACGGAGGATCTGTGTGTTTGTGCTGGGGGACACTCACGAACGTAGCGAGACAGTGACATTACTGTTTCAAAATATTGTATAGACATGTTTTTATTCAATAACTCAAAGTTGTTGTTGATGTTTCTTATTTTGAAGTCAATTAACTAACTAGAGCTTTACAATCACTGCAACCTTTTCCAAAACTTAACTATGGCTTTTGCTGCCTTAAAGCTTGTAATAAAATATGATAAAAAGTTCACAGGATCCTCAGCTAGAGCATCATTCAAGTTCAAGGACAAAATGCATCAGAATCCACTTTAACTTGCTTGATGTTAAATAAATTGTATTTAATGATGAATGTCAAGTCTTGATTTCTTTCTCAGATGAATCTGATCTTTCAGCTTCAGTTTGGGTGGCTAATAGTACAGACTTTGCTTTCAATGTGATGTTTGATAGTACCAAGGCTAGAATCACCAACATTGATGTCACCACTTTTAGCTGTAACCCAGGAGGCTGACATTGGGCTTGGAGGTTAAGTATGAGTGTTCGTGTTCGTGCCATGTGGCATTTCGACTTGTGTTTCAGCAAGTGGAAACGTAGTTTTCATGACAATGAGGCAGAACGTCTTGTGTCCTATAGAATGGAAGGATCATTAAGCATTTCTTTTTACTATTCCCTGTTTGTCACAGACATGCTACAACACACTGGAAATACACAAGTTGCTTCTCCGCTGTTGCAGCTGTGCGATGTAATGCATAGATCCTGCTGATGCTAATACACTCCTGGTAGCACACTGTGGTTTTACTGGGCAGCTCCCAGTATGTATACCTGTAGAAAGGAATGAACAGAGCGTGCTCACTCTGGTCTCCACCCTGTGGCCTTGACCTGCAAAGCGTCTGGCATGAAGATGAAGAAGTTTAATTGTGGCAAGGCTGACCTGTGGATCTGAGGCTAAACCTGTTTAAAATGGATTCAATCACATCGATTGACTTTGTCGCTGCTCGCCTTCCAGGAATTAAAGCAGAGAAAGACTCATTAAAATGCATTTTAATAGATGCATGCGCTAACTGACGTTTGCATGTTTTACTGAGTTATTAACAGTGTTTTCACAGCAGGATGAAGCAGGGAAACACAACTAATGAGCATTCAACTCTTTATTATTCATGTGAGTCCTTGTATTGATTTCTGCTCGGCAATCTTTATCTCACAGGGATGTTTTTTAGAGACCAGAAGCTGCTACAAACGAGGAGAGAAGAGGTCTTATAATGTTTTCTGCAACACATTTCTGTTGCAGTTGTTTGCAGGTTTGGGTTTTTGCTGCACTTCATGTTTTAGATGTAATATTTCTCAATGTTTGTCCTCAGGGACCACCGTGCATAGGGCTCAATTTAAAGCGACACAGCTATAAAACAACAGGAGCAAAACAAACAATTATAAACTAGCTTTTATAGATGAAGTCCATTAATGTCCACAGCCTCATTTAAACCAAACTAGATCAGATTCCAAACAAACAATGAGGAACACCCCATTCTTCTCATTTAAAGTCACTGTCTGTTAGAAAGTTACTAAAAAGATTTCAGTTTATAACATCAAAGCCTCTCTGTGGATTTGAGACTGAAAAGATTTTTATTATATCAAAGAGATTCTCTGTTGGTTTTCTGAGTTTCCTGGAGAGGAAGCATCTGAGAACAGTTCGTTTTTTCGTCTGTTTTGGGCACAGAAAAATTAAACCAGATTCCAGAAATGAACTGTAGATGATGCATAATACTCCACCTCAACCACATATTCAAAAATAGAATTTTTCAATTGTTTTAAGACTTATTTAGTGCCAATTAGCAAATGCACCATAAAGAAAGGGGGCCACCCTATTGTTCCGATGGCTCATAGCTCTCAAACCCTAATAGTCCAAAAAAATGTCCCATTGGACCAAAAGCCCATTTGTCCTACAGCCAGTCATCCCGAAAGCAAACGCCTATTGCTCGGAAAATACACACTCTCTAAAAGAGAGGCACATGGCTAACTGTTATGCAGAATGATATCATTGGATCCCTGGGTTTCTGGATGCCAGTTCTGACAGCCATGTTTAGCCTGCTATACAGATGCTCCCTATCAACTGGGAAGGTGTAAAACATTATGAGGCAGTGTTGAGTGATTGCAGACCATGAATCTTTCTAACTGCAGAGAGAGTATGTATTGTCGAAACAATGGGCATAGTTTTGGGGAAAACAGGCTGTTGGACCAACCCAGTCGCCAGAATAGATGTTGGCATTGTACGCTGCAAACCGTGGATATGTTACAATTTTAAGTTATTATACCGCAGACACATTGAAACTCTATGTTTCAACAACGCTGTGGTTAATGTATGGTTAAGTTTTGGCACAAAAACCACTTGGTTATGATTAGAAAAAGATCATATTTTAACTTAAAATACCCAGTGTCTGTGGCACAATCCTGGGTGGAAATGCAGTTGTCTTGGTTAAACAACAACCACTATTTGGTGCACTATCTACAGTGGAAAAACAGCAATAGGTCAGTTTAAAACACCTTCGACAGGGGGCTAAAAAGCTACTAAAGATGCAGCGATAAAAGAGACACTTTTCTTGCCACTATCCCAGCAGGAAACTCAGCAGTGTCTTGCTAACAGGAAATGCTTTTTGTAGCACAATCCTGGCAGGAAACACAGCAATGCCTCACTAAAAATCAACTGCTTTTTGTGCCACAATCCTGGCTGAAAAGACAGCGATTTCTTGCTAAAAACAACCGCTTTTTGTGGCACAGTCCCAGCAGGAAGCGCAGCGCTGTCTGGGGTAAGAAACAGCAGTAGGTCACACAGTTGGGAGCTAAAAAGCCTCTGGAAGATGCAGCAATGGCTCACTGAAAAACAACCGTTTTTGTTGTTTGTTGGTCTTGAACAGTGGTCTGCAGCTTGGCAGGTGTCTCTCCTCAGTGTCATTCCATCCCCTCCACCTCCTGATGATGAAGTCAGCTCATATAATACAATGCTTTAGAAATGTTGATATGATACGTATGGTGTTTTTGGTTTGCAGAAACATACAATGCCAACATTTTCTTGTGGTGACTGGCCTATCAGACAGATGGGATTTTGGTTCAGTTGGACAGTTTTCAGTGTTATTATGTTATATGTCAGAATAATGGGCTGAGGGAACAATATCATGGAACTAAAGTAGGATGATGACCATGTTGGACATTAAATAACTAATGAGACTAATTGGAAATGTGTGTCTTCTGGTCTGAGATAATAACTGTAATGTGTATGCAGTGACAGGACCAGAGATCTGTAGTATATATACTGTATGATGATTGATATACTGACAACAGTACAGACTGTGAGAACAGTTTTAATACTTTGTGGCTTCCTCTTCCTTCCTCAGATCTGCTGTTTAATCTGGTCTCAGCTTTTTTGTCTGATCTTCAAACATTTCTTCTCATCAACCTTTTTCTTTATCTCGAGCAGCGCTCTCAGAAAACATTCCGCACAGAATAAGCTCTGATTAGGGTGGGAACATTCCAGAAACTTTCCACACTCCGTGAATTGGATGGAGTTTAGAACAGGTTGAAAATTACATCTTGTCTGAACACAGTGAATTTAAAATGTTCTGCAGTAGAAATATTTATTAATTTATTTTTAGTTTGGCACAGTTCGGAATAACATGGAAATAAAAACTATTTAACTTAACATTGTCTGACACTGAAATCACTGACGAAGTGGCCGTATTTGACGACTTTGGAATGAGAACAGGCTGAAATGTCTGAAAACACCATTTCTCTTTCTGCGTTTAGGGAAGAAAACACTCTGTTTGTATTTCTTTAAACCAATCACAGTCGTCTTGGTGTTGGGGGTGAACTTGTTTTGTTGTAATATTTACTCGTGGAAAAGCAAGCGCTGTCATTAAAATGGCTCTGCTCAATATAATTTGATAACTGGAACTCTAAAGGGGGAAGCTAACACATAATTTTTTATGACTCAGCCTGTGAAAACCATTGTATAATGTCTTCAGCAGCTCTGAAGAGGTGTGACAAAATAACCCTGATGATGTCATTAGGGTTTGGGCTTGGGGAATTAAAGCATTGCAAACGTTGCAAACTGAAGCTGTGGAATTTGACAGATCTTGGCATTTACCAGGCACAGAGGGTCTAATGTAAGATGGCATCCAGTTGCATTGTGGGAAATGTAGGATCCAGCTTTTTGGAGTTTGACTCACACCTAGTGACTTAAAGGGGTGCATAACTACATACTGAAGTACCCTTGAATTGATTTCTCAAGATGTTACAAGAAAAACTGTCTCTCCAGTGGCACCATCAGATGAGCATTAAGAGAAATGAGATATTGTATCTGTGAACTACAAAAAAAGAGGAACTCTCAACACACATGGAGGACTCAGAGAACAGCTTCTTATAAGCTGCCTCGGTCACAGAGAGGACTTTTTTTTATCAGTCAGTAGATCATTTTGTTCCTGGCCCAATAATTCATCATGTCCAGGTGAGAAAAGAATCAGAATATTTCCCATGAAATCTTTGTCTGCCTCACCGCAGAGGTATTCATCTTTCTCATCATTAATCTGCAGATGAGGCTTTGAGCAAAAATAATCCATTTCATCTTGTGTTAAGTGATGAAATGATAGCTAAATTTATCTCTCCTCAGCAGGGAAGATTTCCTGCAGTCACACACTCTCCCTCAGTGGTGACAAAATGACAGGAGTGTAAAAACCTGAAGGTTGCTGGTTCGAAATCAGATTTTCTCCATTAAAAGGCAGAAGACAAACCCTTTTCTCCTTGTGCATCCAGCCTCCAACATGCCCTCTCTGACTTCTTCTTATTAAATGACCTGGTTTCAGGATGTTTATGTGCTGATGAAAACTCTGTAAGGTGAGAGGTAAATCTAAACTGACATTTCATCCTTCCTGAAAGATGAAATCTGTAACTGCAGGATCTGCACATCAAACAAACACAGATCAGATTAGATCATCTGTCAGTCGTGCTTTCTGTCTGCAGTGTGTGTTTTCATTAGAAACTTTTTATCCATACTGAATTCTTCAGTTCTCACTCTGACTTCGTTGTTGAGACACATTATTTTAGAAACCTTCTAAGAAAATCTGCTTACCTCAGTCACCAGTCTAGAAATACACAACAAGACACTAGTTTAAACTTTAGATGTGTCGATTGGTCACAGAACAGAAACAGACTCATAACAACACAAACTTCAAACAAACAAAAGTTCTTTTTTGCTTTTGGCCATAAAAGATAAAAACAACACGTAAAATTTGTAAATAACTGTAACCAGTTAAGTGCAGTAGGTTTACTTTAAATTGACTCCACTAACACACAAAAAAACAGTAAATGGGATAAGTTAGCATCTCTTTGTTAGAAAGGCCTTTCTGGAAGAAATGTTTAACTTTAACCCTATGGGCCCTAGGCGTTTTTGGGGTATTTTTACTGCCTTTACTTTTAAGCTCATATCACAGTTGTTATAAAGGTTACATACACATGCTATATCTTTTTTTCAGGACAATGTGGACTATCCAGATTTGCCATCATTCCATGTCCTACTATGTGCCTTTATTTTATATTAATTTTTATATCAATGAAAAAAACAAATCTGTGTTACTAAATTCTTACATGTTTACATGTATCTCACCATAGCAAGTTGGAAGTTGACATATTCTGCCATATATGAAGAGGGGAGACTCTCTGGAATCTGGCAATATAAGAACCATGATGCTGAGACATTCTGTCACTTCACAGCTGTCCAAAACATGTGGTTTGTGCCAGACGGACATGATTGCCAGTATTTTTTCATTATTGCAAGAAATTCCATTGACTCATTCACAAGTCAAAAATGTGTTTTATCTGAAAGAAACATGCAATATTTACATCTAAGATAATAGAAAAATAGTCAACCAAGTGCAACGATGTCCTCCAAGATAATATTTGCCACTTTGTTTGCAGTAAACAAAGTTTGTTGTTGTTTTTCAGTTTCAGTTATATATTGGGGGGACATTTTGGGCACTGGGGGGGAAACATGTCCCCCTCAATCCATATGGTGACTACGGCCCTGTCATGCATGCATAATTAGGCTGCCGTTGTCTGGGTGCACAAAGGTGAAGTGGCTGGTCTTGTCATACAAAGTTTGATGGAGTGTCAGTTGGACAATATAGAGATATTTGCATCTTGAAAGCCGGACTACAAATGTGGATAGACAGGGAGAAACACACGCAAGCCTAAGACGTGGTAAGATACGATATTCCTCACTATATGAAGTGACTGATAACAAGATCTGTATGATGGATTGTAAAGAAATTCGTCAGGTTTTTATTTTGTAGACAATTAATATTTTGTAGACAATTAATCTGGATTTATAGCTTTGCTAAATACATTCTACAATAATAAATTAGATTAACGTTTGGTCTACAATATTGTTGGTTATATTACGCATTTTAAGAAAAAAAACTTAAGAATAAAATAAATAAACACCAAAATAATTAGTGGAAACTTTTTTTTTATTGATACTCCTCCTCTCTGACATACTAACAACACACACACACACACACACACACACACACACACACACATTGAACACGCGATAGAATGAATGAATGAATGAATGAATGAATGAATGAATGAACATTGGAAGCGGTTCAGCCGCAGTCCCGCCGGCTGGCGTGGTCACTGTTGAGATTACATTCGTTTTTTATTATTAACAAAATGTTTTTTTATTGACTGTATGAATGGTTTTGTTTTCAAATAAATATTTGGAAACAAAAATGTATGCTTTGGTGTACTTTTACAGAGTTTTGCAATATGTATAGCCTACCTGTATGTATCAAAATGTATAATTTTCAGCAGCGGTCACTGCCACGGTCGGAGGTATAAATGCTCATAAGTCTAGTGTGTTTCATTTTTGTAACTTATAGGCTTCAGAAAACATAGAAGACACATTTTTAGGAAAACGGTCCATTAAACAAACGGTCTGTCAGACTGCCCGTCAGAGTGATTGTTTGCTCATTCATTCCAAAAATGTTCATACGAGGGTGAAACATAGGCTACGTTCTCTGTGTCTTCTTTCATCGTTTCAATGTCTCCTTCTTGCAACAATAACCGCAGCATGTGTGCGCAATTACACATACAAACCGTTTGCACCTCCCTTTGGAAAGAGTTAAATATAGACGCAGTTTCTATGAGCAAAATTGCTTTCAGGTTTGGTAAATCACGTTGCGTGTGCTAAATTTCTATATTTACATTTTCTCTTCCCAGCACACGTACAATTGCGTGTAAACGCCCCATATTGCATATTCATTGCAGCAAATGTACTAACTGGATGCAGATACGCTATTTTGCACCTTTGAAAGACGCAACCCTTAGTGCGCACTGTTAGTAAATCAGTTTGTACAATTTTTGTGCGTGCAATGAGTTTGCACACGTTTTTATACACGCAAACCTTTAGTAGATCCGGCCCTGAGTATGTTAACCCTGAAATGAGGGAAACTCTGGGTTTTCAGTTCCAGAAAGAGAGGTAAGTCAAACTCTGAGTCAATCACCATGGCAACTGACTCTGTGAACCTAACCTGCTCGCTGGCAGGTTTTCTATAAGACACCCTGAGTTCACCCTGTCTCCTCCCTACTGCCGAGCCTGAAGCAAAATGGTAGACAGACATGGGTTGTCCATATGTAGGAAATCTGATCGATATCGAGGCAGAATTAATTCACAATGCTTTACACTGGGAGAGGATCTTTAGACCCCGTTTAGATGTGCTGTCGTTCCCCAATGAATATCTGTTTGATCGGTACTGTTTTTTCATAAGGCTCAATCATTTACCTGCCACACATATCAAATCTGACACTCTACGGACATGCGCTCTCATCAGAGCAAATGTGCATCGCGCTATGTTTTTTTTTTGTGAACCGTAGCTTTTTATATGTTATTGGTGGCCTACAGTACATAATGACATAGCCACTGAATGACAGGTTATTTAAGCTACTTTGTTTAATAAATCAAATATGAATATAACTAAAGAAAGGTACAGTCATGGCCAAGTAAAATATGCCTTACCTGTTTGAATGATGTTTTTATATTTCATTTTAAGCTGCTTTCAAGTGTGTTTTTCGCCTGTGAGATTGTACCTACATGAAAATCAGGTTTTATTCAAAACCACTCCACCACTTTTTCACCTGTTCACTCCAAATGAGCAGAAACAAAAAGCATGTGCAGACAAGTTCAGTTAGTTCAGTTACGTTAGTACTCACAAATCCAAAATGAGTTGTTATTGGCGGATAGCAGCGGAAATAGAGTGATAGCAGTAACAAGAGCAATGGCATTCACAGTTGAGCAGTTAGTAAACAGCCGCGGAGAATCACAGGAAGAAAACAGCTGGGTCTGTCTACTGGGAAGACCGGGAAAACCACTCCGACCTCTCTCTCTCCACAGCATCCATCTCCTTTAAGCATATTAACTCAGTTGAGCCACAATACCAAACACTATTTCATGGCGAATTAACATGAAGTCTGTTTTAACTGGGAAGCATTACAATGCTACGCTAGCTGTATGATATCATTAACACATTAACATGGTATGCTAAGCTACCTAGCAGGCCGCTAAATAGCATCACACGCCATGTCTTATTACTACAACAATTAGTTACAGCACAGAAAAGGAAGCACACATTCTTATTTACCTTTATTCAGATTACAAACAAGTTATTATCAGGACCACGAGAAGTCGACCTGGAAGATAAAACTTGCTCTCCACAACATGCTGCCTTTCTCTCTGTTCTCTGGACAACAGTACATCTGTTTTTCATCGAGCGGGGCCCAACACTACCCTGGGCCACTTGTCCCGCCCCTAATCGAGGGAATGGCTTGGATTGGCTGTTAGTTTGTTAAAACCCAATGACAATACAGGTTAGGTTTGCACGGCTGATTACACTGACGTCAGAGGGGTATTCCGGGTAGGAGGTTCAACAAACTCTGGGCCGAATTCACAAAAGGACTGAGTGGCTTTTGCGGCCGCTAAACCGGTAAAAATGGAGCAAACAGATATCGTTTAATTCACAAAGCATGCGCAGAGGTTGAAATGCTCCACTAACTGCGCTGCCAAGCAGATTGCGTCTCAGTGCTCTGGTGTTATTTGCACGTATTTAAATGAGGTAATATGCATATATTTGGCGCAAAAATTGCCCCTTTCTATGTAAATGAGCCTCATTGATAAACAACGCCTAATTCACTAACACCAGCGCTAATAGCCACACGCAGTTTGAGTGAAGTAAATAACGTCTTTAGAAAGCTGGTGCAAACTGGGCACTCCTCTGTGGAAGCCTCTCGCCCAGACTTTCCAGTGATCGTGGCAGCAGTGATCGTCTGTTAAATCAGTCTGTAAATAATATTTTGACATTATTATTATTATAATCATTATTACTTTAATGGCATCCAAAGATATTGATGCGTTGAACAGGTGACAGTCTGCGGTCGTTCTCAAAACGCACTTCTGTCACGCACTTCAAGAGCAACTTTCAATAATTTATTTTATGAAACGGGGGAAACAAACGTGAACAAAAACGGTTCCATAATTCATATTAAATTCAAAAGATAACGAAAAAACAGCTACAAGTGAGAGGGAATAGTGATAAAGTGGTCAAACTTGGTCAAATCCACAGCCTCAACCCATCCGACACTGTTAGACTGACTCACCAGCAGACATCACTACATGAGGGTATACAGTATTCACTACTTTGCCAAACAAAGTCTGCCATTGTTCTGCCACGGTGTTCTTGGCGCAAAGCCAGCATTTATACTTAGCCATGTGGCTAATTGCAATCAGGGGCAAATCAGGGGCAAACTGCACTCAGCTGCCAAACTTTGTGGGCGTGTTTGCGTTGGTATATCATTAGCGCAATATCCTTTGTGAATAGGACGTTAAGACGGAGCAAACTGCGGGTGCAAGTGAAGTGCAATTCAAGGTGCTATCAGTGACCGCAGTTCATTCTTTGTGAATTTGGCCCTCTGAGTCTAATCCTGAACTCTGAGTTGACTTACCCTGAGATGGGGAACTCTGAGTATCCGGTTCCCGAACAGCTGATTTTAATTAGTTCAATCAACTCTGAGTAGGTACACCTTGAGTGAATTGCTTGCACAACCACAATAAAAAGCCATCATCAATGGAGCCCCGATATCTCGATTCACCATGGCAACCGGAGAGAAAAAGCGATCAACTTATTTTACACCTGTGGAATTGGAGGTGCTCATGAATGCCTACAGCGAATATGAACATATATTTTGTAAAAAAAAAAGTAACACTAAAGCTGCCAAGGAGAGAGAGGTGGCATGGGAGAAATTTGCTGCCTGAGTCAATGCATACGTTTGAATGCACTAGTCCATTAATGTAACATTTAACCACACTTAGCCCTAATTAAAATCGTAACATGCAGATGAAAAAGTGGTGGAGTGGTTTTAGATAAAATCTGATTTTCATTTAGGTGCAATCTCACAGGGGAAAAACGCATTTGGAAGCAGCTTATAATGAAATATAAAAACATCATTCAAACAGGCAAGGCATATTTGACTTGGCCATGATTGTACGTTTCTTTAGTTTTATTCATATTTGATTTATCAAACAGTAGCTTAAAGTAGCTTAGATAACTTCTCATTCAGTGGCCATTGCATTATGTACTGTAGGCCACTAGTAATTTAATCCCCCCAAAAATGCTGTCTCAACTTTTATGTCCTCTTGCCTAATATCCTGCTTAGTAACATTTGAGTTCTACTCAGCCAACAGAAAGAAGGCAGAGGCCCGCAAAACATCACCAATATCATATAAAAGCTACCTTTGTCAAAAAAAGCGTAGCGTGATGCACAACATTTGCTCTGATGAGAGCGCACGTCTGCGGTGGGTCAGATTTGATATGTGTGGCTGGAGAATGTTGTTGAGGGAAATGATTGAGTCCAGTGGCGTCACCAGGGGTGGACTGGCCATAGGGAGGTTCGGGAGTATTCCCGAACGGCCAGTCTGTTCTAGGCTGAACCGGCCGGTGGTCGGAACGTTTTTTTTACCCCATAAAACGCAGCCACGGTTGACCACAGCAGCCTGCCCTTGCAGCCGCAGGTTGCACAGAGTGGAACGCCAGACTGGGTCAATCTAATATTTTGCATATTAAGGGGAGATACGAGCGGCCCCTCCCAATTTGAGCTGATCCTTGTTTCTATTGAAATGTGATTGGCTCAGCCGCTCAGTCATTAAACTGTCGTTTTCCTGTTGAAAAAAAAAGAAAAAAAAGAAAGAGGAGCAGGGTAAGTTAGCAGACGCATAGTGCGTCCAAATTCACACCTGTTCTTCTCTATGGATTTTCTCCGCGACCGTGCGTCATAGCGAGAAGCCACGCATATCACATGAAACAGCGGAACCTTAGCTTTCCAGACAAGACCACAGTTTTCACAGCGAAAAACAACGATAAAGTTACACTAAAATCACGAATAACAGAGCTTTCATACAGCTTTGCACACACATTACTCTTGGATGGATTACTCGCGAATACAGGCTCACACAGAAATGCCACCTATATCACATGAAACCACAGGACCAGAGCTTTCCAGTGATACCACACACATCATTGTGCTGTCATCCCATCACGCTATAAATACAGATCAATTGTCTACAAAATAAAAACCTGACAAATTTCTTTACAATCCATTATACAGATCTGAGGAATATCGTATCTTACCACGTCTTAGGCTTGCGTGTGTTTCTCCCTGTCTATCCACATTTGTAGTCCAGCTTTCAAGATGCAAATATCTCTATATTGTCCAGTTGACACTCCATCAAACATTGTATGACAAGACCAGCGTGTCCAGAATGTCCCAGCATCATGGTTCTTATATTGCCAGATTCCAGAGAGTCTCCCCTCTTCATATATGGCAGAATATGTCTACTTCCAACTTGCTATGGTGGGATGCAGGTAAAAATGTAAGAATTTAGTAACACAGATTTGTTTTTTCATTGATATAAAAAATAATATAAAATACAGGCACTTGGGAGGACATGGAATGATGGCAAATCTGGATAGCCCAGATTGTCCTGAAAAAAAAACAAGATATAGCATGTGTATGTAGCCTTTATAATGATTGATATGAGCTTAAAAGTAAAGGCAGTAAAAATACCCCAAAAAAGGCCTAGGGCCCATAGGGTTTTAATATCATTAGATTGTTTTTATACTGCAAATAAAGTATTCATGTTCAGCCCCAGATGTTTTGACTCTAGCCCCGAAAGTATTTTCAGTGATTCAGTGGCAGATTTGCAATGACAACCATCTTAAACCTCCCAGTGCAAGGGCACCTGCGCAGGGAGCCGGATGTTGATCTCACTTTTTTGCAAGAAAAAGGTAAGACTGTGATAGCTCCACAAATAGATCAATATTTTAACAGCGTTATGGAATATTACTTGAAAATCTTCACAGATGGTTCTAAGGATCCAGAGAGTGGGAAAGCAGGATTTGGGGTGTATGTAGCTCAGCTGGGACTCAAGTTTGATCAGCGTATCACAGATGGAAGTTCTGTTTTCACTACAGAATTATTGGCGATTCTTTGGGCTCTGTGGTGGACTGAGGATATTGTTGTGCTCAGACCTTTTGATGAGTTGTAATCCTTTGTGCGTGGGTGGAAAGTACTTCACACAACAAGGAATCTTCGTTTGTAGACTTTACTGGACTTCAGCCGGTAAGTACAGAACATACAGTCAGGTCCATAATTATTTGGACAATGATACAGTTGTCGTCATTTTGGCTCTGTACACCACCACAATGGGTTTTAAATGAAACAATGAATACCTGCTTAAAGTGCAGACTCTCAGCTTTCATTTAAGGCTTTTTTCAAAAATGTAGTATGAACCGTGTAGGAATTACAACCATTTCTTCACACAGTCCCCCAACTTTAAGGGCTCATAAGTATTTGGACAAACTAACATAATCATTAATTAAACAGTCAGTTTTAATACTTGGTTGCAAATCCTTTACAGTCAATGACTGCCTGAAGTGTTGGACACATAGGCATCATCAGATGCTGGGTTTCTTCCCTGGTGATGCTCTGCCAGCCCTTTACTGCAGCCGTCTGCACTTCCTGCTTGTGTTTTGGGTGTTTTGCCCTCAGTTTTGGCTTCAGCAAGAGAAACACATGTTCAATTGGATTCAGGTCAGATGATATGACTTGGCCATTGCAGAACATTCCACTTCTTTGCCTTAAAAATGTCTTTGGTTGCTTTTGCAGTATGCTTCAGGTCAATGTCCAACTGCACTGTGAAGCATCGTCCAATGAGTTTTGAAGCATTTGGTTGAATCTGAGCAGATAATGGTGCCCCAAACACTTCAGCTTTCATCCTGCTGCTCTTGTAAGCAAGACAAGACTTCACTAGAATAAATACAGAGGGTTTATCACAAGATGCAAACCATTGGTTAGCCTTAAAAATGGAAGGCCAGATTAGAGTTTGTCAAAAACCATCTAAAAAGCCTGTACAGTTGTGGAACAGCATACTATGGCCAGATAAAACAAAGATCAACTACCAGAATGATGGGAAGACAAGAGAAGGAAGAAGGGAAGGAACTGCTCATGATCCAACGCACACCACCTTATCAGTGAAGCATGGTGGAGGTACTGTTATGTCATGGCCATGTGTGGCTGCCAGTGGAACTGGTTCTCTTGTATTTATTGATGATGTGACTGCTGACAAGAGCAGCAGGATGAAAGCTGAAGTGTTTGGGGCACCATTATCTGCTCAGATTCAACCAAATGCTTCAAAACTCATTGGACGATGCTTCACAGTGCAGTTGGACAATGACCTGAAGCATACTGCAAAAGCAACCAAAAGACATTTTTAAGGCAAAGAAGTGGAATGTTCTGCAACGGCCAAGTCATATCATCTGACCTGAATCCAACTGAGCATGCGTTTCTCTTGCTGAAGCCAAAACTGAGGGCAAAACACCCAAAACACAAGCAGGAAGTGCAGACGGCTGCAGTAAAGGGCTGGCAGAGCATCACCAGGGAAGAAACCCAGCATCTGATGATGCCTATGTGTCCAACACTTCAGGCAGTCATTGACTGTAAAGGATTTGCAACCAAGTATTAAAACTGACTGTTTAATTGATGATTATGTTAGTTTGTCCAAATACTTATGAGCCCTTAAAGTTGGGGGACTGTGTGAAGAAATGGTTGTTATTCCTACACGGTTCATATTACATTTTTGAAAAAAGCCTTAAATGAAAGCTGAGAGTCTGCACTTTAAGCAGGTATTCATTGTTTCATTTAAAACCCATTGTGGTGGTGTACAGAGCCAAAATGACGACAACTGTATCATTGTCCAAATAATTATGGACCTAACTGTACATCTCAATGGCACGCTTTTAGGTTGGGTTGTGACCTCTAGCTCGGGCACAGAACAGCAAGCTAGGCTGTCCATGCAGTGAGTCGTGAGCACCGTTCAACATCCAACAACAAACTGAAAACATGGTAATCTCGTTACGTTCTCATGCACGCTCACGTGACTCTCACTAACCAATCAACATGCTATATTTAGCAACACATAACACATCTTATGACAGGGTAATGGAGGGTCAAACTTAACGTTTGTGATCTGCCTTACACTAACCCCCTCCAGGAGTACTGAGTCCCTTCAGTGGTCCTTTCGCTTTGCATGCATTGCAGTGCTGACATCTCTTTATGAACAGACGGATATCCTCACCCATTCCATACCAGTGGTAGCTCTGACGTAGGCGGTTGAGGGTCTTTGCCTCTCCCAGATGACCAGAGTGAGGAGGGTCGTGGCAAGCTTGCAGAACCTCTTGTTGCATGGACGCTGGGACTAGTAGCAGCAGAGCTGGGCGTTGGGCTCCTACTCTCTCCCAAGAATAGTAGAGAACTCCTTGCCGCAACAAGACCTGGGGCCAGCAGAGCCAGAATTTCTTCACTGCAGGACTCTCCAGCGCCACCTGATCTTTAGTAGGAAGTGTCCCAGACTCTTTCCACATGTGAAGAGAGGAGAGGACAGGGTCAGCTTTCTGGAGTTCAGCTAGCTCTTCTGAGCTGATTGACTGCAGCCAGTTAACTACTGGAGTCTCCAGCACAGGTGCAGGTGACTGACCTGTCTCCATCGGCCGAATGTTAACACTCACCATCAGTCTGGATACATCTCACTGCTAGCGGCAGCACATCATCCACGTCATCTTCAAACCTCGCCCACTGCTCATGAAGTCTCTGGCAATACTTGCATCCTTGACATGGCAGGTCGGACAAGTTTTTTCCAGCTTGGTAGCAGTCACATTCATTTAAAGGTTCTGTGGTTCGCCTAAACATGGCATCAGCATTTGAGTGTTGGCGGCCTGCTCGATGCTCAGTGTTGAAGTCGTATTGGCTCAACTCTTCCAACCAGCAAGCTAACTGACTTTCTGGGCACTTGAACCGAGAAAGCCAGGTGAGGCTGCCATGATCTGTTCTCAGCAAGAATTTCCTGCCCAGAAGGTAATGGCGGAACTGTCGGGTGAAGCGCACAACAGCAAGCAACTCACGTCTGGTGACACAGTACCTCTGCTGAGCTGGTGTAAGGTGGCTGCTAGCGTACGTGAGAACCCGCTCTCCCCCCCCACTGCAGTTGCAACAAGACAGCCCCAACACTGTGGCTCGAGGCAGTAGTTAGTTTTTCCTTTAGCTGAGTAAAAGCATCCTGGTGCTCATCTGTCCACAGGAATGTGGCACCCTTCTTTAGAAGGTGGTGGAGTGGGCTTCCCAGTTCTGCAAATGCTTGGACAAACTTGCAGTAGTAATTACACAGCCCAAGGAAAGCCTGCAGTTCCTGCACATTGCTAGGGGGCTTCCAGAGCTGTACATACCTGACCAGAGCGGGGTTTGGACGGATCCCGTTGCTGCCCACAATGTGGCCCAAGAAGAGGACTTCCTCTTGAAGCAAGTGACACTTTGAGGGTTTCAACTTCAACCCGTAGCTATAGAGACAGCTGAAGACCTGTGCGAGCCGATCCAGGCTTTCATCCACTCCTCTGCCAAGGACAATGATATCGTCCAGATAGATTAGCAACGTTTCCCACTGAAGTCCCCTAAGGACGAGCTCCATCGCCCTCTGAAACGTACTTGGGGCGTTGCAGAGCCCAAATGGCATGCGCATGTACTCATAGAGGCCCCATTTGGTGATAAATGCTGTCTTCTCGCGGTCTTTGTCATCCACTGCTATTTGCCAATAGCCAGACTGAAGGTCGAGTGTCAAAAACATAGTAGCTCCTCCGAGAACATCAAGACATTCCTCAATCTTAGGCAAGCGATATGCATCCTTGGCTCTCAGGCTGTTTAAGCAGCAGTAATCCACACACCACCGCATTCCTCCATCCTTTTTGCGCACTAAAACAACTGGAGCAGCCCACGCTGATGTAGATGGGGTAATAACACCTGCTTTGAGCATGGCCTGAAAATGCTTTTCCTCTTCACCTTGGAAACCAAGGGGTGTCCTTCTCATTGGCTGGCGCACAGGCTTGGCCGATCCTGTGTCAATCTTGTGCGTGATGGCTGACATGTAGCCCAGCTCAGAGTCACTCTTTGCAAAGACAGATTGGTAAGTTAGTAGCAGCTGGAGAAAATGCTGGTGCTGCTCCTCACTGAGCACCTCACTAGTAGCACCAAACAACCCTCGGAGATGGTCAGGAAGATCAGAAATGGTTGCTACTCTTCCTACCCTCAGTGATGGTGCACTCTCTGATTCTTTCTCTACGCAGAACCCTGCACTCTGCTCAGGTGAGCATGATGGCTCCTCACGATAAGCTTCAACTAAGAGCCCAAGACATGCTCCTTTTGGCAGCGCTGCTTTGCTGGTAGAGAAGTTGCATAGCCTGACTGGCACCCGCTTCTCCATGGTGACGGCAACACTTCCAGAGGCTACAGCTTCTGTGATGGTCAAGGGCTTTAGTACAGCTGGAACACCTGTCCTTGGGTTCTCCACCTCACCCAACACCACGCACTCAGATGTAGGTGGTATGGTGGTGGTCTCTCCTAGGGTCACTCTGGCGACACAATAGTCTGTTCCATCTGTTACCACCTTGGAAGGTACAAGTTCGTCGCCAATAAAAACTTTGCCACGGGCATAGACAACAACATCGTGAGCCTTCATCAGATCATATTCTAGGAGAACAGAGTCACGTATGGGGGCCACATGTACATCCCAGTCGATCAATTTGGATGCAATTTTAAAGGTGACCTTCAGCCCGCATTTTGCCTTCATCTCCTACTCCTGCACTGAGAAGGTACATCTCAGGTAGGTTGTTCGGGCTGATCCCCGAGAGACTCTGATACAGCTCCTCAGAGATGACAGTGGTCTGAGCCCCAGTGTCCACCACGGCCTGTGTAGGGATGTCGTTCACAGTCACAGGAATCTGCAGACTCTCGCCCTTGTTTTTGGTGCAGCCAATCTGTAGTCCTTGTGGTTGGTTATCTCGATTTAGTGTTACTCCCGACTGCAACCGTTGGCCTAGGTCTTTGTCACTATGGTCACATACATTTATCGGACTTGGTGACCTCATGCAGTCCCTCCTGAAATGTCCTGATTCTCCACGTTTGAAACATGGGCCAACTGCTCCACGGGTTGGGCTTGGTGACTGGGAGCGCATTCGGCTGGGCTGCATTTGAGGATAGCTCTGCTTCCTCTCCAGCCCGAAGGGAGGTTGTGTTGTTGCTCTAGTCTGCTGGTGTTCCATATGGGTGGACTGGAAGTGTTCAAACTGCAGCTGTAGCTTCTCTACTGTATGAACAAGGGTCTTAACTTGGTCTGTCAGTGCAGTGAACTGATCTGTAGTCACATACTGTGGGGTCTGCACCCTCCGAGCAGTAGCAGTGACATCATCACAGGTGTCCCCATCGCTGGCCCAAGAAACACGCCTGGCTCTGTTCTTTGTTTCAGTTTCATGCCCCATGGTGGCTCTGAAATTATGTTCGTGGGCCTCTACACGCTGTTGAGCCTCTGTAAGGGAGTGTGGATCTCTGTTTATGACTTCATAGGCCACCTTTTGGTTTCTTAGACCCTTCAGGAAAGCATCAGTTGCCAGTTGGTCTTGCAGCTGGAGATCCACGCCTGGGTATGCAAGCGTAATAATGCGCCGCACCTCTTCTGCAAATTCAGCAGATGTCTCTTTCCTTGTCTGAGTTCCCCCAGCTTTCTCCTTACTGTGGTAGGAGGGTCTTTTCTACCAAAACGCTGAGTGAGCTGCTCCACCAAGAGAACATAATCCTCCCTGGTACGTTCTGGCAGTGAGCAGACATATCGTATTGCTGCTCCTCTCAAACACTCATGCAGCCTGTCCACTCTTTCTGCAGCAGTCCATCCATGCTTCCTAGCTTGGCGCTCAAATGGCAGCAAGAAAGAGTCCCAGTCATCATTTCCATCAAATATGGCAAGTTTAGGTCTATGCACCTCCTGCATGGCCAGCTGACTGTTGTGGACTGTGCTATTTAGCCTCTACTCGTCATGGTAGGACACCAAACGCGAGGTTTCACGCTCAGTCTCTCTATTGTCTCTCCGTCTGACATCAGGTTTAGGATTGGCACTCCTCCTGGTGAGGCCAGGGCTGTGGGCCCGCCTGTTGATGACTTCCAAGTCAGCTGCAAAGGGCCCACCAGCGCGATCTCTTGGTCTTACTGGTATCTCCCAAGAGGCTAAAGGTGCTGCATCATGCCTGTCCTGTGAAGGCCGCTGTAAGATCTCACCCCTATCTCCACTGGAAACAGCAGGTGGTGGTAAGGCTTGCCGTGCAGCTGAATTTCCTCCAGTTATGTGTGGGAGGACTGGAGCCAGCATCACTTGCAGGCTTTGATTTTGGTGATCCAACAAAGCTTGCAACCATGACAGGGTTCGATCAGGCTCAGAAGGGCCCGCTGTAGCTCCTTCTTCAGTCATTCTTGAATGTTATTTTCTTGTCTCTTTTGTCCTATTCTATTTATTTTAATTATTCACCTTATTTTCTTCTCTTTTTTTTGTAATTGTCTCTTTTTTAACTTATCTTCTTTTCTGTGCAATAATGGACATGCAATGTCTTTAATGTATGACAGTCTTTGCTCTGGCTTTATTATTGTTGTTATCACAGTACCTGGGGTTATGTACTAGTAACCTCCTGCAGGTGGTGGTGTTGCTCCACAGCTGACGAGTTCATGACGGCAGGGCAGTAGTTGCCCTCATCGTGCTGTGCGCAGTTTAGCTTGGTGATTTGGGCACATTAACAGTCCTCTATGATGGAAAACCACAGCTAGCAAGCAGCAGTGTTGTGACAGTGGCTCCTGTTATCACTCGCTGGCTCATGCAAGCCCCAGTTAGCTTCCGTTAGCTCCGGTTAGCATCCGTTAGCTTTAATTAGCTTTCACTAGCTCCCTTCTCTGTCAGATGGATGTACTCACGGTTGGAAAAGTTTTGCAGGAATCCCACTTCTGACACCAATTGCTGTGCTCGGACCTTTTGATGAGTTGTAATCCTTTGTGCGTGGGTGGAAAGTACTTCACACAACAAGGAATCTTCGTTTGTAGACTTTAGACTTCAGCCGGTAAGTACAGAACATACATCTCAATGACAGCTTTTTAGGTTGGGTTGTGGCCTCTAGCTCGGGCACAGAACAGCAAGCTAGGCTGTCCATGCAGTGAGCCGTGAGCACCGTTCAACATCCAATAACAAACTGAAAACATGGTAATCTCGTTACATTCTCATGCATGCTCACGTGACTCTCACTAACCAATCAACATGCTATATTTAGCAACACATAACACATCTTATGACAGGATAATGGAGGGTCAAACTTAACGTTTGTGATCTGCCTTACAATATAAAACCAAAATCAGTTCTCATTTGTTCTGACTCAGCAGCTGCTCTGATGGCTTTAAGAGGAGGTAAATCGAAAGCTCGGCCTGATCTTGTTAAAGAAATATTGTCTGTTCTGTTTCGAGTTGGAAAGACTGGGTGTGAAGTCAAGTTTTGTTGGGTTCCTGGACATGCTGGAGTTGAGAGAAATGAAATTGCAGATTCTATAGCAAAGGCAACCCTGCAGAAAGAAGTAATAGATTTAAATATATCTCTAGGAAGAGTGGAACTGAGAGAAAGAATCAAAGAGTGTTGAAAAAGAATGGCAGGAATTGTGGGAAAAGGAGACTAGCGGAAGGTATTATTTTTCTTTACAGCCCCTGGTTAGAAAAGCCAGTTATAGTTTTGGAACTCGAAGTGATTCTGTTAAAATCTGCAGACTGAGGCTTGGGCATTGTGGATTAAATCATTATCTGCACATTATGGGGAAGCATCCAGATGGATTATGTGAATGTGGGTGTTCAGAAACAATTAAACATGTTTTTTGGAATATCAGCTGTATAGAACAGAGAGGAGCTCTTTGTATAAAGGGTTGTCAGAGCTGGGAGTTGAGACATTTTCTGTTAAATCTATTTTTGGACAGGGTGAGAATCATCAGATGATTACAAGAGAAGCCTTACAGTTCCTGCGTGAAGCAGGGCTGTATGTGAGAATATAAAAAGACTTTGTCCAGTGGAGGGCAGTGGAAAAGAAGAAGAAGAAGAAGAAGGCACCTGCGCAGCTCCGCAGCTCTGAAACCCCCTATCTATCACTCTGCCCCTTAGTAGGGGCCCCACCCCTTCTAGGTTCTAATGTTAGCTTGAATCTGACACGCATGAGGCAGCAGGCCACTCTGTATTACAAGTGTATTTCTTGTGAATACTGGTGGCCAGCACCTTGTTGCCGCGTTTTACTTAGTCTTGTACACATGCAACTGGTCGTTTTGTTTTTGTCATGTATTTCCCACTCCAAACTGACCACACACACACCATCTAAATGTGAAGCAGATTTTCTCTTCTGTGCTTTGGAGCAGTGCCGTAGAATATAACAGAGTTGCGACAACGGAAGTCCAAAATGTTTGTGCGTCACGTGACTCATGTAGACCTCGGATAGTTCCTGGAAGTTACTGGCGGGCCGTTTAAATACATAATACTGAAAGACAGAACTCAGATTTTTGGTAAGTAGCTGTCAATAACTACATTGATTTATAATATATGTCTAGCACGCCATAAACAGTTACATCTTTATGTTGTTTTTTAAAGTAAAATGTGCTAATATTTGAGGATTAGTGTTAGTTTACTACGGTTAGGTAAGACTCTATTAATCCCAACCTTGGAAATTCACATTACAGCAGCTCAGAGCTCAGAGCAGAGGTAATAGAAAAAGGATAAAATATTTTTTAAATACAAATTAGACATAATGAAAATAATAGAAAATCCATATACACCTTTCACTGAAACAGATACTGTATGCTCATGATTAATAGCTGCACATGATGAGTGTAATACACATATGTGTAGTATTTTTACTGTGAAAATATAGAAATGTATAGATATCCCACAGGAAGTGGCAAAATATTGCACACAGGAATATTACACAGTATGTACACACTGCACAGTTTAAATATAAGGGATGTGGATAAGGATAGTATGTATTTATATATGTATACAGGCCAGTATATGTATATTAATGACATAGCATAATTATATGATAGAAATGTATTATTACACAGTATAGGCCTAACTATGTGTAATGTGTATATAACATATATTGTTGTCTGCCTTGTTTAAATATGTTAGTCTTTCCTTATCTTGGTGAAACAGCATGTTGCTTTTATTGCTTTAAATTATGTTTTCAATTCTGTCGTTAGTCTTGTATGGTTGTCAAGAGTAATCACATCCTAACATTTATTGATAATGTAATGATTGTAATGATTTATAACTAATGTTATCTTAATTACTTTCAGTGGGACAGAAGGAGACCGACGACAGGTGACTACCAATGACTGCTAAGTGACAGCACAATGGGTCACTGGGCTAGCAGCAGCAGCAGCAGCAGTTTATAGATTTATATATTTTATGTATCTTTGTCTTTTTACTATGTACTTATTTACTATAACAAATTAATTTCTAATAAACTCAGAAAGTGACTTGGATGTAAAGCAGTTTGTCTGTGCCCTTCCTTCTGTGTTGTCCTCTTGTACAGTTTCCACCATGGTGCTGTGTGGGGAGGTTCCAATCGTTTAGAGAGAGAGGTACGCATACACAATTTCTTCATTGACACAGAGATGAGAAAAGTACATCACAGCCAGTCTTTTCTGCTGTAACTCCATTGTACTGCTAGCATGTGCTGCTTACTTCCGGGAACTATTGAGAGGCTCTGCGAACCGCCATTGCTGTGAAAAAAATGGCCCATTAGAGTGAACGGAGATGACGCAACTCTCTATTCAAGGGCTCTGCTTTGGAGGCTCTATCTCTGCAACGGATTGGTCGAGTTTAGTGATTGACACCTCATTTGACTCATTAGAGCCAATAGAATGAGGCTATACCTACCAAAATGAGATTGGCAGCACTGTAAACCAATCAGAGTCAGCAGAACGCTGTTGTGGGGCCGGAACCTAAAGCCCGTCATGTTCGCCCGGATTCATTTGAACACAACACAACGGCCCAATCCCAAACCAGCCCCTATCCCCTCGCCTTATTCACTCCCCCTCTGTTTGTGCGGTCACGCAGAGCTCCGCCATATTAAGGGCCGTCCCAAACCAATTATCGCTGTGTGCCAGTGGACTGCTCTTTGGCAAGCTGTTTTAACATTTAATTGCTAAGTTTGACTATCCGGAATTACCATTATAGATATCAACACCATTTCGACTAGTCGTAATGTCATTGTGACTAGTATGCATTTTAATTGAAGATATCTATGACGTCATTCTGACTAGTCAAAACTACAGTTACAGATATCTGTAATTAGATTTTGACTAGTCAAAACTCTAATTTAAGATATCTGTAATTCAGTTTTGTCTAGTAAGATTCAAACTACTTTTGCCATAATTAATGGGGTTTCTCATTATAGATATCTCCAATGTAGTTGCGGATATCTGCAACTGAATTGGAGATATCTATAATTCAGTTGCAGATATCTACAACGTCATTTTGACTAGTCATAATTGAAGTCTGTCTCTCGCCTGTCTCTCGGCTGCTTGCCATCTGCCTGACACAGAATTTCAAAATAAAGGCATATCCTAAAGATGATGAGATGGATCGATGGTTTCCCTTTGCCTGGGTAAAACTAGATTGTTGGTCATTGAATCCATAAATTGAACAAAATCAGTGGATTATTAGACTCCTACTTATATTACATTACATATAGGCTGAATCAGGCTGGTCCTGAACACTAACAACACATTCTGAAACAGTTCCAGTTACCCATAATGTCAGCAGTATTTATAGCCCATGTAGAACTCAATGAAAGTCATCCTCTGTAAAAGTTGTTTTTTCAGTATTAAAAGGTTAACTAAGTCCGTGTTGTGAAGCCAAAGCTTTTAAGCAAAAGCTCGTCATTTTGAGAAATATGTTTATCCTATTCGCTTTTCAGCGGAGAGTGAGATGTTAAGATGAGCCCTTTTTACACAGAGATGGTGCTATAGAGCCGATACCAAGTCCCTTCTTTATGTTGTGTTTTTAGTTTAACACAGAACAAAACAACAGTGGCATCATGCCACTCCAGTGTGTGATTCTCAATAGTATACTGGCGTTCTGGAAGCAAAAGATGTCATGAGTGGTGTGACGTTATAAACAATAACAGTCATTTTCCATCCCTGCTATACGGCATCTGATCTCGTCCTCTGCCCGTAACACAACTACAAAAGGTCACACCGATCCCGTCTGTGATCCTACTCTGCCAGCTGTCCCTTTTACACAGACATCAATTTGGCACTGTTACTACCTCCGCTGCCCGTTCCAGGCAGAATATTTGTGCCGTGAATGGGCAGTCTAAAACTGGCTTTTGATGTTACACATGTCTTTATGGTATATGAAGCTGCAGCCAACTAGCCAGTTAGCTTATCTTAGCATAAAGACTGGAAACAGCTGGTCGGATTTAACCAGTGGAATATAACATGTTAATAAGTGAGCAGTAGAGCAGCTGCTCGGTAGATTTTTTTTTTTTTTTTTTTTACCTTAAAACAGAGGAAGGCTTGCTGTTTCCTCTGTTTCCAGTCCTTGTGCTAAGCTAAGCTAACTGGCTGATGCTTGTAGCTTCATATTTAAGAGATGTGAAAATAGTGACAATCTGTACATCTAAGTCTCCACAGAATGGCAAATAAGCCTATCGGGCTGTAAAAAAATAAACAAACAAAAAAATACACAAATAAAAAACAAAACAAAACAAAAAAAGTGACATTTTAAAAACTCAGTGAACTGAATTTCTAAAAAGTGTGACCTTCTTTCTTTCAGGATGTTTAAAGCACAACTGAAAAGGTATTCACAGCTAAACTTTTCAGAGACGTTCAGCTTTCTTTAATTATTTTAGCATATTGAAGGTTTGTAGGTAGAACTCCTTTGAGCACCAGCTGGTTCTGTTCCTGTGGACTGAAGGTCAGAAAACTACGGAAGCGCATTGCATTCACTGGATAGAAAAAAATTAGATAACTTATCTCGTAATTATGAGAAAAGATCTCATAATTACGAGACAACAGGATCTCGTAATTATGAGATCAGGAAAGGTTCCACATTGGCCACTGCTTGGCTCAGAACCACATACTGCACATCCATGAAGGGGGGTCAGAGCTACTGTAACCAGCTGCCACTCGGGCGGCGCCATCTTGACTATATCCCATATCTTTATTATACTGTGTATATATTGTAAATAGTCTTGTGTGTATGTACAGTAATTCAATTTAGTGCCTTACTTTTACTAAGGTTTTTTTTAATTTATATTCATTATGTGTATATATATATATATATATATATATATAAAAGTATATAATGTACATTTTTATATATACATATACTGTATACACATTTTATATTTTTTAATCTTTAATTTTCTTTTATTCAAGCTACATTTTCACCCTCCTTTTCCTGTCTGTGCTTTGAGCTGCTGTGACTTGTGAATTTCCGAAGCGTGGGATTAATAAAGTTTTATCGTATCTTATCTTATTTTATGAAGAAGTAAATTCATATATGTCTATGGGTAAATTAACAACTTGGTTTCTTTACGACTAGACGGTTCCATTGACTCAGCTGTACTCCTTGAGGATCTAGGATTTTTAGCAGGTGCCGCACAGTTCTCTGAGTCACTATCAAACCAGCTTGGATGCATTTCAAATGTATGAATTTGTATCCATGAAGCATCCCGTTTTGGTTCAACTGCTCCTGCAGAAAGAGAGCGACATCCAACACATCAGACTGGGCTTTCCGTCTGAACAATCCCAATGACTTGAGATGCCTGCGCAGTGTTGACATACTTAATACCATCCTCATTTTTAAGAAACATCAGTATTTCCCATTGTCTCAACTGAGAAGGTAGTAATAGCAGATTAACTGCGATAGCGCCATCATTGCCCACTGATTATCGAGGATTTACAGGTGACAAGAACTTTTTCTTTATCTTATCTCGTACTTACGAGATCAATCTTTTCTCATAATTATGAGATCGGGATCTCGTAATTACAAGACGTGGTGTCTAATTTTTTTTTATCCAGTGAATGCAATACGCTTCCGTAGAAAACCTCAGTTCTGTACATACGAAGCACATCAGGACTTTGAAAAAACAAATAAGAAGGTTCAGTCTGAGCGCGTGCAGTGAGCAGCAGTGTTACATGTCTGCAGGTGGTGTTATCAGATGGAAGAGGTCACTTTCCTTCATACATCCATCAGTTTGGAATGCGAAGACGGCTGCTGGCCAATAAGAGCGTCAGATACTACATTATGTAGGTCACACACACACACACACACACACACACACACACACGCACATTTCAGTACTTCATTTTCTGTTTTGTGGATTTTCTTTGGCAGTGATGTTTTTCAGCTCTGATATCAACCCGACCTAACTATGTGGAGTTTCACAGCAAAGCCAGAGTGTTTTTATGCTTTTAGGCTGAGCAGGAATGAAAAATGAATTTTCCGTCCATTTTGGGAATCCAAAAAGATAAAACACTAATCAGGAAAATAAAAGGAAATATCATGGGAAAAACAGTTGGTAATCCCTCTTTGCACAAAAAACAACAATAATTTTTTCCCCCTTTTTTGGAAATAGTTTTTTTTATGATCAATAGGGAGGAAAGAAGGTCTTTGGGGGAAAAAAAATCAGACATGCTCCTTCTCTGTTCAGCTAGACGGTCAATATTACAACATAGGGGATGAGACAATGCCAATATTTCAATGTACAGGACAAAACAATGCCAGTGTTACAACGTAAGGGAAGAGAGAATGCTGATGTTACAACGTGGGGGACGAGAGAGTGCCGATGTTACCACACAGGTGACAGGAGAGTGCCAATGTTACAGCACAGGGGACAATAAAGTTCCGATGTTACAACATAGAGGACGAGAAAGTGCTGATGTTACAACATAGGGGACAAGAGAGTGTTAATTTGATCATATAGGGGACGAGGGGGGATGAGAGAGGGCCAATGTTACAACATAGGGGAGGAGAGGGTGCTGATGTTACAATGTGGGGGAGTAAAGGGTGCTGATGTTACAATGTGGGGGAGTAAAGGGTGCTGATGTTACAACGTAGGGGACGAGAGAGTGTCGATGTTACAATGCAGGGGACGAGATCGCGCCAATGTTACAACACAGGGGACGATGGGGGACAAGATAATGCCGATGTTACAATGTATGGGAAGAGAGAGTGCCATTTTTACAAAGTTGGGGACAAGAGAGTGCCGATGGTACAACATAAGGGACAATGGGGGATGAGAGAGTGCTGATGTTACAATGTAGGGGTGGAGAGGGTGCTGATATTACAATGTACGGGACAAGAGAGTGCCGATGTTACAACACAGGGGACAATGGGGGACAAGAGAATGCAGATGTTACAAAGTAAGGGACAATGGGGAATGAGAGAGTGCCGATGTTACAATGTAGGGGTGGAGAGGGTGCCGATATTACAATGTAGGGGGACGAGAGAGTGCCGATGTTACAACAAAGGGGACGATGGTGGACAAGAGAATTCCAATGTTACAGTGTATGTGAAGAGAGAGTGCCATCATTACAAAGTAGGGGAAAAGAGAATGCTGATGTTACTCTGGTGGGAACAAGAGAGTGACTAGGGTTGGGACTCGTTAGGATTTTAACAATTCTGAATCCTTACCGATTCCTTCTTAACGGTCCAATTCCTTACCGATTCCTCTTACCGATTTCTACATTATATTCATTATACTTGCTATACTTAAACAAGTATATAATAAACACAAATGCAATCATACAAATACAAAAACTTTATTCTAACTGTTGCAAAGTACAATTAGATGAAAATACACATTTGTGTGTGGTGGGTATTTCAGATTTAGAGCTTGTATCATTTCCCTGAGAATAAATAACAACAAAAAGTGATTCTCTGATTTCTACAGTAACACTATTAAAATTAACCACAACAATGTAATACAAAATACTTATATGCATTCATGCTTGGGCACTGTTATTTACTTGACAACACCTGAACATAACACACACAGACACACATTGGCAGTTTGTTTCTACCTCTTCCCTCGCTGGAAGCGGACCTCCCGCTGCCAGCCTCCGCCTTGATTATTCGCTGAAAATTAAATAAAAGAGGGAGATAGGTGTCTCCTATTTTATCTTATTTTGTTATATTTCTACCACTCCCCTCGCTGGAAGCGTCGGACCTCCCGCCGCCCGCTCCCGTTGCCCGCTCCCGTCTCAAACACGGAGGTCTCTCTCCGTTGAGCACCTGGCGCACGCCCGGCCTGTTAAATAGCCTGTAACCACGACAACTGTGTGACACAAACTCAGTGCTTTAGTGATTAGATAATGTCGGACTCGGTCGGGTTTGGACAGAAATATGCCTGTGCCGCACTCTAATGGAAATGCACGTGACGGTTTATTTATTTAAATTTTTTTTTTGTACAATCTAGGAACCGTTTGCAGGAACCGTTACGCCAAATGTGATGGAACCGGTTCCGGAACCGGAACTTTGGACCCGGTTCCAAAAAAGAACCAGATCCGGATCCCAACTCTAAGAGTGACGGTGTTACAACCAAGGGAACAAGGAAGTGCTATTGTGACTCTGTAGGGAACGAGTTGCTGTGTTACAAAGTAGGTAATGAGAAAGTGCTGATGAGTGCTTTAACTGCAGGGAATGAGAGAGTGTTGAGGTTTCAGAAACAGAAGTCCCAGTGTTTCACTGTAGTCAGAAGAGAGTGCAGAAGTTACACCCAAGGGAATGAGAGACATAGTAAACAAATTTGTGCTGTAGCTTACATGTCATAGGCAGACAGCATGTTGTTGGTGGTATTAAAATATGAATAAATTTAGATCATTTGAATTTCATCTTCTCTTTTTAGAAAGTATCATCCTGCATCAGAACACTGAATTCTATATGTGAGTTAAGTATAGAGACCTCAGACAATGATGTGCTTTCTGCCAATAAAACAGTGTTTCCTGTTTGGTGTGAAGGGTTAAATTTGAGAGACGTAGTTCCTCTGGTCCACACAGAGTTTTTTCACAGATGATCCGGAGGAAGCCTCAGGGTGCAACTTTCATCTGCTGCTCTTCTTAATTAATCACAACTCAAGCAGAAGAGTTCAGCTTCCTGCAGGGTTTTTAATTAATCACCTTTACTGGGAAACATTTGTTACATCCACCTGACTGATGAGAAAAATTGAGGACATTTGTCATGCTGCACAACCTGAGACAGCCTCTACAGTATTCTTCATTTATAATATCACACATGTTGGATTGCCTGTAGCGCCAAGAGGTTGTTCAGAAAAGATCTAATTTATGATCAAAGCATACCATTTGCTGCAGGTTGGCAACTTTACTGTATCACCAAAGAAGGATGTTGATTTTGCAAAATTATATTCCATGTCAATGCTTTTAAAAGTCTTTTTTTTTAACAACATCTGCACATGGCAACTTCAGTATAGTTCAGGTATACCAGGCTGAGGTAGGACACAAACTTGCAATGCAGACCGCTGTCTCCAGTATCAAAGTCTCTAATTTTGAGACACCAAAGACACTATATTTTTACACTAATCTTCCCGGATAGCACACATACATCTGGCCGATGTCAGCCTAAGGATGACACATCGCTCCCATAATTTAACGTCTGACAAGCGTTGGCCACATGGGCGGATATC
Source organism: Epinephelus lanceolatus (assembly GCF_041903045.1). NCBI lineage: Eukaryota > Metazoa > Chordata > Actinopteri > Perciformes > Serranidae > Epinephelus > Epinephelus lanceolatus. The sequence continues at coordinate 5,357,448 of NC_135753.1, read as the reverse complement.
TTTAAATTTAATACTCTTTTGTCCCAGCTTATCAAACGTCTCTGTTACGTCGGCTTTGGGTTGGCCCATACCTGCCCACATACGGAAGTCGCCACGGAAGGCGGAATTTCATCTCCGAGGTCTTTGTTTGGAACTGAGCTCGCAGGTCGCAGCATCTCATCGCAGTTGGTTTCAGATAAGCTAATTGGAATAAATTGGCAGAAAATAGCTTTGTTGTTTATTCTGTGACCGTTAAAAGAGGTTCCTGGTGAGTGGTGAGACACAACTGGGTGTATATAGCTTAGCACAGGTCCCCACCAGCTAACGTTATCTTTTGTTAGCTGTTAGCTAGTTTAGCTCATGTTAGCTAACAGGCTACAACTGTGGTGTTTTCATTTTATTTTCCCTAGTTGACTGCTTATCTGGTTATCGTGAGCACTCGTTTTGGGTTAAAGTGGAAGTGCCTGGAGCTCCCACCCATGGTCCCAGGCAGTGTTGGTTAAGAGTTACTTTAAAAGTAATCAAAGTACGTTACTGCGTTACTTTTTGTAAAAAAGTAACCAGTTACTTTACTGCATTACTCCCTGAGTAAAGTAACTCAATTACTTTAAAAGTACTTCCAACGTTACTCCCTGAGAAAAGTAACTTAAGCACTTTTAAAGTACTTTTGAGTATTCTACATTTCCTATTGGGCAATGGCCCACAGGGCGCTAAGCCTACATTTTTTGTCTCCAAAATTAAAGTTATGGACCACTTGCCCTTCACTGAGATCCAGTTCTCCCATCACAGCCGCCACTTTGACCAGTAGAAACACAGAACGATCTGCTGCCGTAGACAACTGTATGACAACAGCACCCCAGCATTTTTAATATTTCCTCTAGGGATGTTACCACACAGAGTAAAAGGGGGAAATGATGATGTGAAACAGCAGAGGCACTTTGTCAACCCTCTGAGTTAACCTTACTGTCATTAGCATCAAGCTAGCAAACAATGGTACATCCTCACGGTCGGACATAAAGTAATAACATTAACAAATAGCGGCGGGGCTTTTACTCACCACAACTGCAGAGGCTCCCAGCTTCATTTGAAACAAACTACATTATAGACGGTCCATTATTTATTAATCCTTCTGTGTGTGTATATATTTACTTTTTTTTTTACTTTTGTCTTTGTAAAGTTAACATATCGCACCGTCATTTCAAACTCAACACTTGTTTCAAATTAAAAGCCCCTTATAACCTCGGCTAGAGAATCCCTCCATTTTCTAAATAGGCTTTTATTCTGAAACATTTGTCAGAACTTCGTGTGGAAGATACAGTAGCTTGACAGTTTACATATGGCGCTTCAAATGTAGGTCCTGCCATCTGCTGATGCTTTTAGGTGACTACAACAACATGTCGGCTGGGACATGAACAGACACAGTTCTGGCAGTGACTCAAATAATAGTGAAAGTAATAAAAACAGAATAACCCAATGACATCACACATGCCATGAAAGACGACCGGGGATAATTGGTGAGTACCAGCGTGTAGCGTGTACCAGGCATAATGCAAGCCCTGAGTCTGAAACATGTCTGTCAGCGAGTCCTACTCCACCTATTTAGACTCCACTGTAGACAACGGCAGCATTTCTCCGACCACGTAGCGAGCCACAAGCTCCGTGGCTTCTTTCAGACTGATAGGTTTAATGTTATCTCCGTTATTAGAACCAAACGACAGCCGTTGCTGTTTCGGAGCTGAAGGACCAGCGTTCTAAAAGTAACGGAAGTAACTGATGTCTTGTTTGAAAATGTACTTAAGTATTTGATTTCTCAAACAGCAAACTAACGCGTTAGGTTACTCGTTACTGCAAAAAGTAATCAAAGTACTCTAATGCGTTACTTTGTAACGCGTTATACCCAACTCTGGTCCCAGGCAGGGTTCGAGACTTGGGATCCACTCATAGGTCCCGTTTATAGGACGATTTCAACTGAAAACGGTAAACTTTAGTTGTGTTTTGGCTGATCGTTTACACGACAGCGCCTTTTGAAAACGGGTTCCAGAGTACAATTTTTTTGAAATGGCACTGTCTCCATTGTCATGTAAACTTGCAATATGCCGTCCCTCTGAAAACGGAGACTTTTCGCACATGCGCATTACGGTTCCAGTCACTAGACGCGAGAAAGTTGACCATCACAACAACAACCCCGAGCTCTGTTTGTGCTGCTCCCCCTGTTGAATTATCAACGCTTCTCCAGCAAAGTGTAGATCTACTGTAGCAACTCCACCTCGTCGTGGTCCTCTCCGCTCTTCTCACTCCCCTTGAGCACCCGTTCTGGGATACACAGCGTCGGCCCACCCGGCCTGACCTCCGCGGCCCTCCCTGGACGGATGCTCAAGTGTGGGGGAGAGGAACAGAGAGGACCGCAGAGGTCAGGCAAAGTGGGCCGACACTGTATCCCAGAACGGGTGTTTAGGTTTGGGTGAGAGGAGTGGAGAGGACTGGCAATGATAATGTATAGTTACCTGGGCTTCATCAATCAAATTACGCGTTACTGCCCAACACTGATTATAACTATTAAATAAGAAAGTAGTATGTAGGTATAGCAAAAAATGAAAATAAACTTCAGGTTGCAGCCTCCGCTTGGAAAATTAAACAGTCCTAAAACTGTGGTCCTGAAACTGCAGCCTCCGGTACTGCAGCTTTACCTTACTCTTTGTTTTTGTTTTTTTTTTTTTATACCTGTCTGCATTAGTCTTCGTAGCTTAGCACCACAAAAGGGTGAAAGCTTTTTATGAAGATTGATGCACTGTTAGTCTTGCAGTCAAGTATTTTAAACCCATACTGTGCATAATTGTGACCGTCACCCACCCTCCCTGGAGACTAACCTATCAGCCTTTATTGGAAAAACTTCCTAACTTCCTAGGACTCGCTGACAGACATGTTTCAGACTCAGGACTTGCATTATGCCTGGTACACGCTACACGCTGGTACTCACCAATTATGAGCCAGAGAGGGCCGTGATACACCATAGTGTGTCAAGGGGAAAGTAAGGGACAAGCAGGGGGGATTGAGGGACAGGTGCTTAAGTCCTGAGTTATATAGCGACAGTGCATGCGGAGAGGAAGGAAAAAAAAAAAAAAACAGAGGAGAAACAGGCAGTGTAGCTGATGTATTGTGGCCTTGAGGTTGTTGTGCTCCATACAGATTACCAAAAATAAACAAATAAATGTATAAAAGAAAAGACGAAAAAAAAAAACACAACAAAAAAACAAACAAAAGAGAAGTCTATACTGAACACCAGAAATGTGAGAGTCCTGGTGGTGGAGGAAAGCCCGATTGTGGAGAAGAGTTGCCAGAGCAGTGTGGTAGGTTTGAGAAGCAACTGAGCCCCTTTTGAATGATCCCATCGGTTCTTTGCGATGCGTCACGGAGCTGAGTATCGAACATGCATGCGTGTATTTGAACCCTCCCAATGTGTTTATGAGAACCATCACCAGGGTCCAGGGTCAATGTCCCAGCCCAGCGGGGGAAGGCACCCCAAGGCCTCAGGAGCGCCCAGACCCCACGCCCAGGGAGCCGCAGAGGCTGCGGGACACCATGCAGGTCCAAGGACCCAGGGTGGCAATGGCCAGCACCCCCAGAGAGCCAGAGACACACCCCAGATGGGCGGGGCAGGAAGGCCCGCTCACCCACCGCCCAACGCAGCTTTACCTTACTCGATGTTGCGGCTCCGTGTGAACGGAGATTGTTTCAATAACGTCGTCATATAAACGCTAACGTTTTCTAAAACGCAAAGGACAGACTTTTCCGTTTTTAGAGAAACCGTTGTTGTCTAAATAGGGCCATAATAGTGAAGTTTAAGGATACATTCAGTATGTTATTCTCTTGTTGATTTTATGGACAATTAATCAGTCGAGGTCTCCTCCTCTGCAAAGCAAACTGACCCGGTGGCTACAGGTAATAGCGCAGTTTTGAAACCACTGTTTTTCCAAGATGAAGGACTGATTGTTGAGCTGCTGTTAACAGTTAACGGAGTTAACTGATTCCCCTATTTAACAGTTTCAACACTTAATTAAGCAGAGTGACAGACCCAAAGCCTTCAATCTGGCTAAAAGACAGCTAAAATGCTAAAAAAAAAAAAAATACAGTGGTGAAGTTGGGATTTGTTTCTTGAAGTTACACTGAACAAAAATATAAACGCAACACTTTTGTTTTTGCTCCCATTTTTCATGAGCTGAACTCAAAGATCTAAAACATTTTCTATACACACAAAAGACCATTTCTCACAAATATTGTTCACAAATCTGTCTAAAATCTGTGTTAGTGAGCACTTCTCCTTTGCCGAGATAATCCATCCCACCTCACAGGTGTGGCATATCAAGATGCTGATTAGACAGCATGAATATTGCACAGGTGTGCCTTAGACTGGCCACAATAAAAGGCCACTCTGAAATGTGCAGTTTTGCTTTATTGGAGGGGGTCTGGGGGGGTCAGAAAACCAGTCAGTATCTGGTGTGACCACCATTTGCCTCACGCAGTGCAACACATCTCCTTCGCATCGAGTTGATCAGGTTGTTGATTGTGGGCTGTGGAATGTTGGTCCACTCCTCTTCAATGGCTGTGTGAAGTTGCTGGATATTGGCAGGAACTGGAACACGCCATCGTATACGCCGATCCAGAGCATCCCAAACATGCTCAGTGGGTGACATGTCCGGTGAGTATGCTGGCCATGCAAGAACTGGGATGTTTTCAGCTTCCAGGAATTGTGTACAGATCCTTGCAACGTGGGGCCATGCATTATCATGCTGCAACATGAGGTGATGGTCGTGGATGAATGGCACAACAATGGGCCTCAGGATCTCATCACGGTATCTCATTCAAAATGCCATCAATAAAATGCACCTGTGTTCGTTGTCCATAATATACGCCTGCCCATACCATAACCCCATCGCCACCATGGGCCACTCGATCCACAACGTTGACATCAGCAAACCGCTCACCCACACAACGCCACACACGCTGTCTGCCATCTGCCCTGAACAGTGAAAACCGGGATTCATCCATGAAGAGAACACCTCTCCAACGTGCCAGACGCCATCAAATGTGAGCATTTGCCCACTCAAGTCGGTTACGATGACGAACTGCAGTCAGGTCGAGACCCCGATGAGGACGACAAGCATGCAGATGAGCTTCCCTGAGACGGTTTCTGACAGTTTGTGCAGAAATTCTTTGGTTATGCAAACCGATTGTTGCAGCAGCTGTCTGGGTGGCTGGTCTCAGATGATCTTGGAGGTGAACATGCTGGATGCGGAGGTCCTGGGCTGGTGTGGTTACACGTGGTCTGCGGTTGTGAGGCCGGTTGGATGTACTGCCAAATTGTCTGAAACGCCTTTGGAGACGGCTTATGGTAGAGAAATGAACATACAATTCACGGGCAACAGCTCTGGTGGACATTCCTGCAGTCAGCATGCCAATTGCATGCTCCCTCAAAACTTGCGACATCTGTGGCATTGTGCTGTGTGATAAAACTGAACATTTTAGAGTGGCCTTTTATTGTGGCCAGTCTAAGGCACACCTGTGCAATAATCATGCTGTCTAATCAGCATCTTGATATGCCACACCTGTGAGGTGGGATGGATTATCTTGGCAAAGGAGAAGTGCTCACTAACACAGATTTAGACAGATTTGTGAACAATATTTGTGAGAAATGGTCTTTTGTGTGTATAGAAAATGTTTTAGATCTTTGAGTTCAGCTCATGAAAAATGGGAGCAAAAACAAAAGCGTTGCGTTTATATTTTTGTTCAGTGTATGTGCTTATTGTCTTTTCTGTCTCTTGCAGGCTGCCAGGAGAAGTGGACTGGCCATCAGATATTGTTTGTGGAAATTTGAAAATAAAGTTTCTCAAATTGACTTTTGTCTCTTCATTGTGCACACTTACACATGAAATAGGTTAACAGTTAGCTATTTTTGAATGTTAGCACTGATTTCTCACATTGGATGGTGAAATGTTTGTAGTTTAAAAGGTCCGACCTAAATGAATAAAGGTTGTAGTTAACGAAGCATATGAATATTAATATAGAAGGAGCGCCCACTGAGTGCAGCTTCTTTTATTGATTGTTTGAATGTCGTGTGGTGGTCATTTTCGATTAAAGGCCGACTTCTCAGCGACGTATTGGTAATGAGCAAACACTCTCCCTGCTACGTCTTAACGATCTAAACTTGATATATCGGGCCGACTTCGGCCAGATGTATGTGTGCTATCTGGGGTGAGAAAACTGTTTATTCTCCATCTGTGTAAATGGCTTCATTTTCACTCTTTTTTCCCTCTTATCTAACTAACAAACACGAACACACATCATGTCCTGCACCTTAGCTGTTTGAAAGAGCCACCACACAAACATTCAAAGGTGCACAGCAAACTTCAGTGTGCAGGCTAAAATACTAACCAGCTGCTAAGCCACAGTTTATTAATTGGCAAGTAAATATACCTGAAAATGTCACATCAGTTGGTTTAGATCTGGTGTGGCCCTTACTCTTCAGATGTAAGTTGGTGTAGTTGGCCCAAGCATTGTTGGGGGCTTTTTCAGAACTAGACACCTGTATTTATACTAAATAAGATTTAGCCTTTAGTGGAGGGTATATGCAGGTATATGGGGCATACCCACCTCTTTTTCTGGCTATTTACAGTATACCCACCTATCAGCCAAAAAGCCACGGGAATATATGAGAGTATACTCGCTTCCTTCTCAATAACCTACCCATCTACCAAGTAGTACACATACCTCATCAACTACCACTAAACCACTGCTCCTGCAACCCTGCGTCCTTATATGGGGACATTACACTTTGGGGTTGCTGCACCTTATACTTCATTCTTCTTAACTTAGACCTGTTGTCCTCATTCATGGATGCTTTTGTGCCACCTAGTGGTAGCAAAAGCACAATACACCAATCCATGGAAAAACGAGTGCCATCTCTGCCAAATCAGTCTGCAGATGATTCTGAATCAAAAGTGGAGAGGGTGCAAACCCTGATCAAATGATATAGTAGGATACGGCCGTAGGCCATAATATAGCGGAGTTACGACAGCGTGACGTCATTGCCGTAAAGTGGAGTCAGTTGTGATCAGTGTATGAATGGCAGCTGATGTAAATAAAGACACAAGGAGCACACAGTCGTTGTCCGCACGTTATAACACATTCAAATTTGTTTATATTCCAAAACATTTGTAGTTTGATTTGACATACAGATTTAACTAATGTTAGTGATAATAACAAGCTAAGATGCTGTTTATCAGGGAGTACTTGTTTGAGGACATTTGGACTTTACAATTGTCTCATTTAAAGACATTGGGACTTTATTATTAGTACATGTTTCAGGATGTTGGGACTTTACTATCATCTTGTCTGAGGACACTGGAACTTTACTGTCATCTTTGGACTTTATTATCCTCTCTGTGAGGACATTGGAATTTCATTATTGTCTTGTTTGGGGATGTTTGTACTTTACCATTGTCTTGTTTGAGGACATTAGGACTTTATTATTATTATCTTGTTTGAGGACGTTAGGACTTTACTATCTTTATTGAGGTAAAAGGCAATGTTTAATTTTTTATACTTATCCACTTTTTTTTTTAATTTAAAAACTTAAATTTTAATTTAAGAAAGTTCGCATTTCTTATGTAAAAAGTTATAATGAAGAACTTCTCTATCTGTCCTTGGGAGGGGTTCAGCGTTGTGAAATGCAACTCTGTCCAATGTGTCGAGGCATCAGCGCATGTCACTGAGGTAAACTGGAGCCTGGGGTGACTGTAATGTTACACCAACGGTTAGTTTGACCTTCTGACCTGTCAGGGTCAGGAGTCCTGCTGGTAATCATCTCGCTACGCTTCTCTGGCTTCCAAAGGACTGTGGGAACTTTAAAGGACCAGATGACTGACATTAATGAGTTTAAAAATCTGGATTGATTAGAAATGAAGGGGAAATAAAACAAGTATCTGAATCTATGAGGTGCCTGCTAAGTGTTCTAAATTCTTCTTTACAGCTGCAAACTGCAAACATCTGTAAAACCATCAAAAAGCATCAACCCGAAGACTGTATTTATTCAGGAGGAAGTCTTTATTAGCACCAGGACGCCCTGTGGTGTCTGTTAATCATTTGATTCCAGATGTTTAGCAGAGCAGACCTCCCAGCGGAAACATCTGGAGACATCATTGTTGATCGGTGGTTTGAAGATTTATTCAGAAACAATTTGAAGGAACAGGGTCTGATTAGGTAGATCTATATCAGGTGTTAACCAGAAGACAGAACTCAAACTGCAAGTTTTGTTCTTATTTTAATTTTTGTTCTCATCTCAACATTTTTAATATTTTTCTGTATTTTTAGGTTAGAAATTTAAACCTGGACCTGGTTTCACATCAAAATAGTGATGACCAGTAGCTGTATATATAGTACAGAATGTGCCTATACAAATGTTCATGTAACTGTAGAAGTTAAGGCCTGTGCACACTGGGGAGTATGACCAACACAAAAATACAAAATACTCGCCTGCAATGCAAAAAGACATTGAAATAGACATTAAAATAGACTTGTTCCAAGTGACTTTGAGTGATTTTTAAGTTCCCTCTGGTAAGCAGTTACATAGTGTCTCAGGCTTTTATTGTGAAAGGTAAGAGCTGAAAGAGTAGATCTAGTATGTGCTGCATTTAGGCCTTTTTACACCAGGGATGAAACAAAAATACATTTGTTAACAATTTTTATGCCACCAAGCCGGTGATAGCCATAACTGGAGGCATTATGTTTTCAGAGATTCCTCCATCCCATTCACATTAAAGCAATATCTCAAGAACACCATGAGGGAATTTCTGCAAATTTGGCACAAATGTCCACTTGGACTCAGCGATGAACTAATTTTAATCTGTTGGTCAAAGGTCAAGGTTACTGTGACCTTGCTTGTCCCCTTCTTGTGAACATGATATCTCAAGAACACCTTGAGGATGGACCTTTGACTGAAGAATAAACTATTAGGATTTGGTGGTCAAAGGTCTAAGGTCACTGCAACCTCATAAAACATGTTTTTGGCTGTAACTCAAGAATTCTTACGCTAATTATGACAAAACTTCCCACAAATGTCTAATAAAATAAAATGATGAAGTGATGACATTTTATATCCAAAAGGTCAAAGGTCAGCTTCACAGTGACATCAAAATGATCTACATAGAACACTTTTCTGGCCACTATTCAATGTCATATCTCAGGAACACAAGGGGAAACATTTGGTCAGATACTGAATTGGTGACACTAATCTTGAGACTGCGCTGATTGTATATAGATCTTCTGTGCTGTCGGGGGGAAGATGTGTTTGAAGCATCCATGTTTCACAGACATGGATGTAAACTGTAAGTGAGACTTGACTGGTTCACAGAGGCATACAACCGGGGGATGGTAATTCTAGTTTGCATTTAAAACTTTCCCACAAAGTCTGTCATGAATATTCACATTTTGTGCATTCCTTTGAAAATTCAAGCTTCTCACACAATAGTTGTTTTTACCATAATAAACCCTCATTAAACTCTACACACTGGACACAGACTTGTTATTCCAAGGGTGCAATGTAGAAAAGTTAAAATATGGTTGAATTTCCTGTGGATGGTACCAAAGAAGCTTGTTATCGTAATAAGTTTAAATGCTTAGTTTCATTTTCACATTCATGACTGGCCTGAACAAAGTCCAAATGTTTTTATCATATGTAGCTTGTGTGGTTATTATTTAGTATTATTTCTGGTCACTCATTTTAGGAGACATCCTACACTTTAAACTACTACAGGTGCAAAAATTATTGTTCTGACTTGATTATTTTCAAACTATCTGCCCTACTATGAAAGGTGGCAGAAGATAGTTTATGATTAGTTTCTTCACAGAGAGCAGTAACTGTGGTCAGACTGGATTCCAGTGGTCCCCAGTTTTCATGGCAGAAGGAAAGTTTGAAAAAATGATCAGTGATGTGTGTTCACATACTGAGGGTGAAGTCACGCAGCAGAACAAGTTTCCTGAATCAGCTGCAGGAAAATAGATTAGAGACAGAGAAAATGACGTATGTTTCTGTTCATGCATGTTGCATGCTAACGTGTCAGTGTGGTGTGTGTGTCCTGCCAAAAAGGAAATCGCCCCTCAGCTGCATACTGACAGCAGCTCTCAGGGTTTCAGCATAAAGGCAGTATAGTAGGAAACTGATTTTGAAGTCAAAACTCCAAACCAGGATTTAAAATCTGCCTCCAAGAGTTTTTTTTTTTTTTTACAGTCAAAGTAACACAATCAGTTGCTCGAATGGATCAGAAATGCTCGGATGTGACCGATGTGTGGGGTGAAATCATATCTGGAGCTGTGATCAGTTCAGCTCTGAACATGTGAAACAGTTTACAGAGATCATGAGAACTCCCACACATCCATGCACACATGAGGGCCTCTGGGTCATGTCGGCGGCTCAATAATACATCCAGGTTACATTCAACCACACGCACACTTTCTCTGGTGGTGACTTCCAGATTGCTCCACATGAGAACCAGCAGATAAACCACCAGGCTCAAACCAGATCAGTACTTACAGTTTCTCACCTGACCGTGGCTCCGACAATGATTAAAGTCACAATGATAAGTTGTAGTTTATACATTTATGTCTGTGGTGCATCCTCTGAGTCATTCAACTAATTTAAACAGGAAGGATGTCTGCAAACATTTATGAATATTACAAGAGAAAAGTTTGTGCTACAGATCCGGACATGTGTTCAGTTAAACTCAATCTGCAGAAAAATATGTTGGCACTGTACATATCTGCTAACCACAGATATGTTACATTTATTACATAGATATACAAACATACATTTATTATATCTGTCAAAACTTTAAATTTCAGTTTTCTTAAAGGCACAAAAACCACTTGGTTGTGGTTAAAAGAAGATCACATTTTGGCTTAAAATACCTGGTTTTTGGGGCTAAAAAAATGCTGGAATTGCAGTGATGACTCGCTAAAAACCAACCAGTTTTGTTCTTTGTTGGTTTTGAACAGTGGTCTGCAGCTGTTGACATTTTCAGCTGCTGTTTTTCTTCTTTGAGTTAGCTGCTAACTGTTTCTAGTTTCTTTTAAATCTCCAGGCAGTGGATCACACACATAACATGGACTTTCCACATCAAGAAATGACATGCAGTGTACCCTGAGTGTTTTGGTTGTTGATGTTCTGAGATGCTGTGTCAACTTAAGCCTGTTACATGCATAGTCTGTTTTTGAAATGCACTTCTGTTTTCACAGTTTGCATATAGACTGTCACAGTGTGCACTTCTGACCTGCCATACATGCCACTCTCTCAGTTAACCTAGTAAATTTAAATTCAATTCAATTCAATTTTATTTATAAAGCCTAATATCACAAATCACAATTTGCCTCAGAGGCCTATACAGCATACGACATCCCTCTGTCCTTTGGACCCTCACAGCAGATAAGGATTACTGCGTCAGGTGGCTGCCTATTCTGCCTTTGTGTGTGCACCACAGCATCCACTCATTATCACTGCTGGTTTCTCAACTCCTTGCCAGTTCTGACACATCTACACTGAGCTCTTCACAGGTGTATTGGTTTTCCTTGTTTGTATAGCTGGTATTAGATCAGATCTGCTCTTCTGACATCACCTCCTATTTACTTCCTCGTGGTGTTGCTGCACATTACTGAACAGTTTGTTGTTTGTGTGCATCCAGCAGACACCAGAGACTCTCCTGTTCTCTGCTTCGGTGTGCTGATGCATGTTGAACAGGCAGTGTAAAAGGGGCTAGTGACTCTACACATACCCTTTTTCCACCAAAGCAGTTCCAGTGCTTAATTTGGAACCGGTTTTCCTGTTTTGACAGACAAAAGAACTGGCTCTGGGCCAGAAAAACGGGTTCCAGAGTGGCACCAGTTCTTTGCTGGACTAGAAGAACGAACCACATACGTCACGGGGAAGCGGGCGGGGTTATTGAAACCAACAACAATAAACGAGACCGCGCGAAGCTAGCAGATAAGCAACAAGCTTGAAAAGTTAAAAAAAGATTACCGGGACCAAAAGAAGGACCTTGGCCGAAGTGGCAATGGGCAGTCAAGGAGAAATCCGCATTTCAATGTCCTGGACTTGGTCCTTGGCGACAGACCGGCGTGCCAAGTGACCGGAGCTCTAAACTCAGCCACTGCAATGCTGGAGGCGATGGTGGACGAAAGCGTAACGCTGCCACAAATGGAACCTGGTAAGTTTCTTTTTGAACATTTTCGCCTTGCATACAGTTGTTTAGTGTTACCAGTTTCTTCAGATAACAGCTGTGTCCCAATTTAGGATCCCCTGAATTGGGACACAGCTATTGTTTGTGATGTCTGCTTGGGTTAATGTTAACTGATCAACAGGTTAGCCGTGGTAACATTAGCTAACCTTAGGATTTACTGGGCAATGGGCTCACCTTCCAGCCCCACTCCCAGTTGACTAAACATTGTGTAATGTGTAGTGGATGAGTCACTGTTTAAAGAGTTGTTTTTCATGTGGTCTATAGAGTTACCTGCCATCGAACAATACAATGCTAACTTGGAGCTAATGTCACCACTCCACTGCAGCTTGCCAACACCAGACTAGTCCAGACCAGGTAAGAGTTGCTGTGCTGTTTATCCAGTAGTTTGTCTCACCAGACACTATGCAAACATGGAGATATACCTAAAAGTATGACTTGATAATATAAATACAGTACAGGCCAAAAGTTTGGACACACCTTCTCATTCAATGCGTTTTCTTTATTTTCATGACTATTTACATTGTAGATTCTCACTGAAGGCATCAAAACTATGAATGAACACATGTGGAGTTATGTAAAAAAAGGTGAAATAACTGAAAACATGTTTTATATTCTAGTTTCTTCAAAATAGCCACCCTTTGCTCTGATTACTGCTTTGCACACTCTTGGCATTCTCTCCATGAGCTTCAAGAGGTAGTCACCTGAAATGGTTTCCACTTCACAGGTGTGCCTTATCAGGGTTAATTAGTGGAATTTCTTGCTTTATCAATGGGGTTGGGACCATCAGTTGTGTTGTGCAGAAGTCAGGTTAATACACAGCCGACAGCCCTATTGGACAACTGTTAAAATTCATATTATGGCAAGAACCAATCAGCTAACTAAAGAAAAACGAGTGGCCATCATTACTTTAAGAAATGAAGGTCAGTCAGTCCGGAAAATTGCAAAAACTTTAAATGTGTCCCCAAGTGGAGTCGCAAAAACCATCAAGCGCTACAACGAAACTGGCACACATGAGGACCGACCCAGGAAAGGAAGCCCAAGAGTCACCTCTGCTTCTGAGGATAAGTTCATCCGAGTCACCAGCCTCAGAAATCGCAAGTTAACAGCAGCTCAGATCAGAGACCAGATGAATGCCACACAGAGTTCTAGCAGCAGACCCATCTCTAGAACAACTGTTAAGAGGAGACTGCGCGAATCAGGCCTTCATGGTCAAACAGCTGCTAGGAAACCACTGCTAAGGAGAGGCAACAAGCAGAAGGGATTTGTTTGGGCCAAGAAACACAAGGAATGGACATTAGACCAGTGGAAATCTGTGCTTTGGTCTGATGAGTCCAAATTTGAGATCTTTGGTTCCAACCGCTGTGTCTTTGTGAGACGCAGAAAAGGTGAACGGATGGATTCCACATGCCTGGTTCCCACTGTGAAGCATGGAGGAGGAGGTGTGATGGTGTGGGGGTGTTTTGCTGGTGACACTGTTGGGGATTTATTCAAAATTGAAGGCACACTGAACCAGCATGGCTACCACAGCATCCTGCAGCGACATACCATCCCATCCGGTTTGCGTTTAGTTGGACGATCATTTATTTTTCAACAGGACAATGACCCCAAACACACCTCCAGGCTGTGTAAGGGCTATTTGACCAAGAAGGAGAGTGATGGAGTGCTGCGGCAGATGACCTGGCCTCCACAGTCACCGGACCTGAACCCAGTCGAGATGGTTTGGGGTGAGCTGGACCGCAGAGTGAAGGCAAAGGGGCCAACAAGTGCTAAACACCTCTGGGAACTCCTTCAAGACTGTTGGAAAACCATTTCAGGTGACTACCTCTTGAAGCTCATGGAGAGAATGCCAAGAGTGTGCAAAGCAGTAATCAGAGCAAAGGGTGGCTATTTTGAAGAAACTAGAATATAAAACATGTTTTCAGTTATTTCACCTTTTTTTGTTAAGTACATAACTCCACATGTGTTCATTCATAGTTTTGATGCCTTCAGTGAGAATCTACAATGTAAATAGTCATGAAAATAAAGAAAACGCATTGAATGAGAAGGTGTGTCCAAACTTTTGGCCTGTACTGTATGTGCTGTGATAAATGAACAATCATTCATACACAGTCCCCTACCACCCATGACTGCTGCCATTGAACCAGGGCAGCTACATACTCCAATCAGCAATACTATGCACAATCGTCACTGTTACTTTTATACCCACATCCTCATTTCCATATGGTGTGAGGTCTGTATACTGTGTCGTAAGACTAGTGCTGATTGTTGAGCTGACATGTTTGTTACATTGTACTGCTGAACCTGTGTTTACCTACTTATGACTTAATAAAAAACTTTTAAACTGATTCTTCTATTCTTGTACACAGGGAAGAGGAAGAGAGACAGCAACACAGAGCAGCTGGAATTCCTGGAGAGAATGATGCCCGGCTGCAGAAGCTGGAGACTGACACCAGTGCATTTCTTGGACTGATGGGGCGCATGGTATCTGTGATGGAGGCCCAAACCCAGAAATGAGCAGTTCTGTTTCATGGGAAGTTTTAGTTTTGCACACTCAATGCACACTCATCACTTTTATCATTAGCTTGCTTTTTGTATTTAAATAAATTTGTTTTCTAAAGAGACATGTCTGCTTCTGTATGTTTTCACTTAATGATGTACAATTTAACTGTGTAATAAGGTCAAGTAAAGCTAGTAAAAACTAGTCAAGAACTCAACAGATTACCCATTTATGAAGATGTCTTCAGTCACTGTGTTTATAAAGAAATGAGACCATGACAGCCATAGTCATTTCTTGAACTGAAGGATGAAACAATATTGGTGACATGAAGTAGTCCAGCAAACACAGGTAAAAGTAGTCAGGTAAGCAGCAACAAAACAGCAAAAACAATGGAGAGTAGCAGCCAAAACGTGCAGCATACACAAGCAGAACTAAATAAAACAAACATTTGAATGGCATTTTCAATTGTTCACTCTCTCAGCAGCTCTAATGTCAGCCCCTTCTTGGTTGGCATGCTCTGGTAATGCCTGAAGAGGAGGCTGAATGTTGGCCTGTCTGTCCTGGTGCTCCTCAGTGAAATTGTCACCATGTTCCTCACAAATGTTATGAAGAACACAGCAGGTCAGTGCCATTTTCTTGCTCAGGTCAAGCTTGCAGTAATTTCCTTTTAGGAGGCACCTCCACCGTCCTTTCAGTCTCCCTAAAGCCATTTCCACAAACGACCGTGCACTGCTTAATCTGTAGTTGTAAGTGTGTTGTTCAGGGGTCTATCTGCCACTGTCCGCAAAGGGCTTCATGAGCCAGCTCTGCATGGGGTAGGACAAAAATGTATGTGATCAATACTAAAATGAATATCCATCATGCTATTTAACCCTTATGCCTCACTTAATAAAGTTTTGCTTGTATTGAAAAATAAATATGTATGCGTATGAGTGTCTGTACATAAATGTGTGTATGTGCAGATACAAAAAGGGTCTTGCAGATCTGCATTCATAGCATGTGAATGTGCTTAATGTATGAGGAAATGTACAGCACATTTGAAGTGTAATATATCATTCTATTGAGTTTATTACGTTCTATTGATGCCATATATATATGAACGCAGCCAAAATTATCAAGAAAATTAAGTGACAAATGTTCTTAGTGAGGCATATGGGTTAGGAAAATGAGGTTAAACATAAATCACTGACTTGTATTTTCATACACTTTGTTTACATGCATTTCAAATAGTAAAGTTCATTTCAAAGAGCTAAGCAACCTCTTTTGTCCAGCTGAAACTACAATAAACTAGCCCTCAGATGTCTAAATAAGTACACATACACATTTGCGTTGTGAATTAGCTGCAGTGTTGCCAACTTAGTGACTTTGTCGCTATATTTAGCAACTTTTCAGACCCCTCTAGCGACTCTTTTTCAAAAAAGCGACTAGCGACAAATCTAGCGACTTTTTCTGATGTTATTGAAGACTTCTGGAGACTCTGTTGTGAGAGCACGTATCATTCTTATTCTTCTCAACGAGCAGCTGATGCTGCCATTGGCTCCTCTCTCGCCCCAAATCACTCACAGACGGCCCAGTCCTCCCTCCCACCTGCAGTCAGAGCAGGAGACGTTAACCCCTCCATGTCCAGACTGCAAGTGAATTGCGCATGGCTGATCTATCCATAGACATATATACATATATTGCTCTGATCCCGACCTGGTTTACAGTCAGGGCGGGATGTAAATGTAAAATTTTCTTTGTCTAATATAAATCACTGAAAGAAGGTTCATTTGTAGTTCTAAACATATTCAGGGTGTTTTTTTACTCAGTTTTTGTCTCTCCCACGACGTTATTCCTCTCTCCTACAGCAGCCATTACAATTACATGCATATGGACAATTATGCAAATTAGGTGATGACGTCATTTAGCGACTTCTAGCGACTTTTAGGACAGCCAATAGCTACTTTTCTTACTGAGGAGTTGGCAACAGTGATTAGCTGTGGCTTGCCATCTAACGTTAGCTTACAACAAAGGCTAACCTAACAATCTCACATTCAGTGTTAGTAAGAGACAAACCGTGTTAGGTTATTACCTGTCTTCTGGAACGTAATCGCGTCCATACAAATCTTGTCGAGCAGCACAAATACGATGTATCTGCTGTGTTTGGATGGCAATGAAGCCTCATGGAGCCAGGAGTAACAGCCGCACTAATACGTGGTCTGCCATTGTTGTTGTTGTTGTTCCTTCAAGCTTGGCGCCAGTGGGAAAGCAACGATGTAACTGACGTATACAGTGACGCAATGACGTGGCACCCTAACCACCTCGAGCCGTGGAAAAGCAATTTGGTTTTCAGCTGGTTCGCAAGTAAGCCAACTGAGAACCAGCACCAGCACCAGCACCAGCTCAGCACCAGCACTGGAACTGCTTTGATGGAAAAGGGGTATGTTACCCCTTTTCCACACAGAGAGAGGCTCTGGCTTTGGGGGCCCCTGAGCCTCTGGGCCCCAGGATCTTGGCCCAGTAAGCCTGCTTGATAACACACTCATGCTTTCATAGATGTATTTCTGATACATTTACTTCTACATAGCTTGTCTGTAAATGTTGGTCTGTACATGATATACACACACACACACACACACACACGCACACACACACACACACACACACACACACACACACACACAAGTGTACCTCTGTCCTACATTTCTGAGCCTCCTTCGGGCTACAGCTAATCTTTGAACTCTGCTGCTCTGTGATCAGAGAAGCTGCAAAACACTGCAGCCAGATGGCTGCATGATCACATGTTAGAAACCAGCAGATAGAGTCCAACATTTTATCTGGTGACTGGGTTGTACCAGTAGGCCAGAAGGTGCATATTATTTGTATCATATGTTTTAATCGTGGTTAACATTTTGAAACAGTCACAGTTTGGTGAGGTACAACCAACCAAACTTCTTGGTTAGGTTACAGAAAGATAATGGTTTGAGTTAAAATAACTAAGTTTGTACTTACCTTACATAAAGTCAACTTTGAGCTTTGGTTCCACATGGGACACGAACCCCAGTCTGTTGGGTCATAGTCTTGTATTTGTTTAACCCATCCATCTACCTGACATCCTCCTTGCATAAGTATTACAGCCACTACAGTTCACTGCCTGACAATAAACATATATGCAGGAGGTAGAGTGGGCCATAATACCTAAAGAGTTTTGCTTCCAATGAGCCATTTAATGGGCTGATAACATTAGAACCGTGTGACTGTAGAGATTGTAAGGATAATTCAGAAATAAATTAAATTATCATCCATGTAGGGCAAAAACATCTTTTGTTTTTCTGTTGTTTCAAATTTTAAATGAGGATGAAAAGGAACTACACATCAGGAACTTCATCTTCTTTATTCTAGGTGTTCATCTTTTTTATCAATGTTTTTTATCTATACTTAAACATTTAGGTGTACAGAAAACCTATACACACGGACCAATACCTGCTGTTCGACTCATCTTGGGATCCCTCCCCAGACGACTTTACACCCATTAAGATCTGGCCCCACCTGACCCTAACGACACACATGATGGCCAGGTGGGTCAATGACTCACATTGTGACCTTAATGACACTGAAACTAAGAGCTCACATGTGACCCCAACGACTCTGTAAGCGTTCACACCCACACAGAGTTTAAAGCCTGCAACTCCGTACCAGTCATTTAGAACTGAAGAAGCATCTTGGATGAGAGGCAAAACATCTTCAAGAAATGCAAGCCTGTCCAGTTGCCTATGATATAGCACTTATGATTACCATGACCTGGATGACTGAGAATCTTCACTGACATGAACCATCTTGTCATGTGACCCAGAAAGGAGGGGAGTCCTCTCCACTGACACTGAGGGACATGTCAAAAAGTTGCTGTGTACTTTTAAGTCCTGGTTTCCGTCATTGTCGGACTGGAAGGATTTATCCTGACTGAGACTCTGGCTGCATAGACACAAGAGGAAAATGTTTCCATCCCTGCCTCCACAGAACAGGAAGTACTTTCTGGGGTCAAAGGTCAGAGTTGAGATCAGGACTCAGAGTCGCAGTCCTATACGCCTCTCTGAGCTTCTAGTTCAGTTACCCAGCCATAGTTTTCATGGTTTTATACGAACAGTGTCTGTCCCCCGACCACCTAAATTATTTAAATCCAAAATTAAACAAAGAGGAGTTGTGCATAACAACCTCATAAAAATTAAAACCTCTTCTGTGACAGAAAGACAAAACAGGAGAATTAAATGCGGACTGTTAAATATCAGGGGTCAGTTTCACAAAGCAGGTTCAACAAACTCTGAGTCTAATCCTGAACTCTGAGTTGATCTACTCTGAGATAGGAAACTCTGAGTTTCCGGTTCCAGAACAGCTGATTTGAATCAGTTTAATCAACCCGGAGTAGTTTCACCTGGAGTCAAGCGCGTGCACCACAACTATAAAAAGCCAGCATCAATGGAGCCCCGATTCGATGAGTCATCATGGCAACGGGGAAGAGGAGGGCTGCGTTTTTCACCCCACTAGAATTAGAAATCTTAATGCGCTCATATGGCGAGTTTAAACACGTTTTAAACACGCTGCAGCTGCAAAAGAGAGGGAGACGGCGTGGGAGAACATTGCTGCTCGGGTCAATGCGTAAGTTTAGGTAAGGAGTCCTTTGCAATCACAATAATATTACAGGGGAAAACTGCTTGAATGGTAGCCTATTAATTTATTTCATTTAGGTGCAATCCCGCGGGGGAGAAGTGCACTTGGCAGCAGTTTAGGAT
This sequence comes from Epinephelus lanceolatus, assembly GCF_041903045.1. NCBI lineage: Eukaryota > Metazoa > Chordata > Actinopteri > Perciformes > Serranidae > Epinephelus > Epinephelus lanceolatus. Next base: position 5,337,922 of record NC_135753.1, on the reverse strand, counting down.
GAAATATTAAAACATTGTTCAAACAGGTAAGACCTCGGCATAATCTCATGGGGGTGCCTCATTTTGATCACGCTATACATTGTAAAGTAGCTAAATATTAAGTGGCTGTTTGACTGTGCAGTTGTTTTATCCCCAACATAATGCTGTTTTCACACACATAAATGTCTTCTCATCTATATCATGTTCTGTTAAATAGGCTAATTAAGCCTATTTAAACTAACACAGACTTCTACTCAGCCAACAGAAAGAAGGCAGATGCCTGTAAAACGAGTACACTTTTCTGACCGCTCTGCATACAGTTGCCTTACTCAAGTGCTCAGCATCTCCGACGTTGTACAAAAAACTTCCATTTGCAAAGAAACGCAGCGCAACACAAAATATTTGCTGGGATGTGAGAGGATGACTACGATTGGTAATGTTGCAAATGTAAGGACGGATTAGGTTGTGTATGTGGATGATGGACTGTGACATGAAACGGTACAGCTCAAAAAGATAGGCTAATTGTCTGGAAATATTTAATTTTCTGTGCAGTAATGCTGCACCTTCATCCACGGGATCGTTATCAAAAGGACATGCCATGTTAGTGAAAAAAGTCGCCACCTACTGTGCCTAATGGACTTCTAATATACTGTCTCTGATTTTTTAAATGATTTTTTTAAATGACAGACGGCAGTACTAGGCTACGCCAAAACTCGCCTGCTGACTGAATGAATGAGGAAATCAAATGGAGTGTGTGGCTCTGAAAGAGGGCGGAGACAGAGAGAAACTCGAGGTTCATTGAGAAAAACCTGGTCCCGACCAGGTTAGGTTCATAGAGTCTGTTACTACGGTAACTGACCGAGAGCTTAAGTTACCTCTCTCTCTGAAACAGGCTAGAGTTACCCCTCTTTCTCTGGTTTGAGTTACCTCCCTTTTTGAAACGGAAAACTCAGAGTTTCCCTCATTTCAGGGTTAACAGACTCTGAGTTTTCACTAAACCTGCTTTGTGAAACGGACCCCAGGTCTCTATCGTCTAAAGCAGTGTTAGTAAACGAATTAATTTCAGATAATCATATTGATTTACTCAGTCTCACTGAAACCTGGCTGTGTCCAGATGAATATGTTAGTCTAAATGAATCCACTCCTCCCAGTCATAATAATACCCACATTCCTCAAGGCAGCGGCCGAGGAGGGGGAGTTGCAGCCATTTTTAACTCTAGTCGTTAATCAGCCCTAAACCTAAACTAGATTATAATTCATTTGAAAGTCTTGTTCTTAGTCTTTTACATCCGACCTGGAAAACCTCACAGCCACTTTTATTTGTTATAGTGTACCATGCTCCTGGCCCATATTCTGAATTTGTATCTGAATGAGTTTTTATCCAGTTTAGTTCTTAAATCAGATAAAGTTATTATTGTAGGCAATTTTAACATTCATGTCGATGTTGATAATGACTCCCTGGCTACTGCGTTTATCTCATTACTAGACTCCACTGGCTTCAGTCAGAGTGTACATAATCCCACTCATTGTTTTAACCATACCCTCGATCTAGTTCTGACATATGGAATTGAAATTGATAACCTAACAGTCTTTCCACAGAATCCCTCACTATCGGATCATTATCTGATTACTTCTGATTTCTTTTTACTCGATTACACGCCACTCAGCAACAGTTACTATACTAGATGTTTATCAGATAGTGCTGTCGCAAAATTTAAGGAAATGATTACTCCGTCGTTAAATTCAATACCATGTCCTTCAGTAACAGAGGTTTCCCGTACCGAATTTAACCTCTCCCGAATTGATCATCTTGTCGATAGCACCGTAGGCTCGCTGTGAACAACACTCGACTCTGTAGCTCCTCTTAAAAATAAGTTAACAAAGCAAAGAAAATTCGCTCCTTGGTATAACTCTCAAACCCGTAAGTTAAAACAAATATCGCAAAAATTTGAAAGGAATTGGCGATTAACCAAACTGGAAGAATCTCGTTTAATCTGGGCAGACAGTCTCAAAACGTATAAGAGGGGCCTCCCCAATGCCAGAGGAAACTATTACTCAGCATTAATAGAAGAAAACAAGAACAACCCCAGGTTTCTTTTCAGCACTGTAGCCAGGCTGACTGAGAGTCAGAGCTCTATTGAGCCTTGTATTCCTTTAACCCTTAGCAGTAATGATTTTATGAGCTTTTTTAATGACAAAATTGTAACTATTAGAGGCAAAATTCATGACCTCCTGTCCTCAGATAGTACCTATCTGCCCTCAAACACAGCTGTAAGACCTAATATATATTTAGATTGCTTCTCCCCAATTTCTCTTCAAGAAGCAGTGATTTCTTCATCTAAATCACCAACGTGTCTCTTAGACCCCATCCCAACTAGGCTACTTAAGGAGGTCTTACCTTCAGTTAACACTCATATATTGGATATGATCAATATATCCTTATTAACAGGCTATGTACCACAGTCTTTTAAGGTAGCTGTAATTAAACCTCTACTAAAAAAGCCCACCCTGGATCCAGAGGTGCTAGCCAACTATAGACCAATATCTAATCTTCCCTTTCTTTCAAAGATCCTTGAGAAAGTAGTCACAGACCAGCTGAGTGATTTTCTCCATGATAATAATTTATTTGAGGAATTTCAGTCAGGATTTAGAGTGCATCATAGCACTGAGACTGCACTAGTTAAAATTACAAATGACCTTCTGATTGCTTCAGACAAAGGACTCATCTCTGTACTTGTTTTATTAGATCTTAGTGCAGCGTTTGACACTACTGACCATCAAATTCTGCTACAGAGACTGGAACATTTAATTGGCCTAAAAGGTTCTGCGCTAAGCTGGTTTAAATCTTACTTATCTGATCGTTTTCAGTTTGTTCATGTTCGTAATGAATCATCCTTACGTACTAAAGTTTGTTTTGGAGTTCCGCAAGGTTCTGTACTCGGACCAATCCCATTTACTCTATATATGCTTCCTTTAGGTAACATCATTAGAAATCACTCTGTAAATTTCCATTGTTATGCCAATGATACACAGTTGTATTTATCTATGAAGCCAGAAGAAAGTAATCAATTAACTAAACTCCATAACTGCCTTAAAGACATAAAAACCTGGATGAGCACCAATTTCCTGATGTTAAATTCAGACAAAACTGAAGTTATTGTTCTTGGCCTGAAACAACTCAGAGACTCTTTATCTGATGACATAGTGTCTCTAGATGGCATTGCTCTGGCCTCTAGCACTACCGTAAGAAACCTTGGAGTAACATTTGATCAAGATTTGTCTTTTAATTCTCATTTAAAACAAACCTCACGGACTGCATTTTTTCATCTGCTTAATATTGCAAAAATTGGGCCTATCTTGACCCGAAAAGATGCAGAAAAATTGGTCCATGCTTTTGTTACCTCAAGGCTGGAGTACTGTAACTCTCTATTATCAGGTAGCTCTAGTAAGTCCTTAAAAACTCTCCAGCTAATTCAGAATGCAGCAACACGTGTACTAACAGGAACTAAGAAACGAGATCATATTTCTCCTGTTTTAGCTTCTCTGCACTGGCTCCCTGTAAAATTCAGAATTGAATTTAAAATCCTACTGTTAACTTATAAAGTTCTAAATGGTCAAGCTCCGTCATATCTTAGAGAGCTCATAGTGCCTTATTATCCCACCAGAACTCTGCGCTCTGAGAACGCAGGGTTACTCGTGGTCCCTAAAGTCTCCAAAAGTAGATCAGGAGCCAGAGCCTTCAGCTATCAGGCTCCTCTCCTGTGGAATCATCTTCCTGTTAAGGTCCGGGAGGCAGACACCATCTCCACATTTAAGACTAGACTTAAGACTTTCCTCTTTGATAAAGCTTATAGTTAGGGCTGGCTCAGGCTTGCCCTGTACCAGCCCCTAGTTAGGCTGACTTAGGCCTAGTCTGCTGGAGGACCCCCTATAATACACCAGGCACCTTCTCTCCTTGTCTCTCTCTCTCTCGTATCCTATTACTGCATCTTGCTAACTCGGCCATTCTGGATGTCACTAACTCGGCTTCTTCTCTGGAGCCTTTGTGCTCCACTGTGCCTGGATAGTGTGACGTGTGTGGTTGTGCTGCTACTGTGGTCCTGCCAGATGCCTCTTGCTGCTGCTGCCATCATTAGTCATACTTCTACTGTTATTATACACATATGATTATTGTCACATATGTATACTATCAGATATTAATATATACTTTCAACATATTGTATCACAGTAGCCAGAACTATAATTATAATATTATTACTTTCATTAATGTTGTTGTAAGCTACTGTCATTACCGTCTGTCCTGCATCTCTCTCTCTCTCTCTCTCTCTCTCTCTCTCTCTCTCTCTCTCTCTCTCTCTCTCTCTCTCTCTGTCTCTCTCTCTGTCTCATTGTGTCATACGGATTACTGCTAATTTATTATGCTGATCTGTTCCGTACGACATCTATTGCACATCTGTCCGTCCTGGAAGAGGGATCCCTCCTCAGTTGCTCTTCCTGAGGTTTCTACCATTTTTTTTTTTTTGGGGAGTTTTTCCTTATCCGCTGTGAGGGTCCAAAGGACAGAGGGATGTCGTATGCTGTAAAGCCCTGTGAGGCAAATTGTGATTTGTGATATTGGGCTTTATAAATAAAATTGATTGATTGATTGAAATGTGATCTCCATGTCAAACAGGATGGACAGGAGCAGCTCATCAGAGGACAAATCCCACACCTTGAAAGTTTGGGTCTTAGAAGGTGGAGGCGACTCTGGTTTGAGCTCCATCAGGCCACAGTACAGGTCTGTGATTGGTAGAGGGCAATACAGCTCAGGGTGTGGTCTGATCCAGCTGGATCACACTGGACTCCACACCAGAGCCAGGTTATCCTTTTCAAAATAAAGTGTTAGTGTTTGTAACTGTTTTTTTGTAGTGTTTGTAATGTTTTGTAATGTTGTCGTTGTGGAAAAAAGACTGGCCTTCACAAGACCAGCTCACTGGGAATATTAATGAACTTCCTGCTGGCCAGTCTGTGCTTGAAGTACTCACACCTTCTGTTACTGTAAAAGTACTGTATAGCACTGTACTCTTACAGATCAAGAAGCACATGCTATTAGACAGTCCGACAGATTGAAAATGAACCAATGTGCTAGAGAAAATTTATTTGGACAACAAAACAAACTTCTAAAATAAAGAACTAACTACATAAACTGTCCATTTTAAGCCCTTTGAAACAGCAGTTACACAAATGATTGATATAAGCTGGCTGTGAAGGTATCCCTTTTTGACAGGATACAAAATCCACAGTAAATGACTTCTAAAGTCCAGCTGACGATAATAGGCTTCAGCAGTCTGAGTTACACAAATCAAGTTCTTCTGTTTTTTCCATTAAACTCCCTCTTGGTGTCACTTTCCCTTCACCTTAGCTCAGCTGGGAAACTCTGTTCGAACCCAGAGAGGGAATTTCATATTTAAAAAGAAAACTAAAATTGGCAGATTGAGACTTTATTTGTGTAAGTTATTCTGTTGAGGCCTCATCAGTGGTGCAGAAATGCGCACGAGGTCCTGATGTGTCCCTGATGTGCACTAATTCCACTCAGACATTTTCCAAAACGTCCAAGAAAGAAACAGAGACAAACTGGTCTAACCACATCAGTTCTGTGGAAATGATTTACATGGAAATCATGCAAAGCTCTGCTGGCACTGTGTGGAACACAGCCTGGCATCTTTCCACTGGTTTTATTTCCATCATGACACAGAGCAGGAAAAAGAAGACAGGACTTTAAATCTGCCACAAACTGGGACTCTATAGACTCAGAGATTCTCTGTAAATGATCTTAGTTTCTTGTGATATAAAACACCACAAACCTTCTTGGAGGATCATAAAAAAACTTGACATCAGACTTCTGGGTATTTGAGTTCTCCAACAATGGCCTCATGCTATGTTTCTGCTGCCAACATGCAAAGAGTCTGACGGTTTATCAGACACCAGAGCATACAGCACACAGCTGCTTCTACTTTACATAGTTATTATAGCGACAATCGTTTTATCTGTCGTCTCCTCGATGAAGCTCATTTATCTGTGTTTCATCCAGCTTCAGTGATCCTGCATATCAGTACAGCCTGTTGCTTTCACTGGGGCCACACTGTCCATGTGAGCAGTGCCGCACAGCTGCTGAGCATCTAGAGAATAGCACGCATGATGCGTGCATTTTTTTTTTTTTTTAAAGATTATTTTTTTGGGGCTTTTTTTCCTTTAATGAACAGGACAGAGTGAAATGGGGCGAGAGAGAGAGTGGGGGTTGTCATGCAGCAAAGGGTTGCAAACCGGAGTTGAGCCTGCGACTGCTGCAGCGAGTCATCGCTTCTATACATGGAGTGCCAGCACTATCCACTACACTACCGACGCCCCTCATGTGTGCAGTTTTCAGCAAAAATAGACTGTGAATGTGTCTTTTGATGATCATAATGATGATTATTTGATGATCAGCCTTTCCTGTTTTCCTTTCAAAATAAAAGTCCCCTAATAATGTTTCTGTGGACAAAATCCCTTCATTTTATTAACACAAGGCTTTTTATTGTAAACTAATTGCATGGCAGTGTTGTTGACATTGCAGTCTCTTGCATAGCTCTATAAATGAATGGAGTACCAACTTTTAATTGTGGAAATACAGTAGTTACAGCAGCAGTCAGCTCTGCAGCAGCAACAGTGTCTTTGTGAACACCGCACACGTGCCAGCCACAGCAGTTTAGCAATGTAGCCGTTACGCACTGCTCATGCAAGCAGGTAATAACTAGGAAATGGCACATGCACAAATTTGATTGGCAATTTTGTGTGTTTACAGATGATGTTGCAATACAGCAAAAGTTGTGTGAGGTCATCCTGTGTCTTTCTCAGACCAGTATCTCTACAGCAGAAACTACATTTATATCAGACAGGTTTGCAGGAATTGGACAATTCATGTCCAATTTAAGTGCAGGAAGTAGAGCGTCATGTTTAAAGACAGGTGGAAAGTAAGAGTGCCATGGTCCAGGTAGTGGATGCACAAAGCACGTTTGACTTTCATGCAGGGGACTTACTTTGTTTTCTTAGGAGGCTGGGACCCTCAGAGACAGGGTGAGCAGCTAAGACATTCACTGGGCATTCCGAGAAGAGCTGCTGCTGCTCATTCACATCAAAAGGGGGCCATTTGAGGTGGCTCAACATCAGACGAGGATCCTGCTGGATCCTAGATTTTAAAAAAAGTCAAAGTTCAACTCAACGAAATTGTTGATTTTTTTTTTTTCATATTTATTATTAGGGTTTACAATCAGCTGCAGATCACTGTTCAATACCAACAAAAAACAAAACCAGTTGTGATTTAGCATGTCTTTGTTGTGTTTCCAGCAGTTTTTGAGGCACCAAACATGGCTGTTTTGTAGTAACCTATCGCTGTTTTTTACCTGGACATAATGCCATGACAAGTGGTTGTTTTTCATTGCTACTATTCCTGCTGGGATTGTGTCCCCAAAAATGGGTATTTTAAGCCAAAACATGATCTTTTACGAATAACTACCATATGATTTTGTGCCTAAACATAACAATATGTTAACCAAAGCACTGTTGAAATGGAAAGTTTAGACATATCTGAAGTTGGGTTGTACCTGCCCGTGATGGTGAAAGGTTTGTTTCTATCTGCATACTAAATGTCATGGTAAATACAGCCTGAGCAAATAAGCAGTTCGTTCCATTTTATCCCTGTTACTTCAAGTGAATTCCCCTGAAAACTTTCCACCTTAAATGTTCCTGCAATATTTAACCCTCGCGGGGCATCGGTGGCTTAGTGGATAGAGCAGAAGCCCCATGTACAACAATGTTGCCACAGCGGCCCGGGTTCAACTCCAGCCTGTTGCCCTTTGCTGCATGTCATTCCCTCTCTCTCTCTCTCACCCTTTCACACTCAGCTTTCCTATCAATTAAAGGCAAAAATGCCCAAAAAATATCTAAAAAAAAATTAAAAAATTTAACCCTCGTACCAATACAGTGGTCTGATTAAAATAAGTGAGGAACAAATGGCAGCCTGAACACAACCTCATTAAAACACTGAGCAGATGATTAGAGAGTGACTTCTGTATTTTCCAACCTGGACTCTATTTTCCCTTGTTTTTCTGTCAGAGTGAATAATGGATAAAACAGTAAGTTTTGACATACTGAGCAAGTGCCCTGCAGCTGGCAGCAGTGAAACAGGCTGCAATGTAACAACTCGGGGTATGTTCCCACTGTCAGTGTATGTCCACCAAAAGTGGAGTAAGATGCTTTTTGTTTAACCAGAAACAGACCCAAAATCGCAACTGCCCACTTCATCAAACTCTAATTATAGTGCATATAGAGCCAGCATATGTTTTTTACATCTAACTGGGTGAATTAAGAGTTTATTTCAACCAAACCAGAGTTGGTGGTTATTGGAACAGTGGAAAAATAACCAAGATGGTTTCTGCAAGATTTAATTTGTTACTGTTGACTTTGAATTAAGTGTGTTTTACAATGATAAAAGTACTGTTTATTTAAATGGCGTCTGGTGGAGTTAGTGATGGCAATATTGGGGCTGTTTCTGGTTAAACAAAAAGGATCTTACTATTTTCCAAAGGTCTTTCTCTGTAGGGATCTGTTCAATAATAGTGTCAGACTCAAACACTTTTAGTGGACGTAAACTGATGGTGCAAACATGCCCAGAGTGGTTACATTACAGCCTGTTTGACTGTTGCAGTGCTCTCTCCCGTTCCCCTCAACACAAAAACGTGGGGAAACGGGGTTGAAAAATACCAAAGTTAGCATTTAAAGTGAAGACTTCAGGTTGGACATATCTTACAGTGCAGAGATACACAGACAGCTCAGGATACTTTTACAACAGCAGCATTTCTGTTTACGAGCTCTCTCATGAGCTGAATCTCCACTAAAAAGTTTAATGTCTCACATCAACAATTAATGCGTTTCCTGCTTTTTGTGAGTCAGTTCAGATTTAGTTGCATTATGGCACGAAATGAGCCAAATGTATCTGACAGTGAACCCTTTCTCCATGGGACTGTGAGATTTCCAGTCCAAACTCTTAGCCCACCATGCAGGAGGAGACAAGTTCAGTCGCTGTTGCTGGAATTCTTCCTGTTTGCCAAAAGATGGTCATTAAGATTAAATCTTTCTTTATTCTTCTCTAGGATGAGATCATTAAAGATCTGCATGATGTCTGCTTTTTCAGCCAGAAAAATCGGCTGAATCAAAGATGTGTTGAATGCTTGCAAGTCCCACTCTGTTTTTTTTAGAGGAGATAAATGATCTGGTTGTGTTGGTAACTGTTGTATAAAAACACCCAGCTGCAGGGTTAGTTCAGCCTGTCATGATTGTTAATGGTGATGAAATGCTGCCAGTTTCACTTCAACCCTCTGGGTTTATTTACAGAGCTGTCTGTCACTGTGTGTTTAAAAGCTTGCAAACTGGCTTTTAATGAGTTCAACCCTCTCTTAGTTTGAAGACTTGGTGACTCTTTAACCCTTCGAATTCTGCAATGGAGATGGTCCAACAGTGCCTGCATTGGTATTTTTGCTTATTGTGATGTCATTTCTTGGGAGTATCTTCAAATACATCATATCCCTACAGTCTGTACAACCTGAGCTAACAAGTTATGTAAGTCAACAAAAAAAATTAATAAAAGTATTATGATTGTGTCATGAATCAAATAATACAAAAATCAGGGTTTTCATCAGATTTTAGAAAAATAAAAACACAAAACATATTGATCCAAAAAAATTAAAATGTAGAACGATAAACAAAATATTTCTCAACATTTCATTAGTTATTTGACCTATGTATATTATTTCTTTTTTTTTTTTTAGATATGTTCATTTTTATTAGCAGAGCTCAGAGTTATTGTGATAGATTCATCATTCATTCCTTTGGGGGGGTTTTGCATGATGTCATTACAACCATACAACACAATGACACAGAAGGCAGAAGCCTCGGCTTTCTGCTGCAAAAACAGTGAATGTTCTTGCTATTATGTTTTTGTTTTTTTTTAGTTTAGATCGATATATACAGGATTATGCAGACAACAACCTCCTGCAGCCCTTAAAGGGAAATTCCGGTGTAATTACAGCAAAATACTTTTTTTTCACCACACATAAGGTAATGTAAGGTTATGATGTGATGACGAGGAAGAGAGAAGCCTTAGCTTTCTGCTGCAAAAAGAATGAATGCTCAAGCTGTTATAGCTTTATTGAGATTGATTATGTATACAGGATTATGCAAGCAACAATCTCTTGCCATTACTGGGAAATTCTGGCACAATTACAGGGAAATACCACATTTGCATGGCACATAAAGTAAGGTAATGTAAGGTCATGATGGGAAGACAGAAGAAATAACAAAAGAATGAATGTTCTAGCTATTATAGTTCTTAATTCAGAGTGATGAATAAACAGGATTATGTAAACAACGATCTCTTGCAGCCGTCACCAGGATGTCTGCTTTCAAAGGGTTAAAACATTTTTGACATTTCTGGTTGTGATTAATGATATTTGATTCTGTTTTTATCTATTACTGCAGAAATTCAGTCATTCCACATCCTGTTTTTGCACCCTCAACACGTGACTTCACTGCTGTGGAAATCAAACTAAACTAAAGCCAGTTTGGCTCAAAACAAATAAAGAGGATTTCGTGGTTTGGAAATCACTGCTGTATTTTTCATCTGCATCTAATTTCTTGATATCTAATGTTTCCAGCGGCCACTGCAGGAGCCAAGTGAAGCTGATCTTCATTATCCCCAGGAGGAGAGGTCTGCTGGGAGCCACACCTCCTCCTACATAAACAAAATCACTTCAGTTTAGTTGCACGACAGAGGAAAATTGAAGTGGACAGAGTAGACAGCAGAGGAGGAAAGACTGTGAGGGAGTCACTCAGAAAAGAAGCTGAAACAGAAACATGTCTTAAACTCTGGTGGACCAACTTTGTGAAATTATCTCAAATATGTAACCATGATAATTGTTGATCCTGTTGAAAGATATAAAGATAGAGTTAGAAAAATGTTCCTTACCACTTGCTGCATGTTCTCATTACCTTGATTTGAGTTCTTTCTGTGAACAGGCCTCCACACTGTGTAGCCAGAGGAGCCACCTGCATCCAGATTGCCATCACAACTGTCATTTATAATCCCCAATGCAGTCTTCTTAATTCTTGACTGGAAAAGAGGCAGAAACAAGGAGCGGAGAAAACAGAAAACCTAAATACAACCCCAAACCCCAAGATGCCAACTCACACAGGAATGTTATTATCACATGATGTCTCTGTGTTTTGAGAAATATGGCAAGTTGAAGTGGACTTTTTACTTTACAAATTTTGGTAACATTTTACTCGAAGGTATCGGCATAAGGGTGACATGACACTGTCATAACTATGACATGACACTGTCATGAACTTGTCATAAACATTATGTGCATGCCATAAACGTTTATGACTGCTGTCATTAGGTGTCATTCGGTTTTTGTAATGACAAGTTGACATTGTTTGGGTTGTCTTGATTATGACAACTTGACATTAATTAAAGTGCAATTACCATAAGTTGTCTTTGTCATGACAAGTTGACATTAAATTTGTTTGGGATGTCCTTATGATGACAACTTGACATTAACCAGGATGACATTACCAGAAGATGTCTTTGTCATAACAATAATAATCATTATGTCAACTTGTCATGAACACAAAAAGAGGTGCATTTCTTGTTAATGTCAAGTTGTTATGACAAAGACATCTTCTGGTAATGTCATCCTGATTAATGTCAAGTTGGTATCATGATTTTATTCATTATACTGTATTAGTAACAATGTTTAAGTTTGAATTGTTGGTGGGACAAATCAAACATTGTGAAGGTGTCACTTTGGGCTCTGTGTCATTGTGACCAACACTTCTCACTATTGTCAATATTTTTACATCCAAAAAATTAGTCGATGAATGGAAAAAATAGTCAGCGGATTAATCCATTATGAAATTATCATCAGTAATTAGTTCAAGATGAGCTCCACCTCAACCAACTACAACAGTAAAATCTTGCTTTCACATTATTGTATGAGTGAGAATCATCTAATGAGATTATATAGGACAGTATAACAGTCACAGGGGATACTTCTAATTTAACTACATTTTACTGATTATACTTACATACTTTTGCTGAAGGAGGACTTTAACTTGTGACAGAGTATTTCCACAGTGTGGTATTAGTGCTTTCATTGCAGTAAAATATCAGAGTACTTAGGATTTAAAATAAATAGAAATAAGAACATCATGTACTAATCTACAAATTCATGATAATAAAGTCACAGCCTCTCACAAAAAATGGCAGATACTTAGTAATGTGACACAACTTAGAAACTCCTACAGTCTGAAAACACAGACACACACACACACACACACACACACACTATGAGGGGTCAAACGTTTCACCCAACCACACTAAACCGCGTCACTTGCGCCTACTTAGGACACATCAGATCTAATCAAACCGCGTGAGCGCACGCCTACATTTTACATAGGGTTACTATGGAGACACGAGTGTTACACACACGCCCGCTATGATGCGCAGGCGTTGTGCACTCCACTCACACAACGCGCTCACACGTCTTATCAGTACGCGTGCACAGTGCGTTACAAGCGCTACACATACACTACACATGCATGTCTACGCACGCACGTCTGATTAGCAGAGTTAGCATAGCGATGCTACATGTCACACGTCTGTAACATGACGTGTTGTTGCTTAAACAGCTGACACTTTTGACCCCTCTGATTACATGACGTGTCTACACACGCACATCTGATTAGCATAGCAAGCTAGTTAGCATAGCGATGCTACGTATCACATGTCCGTAACACGACGCGTTGTTGCTTCAACAGCTGACACTTTTGACCCCTCTGATTACATGACGTGTCTACGCACGCATGTCTAATAACCACACGTCTAGGCGTGTGCAGGCATTGCACGCGCATTGCATGTGTAACAAGTACACGGTGAATGCACGCGCAGTGCACATGAAGCAAGTACACGGTGATGGTTGCACACGCAATTTACACGTATCAAGTACGCAGTGAATGCAGTGTGTGTGTGTTCGCTGATACGGTTGACCCCTCATACACACACAATCTCTGAGAAAAAAGATTCATAATGAAGATTCACTGTTTACTGACACATTAAGATCTACCAAAATTAGAGCACAAATTTTATAGTGGTTCTGTCTGCATGCAGATACTTTTAGATTTTTGGAGATACAGCTCTATGGATTTCTCCTAACTGTACTGAAACAGGGAATTTAAATAATTCAGCAGTGTCCCTGTTCCTGTGGATAATGAACAGAACACAATGTTCTGGTCAAATCTGTTACCAAGTCTTTGTGCAGTGTTTTCCACTGAGTGAGCTGCAGTGTTATTAAACTCTGACTTTGTAATTAATTGATCCTGGAGTCCGGTTCGTTCACAGTCTGAGCTCCACTGCTCCAGTTCAATTAAGAAGATGAGATAAAAGATGATAAAACAGCACGTCAGTTCTGTTCTTTAGAAACTAATTTCACACTGTGTTAAGTCTGAACCGGCAGCAATAAACTCTCTGAGCTGTGATGAAGAAGAGAAGAGAGACACCGAGCACTGAGACATTAAAGGTTATAACTCACCCAGTCCTTCAGACAGGATCTGAAATCACAAACTCCTGCAGACTTGTTCTGTTCCATGTTCTCATTTGGTTTCTCTCTCTATTACTAAGAAAAAAACAGTAAGAAGGTTCAGCAATTCCCCTGAAGATAGATTTAGTTTTATCGTGTCTTAAGTTCCTGTCCTCACCACCCACTGGAGCACAAGTTGGGAGTCATCAGAACACTGAATCATTGGGCCGAAAACATGCCCACCAGGACAGAGGGGAAGGTGAAGGAACAGAAACACATCAGGGAAGCACTTAAAACCTGTGGCTACCCTAACTGGGCCTTTGCAAAAACCTCTAAAAGACCCAGAGCAGACAGAGAGGAAGAGACATGTAACATGTAATATGTAACAACATTATCATTCCTTATGTCGCAGGAGTATCTGAGAAACTCAGATTAACGCACAGATTTGTACATTGGTGAAACAAAATCACTCCAGAAACATGTGGCACAGCACAGGAGAGCCAGCTCCTCAGGTCAAGGCTCAGCTGTCCACTTACATCTAAAGGAGAAGGGACACTCTTTTGAGGACAGCAATGTGCACATCTTGGTTTGAAAGAGGCGTGAAAGAAGCCATCTACGTCAAACTGGAACAACCATCGTTAAACAGAGGAGGTGGATTACCACACCACTTATCACTCACCTACAATGCAGTCTTGGGATCCCTCCCCAGACGACTTCACACCCATTAAGATCTGGCCCCACCTGACCCTAACGACACACATGATGGCCAGGTGGGTCAACGACTCACACTGTGACTATAACGACTCTGAAACTAAGAGGTCACATGTGACCCCAACGACTCTGTAAGGGTTCACTCCCACACAGAGTTTATAGCCTGCAACTCCGTACCAGTCATTTAGAACTAAAGAAGCTTCTTGGATGAGAGGCGAAACGTCTTCAAAAATGCAGCAAGTCCAGTTGTCTATAATAAAGCATTTAAGACAAGATGGTTTGACTTTTGGACATCCAGAGCAAACAGACTAAAGAGGTTTTTAGTCAGAGCCAAATGATCCAGAGAGGTCTCTTTCTGCCCCCCCCCCCAAAAAAAAACAGACCAGGAGTCTCATTCATAAAACAGTGCATAGTATCCCTACTTCCTCAAGGGCTTTCTACCAGAAAGAGTTCTCTTGGATAAGGTTGGGAAAAAAAGTTGTGTTTTGGGTTAAAATGAATAGATTTCTTTCAGAAAGGGCTTTTTTTTGGAATAATCTTACAAAGAAAACTTCTCCTGTGTGCAAAATATTCAGATTTATAAAACTGTGTACACCTGCAAATAGCCTACACAATTTCCTTTTATAGATCGCCAGTGCTATCTCTGTAAATATCATACTAAGCGTTTCCCTGACCCTTCACCTCCTCCCGGCTGTGACGTCATCTTGCGCGAGCTTTGCTTGTTGCCGGAAGAAAACAGAGGAGCCATGCTGAGCGCCGCTCAGAGTGGCACTGGTTGTCCTGGAGTACAGTTGAGAGTTTTATTGCATCGGTATCATGGCTGCATATTTACCCGATTTCGAGAATGAGGATGAGCCCTTATATTACGATGGCCGCCCATACTTATTTGAGCCCAAGTATACGGACAAGGAGCTCCTACAAATTGAAGCGTAGACGAGGATAGAGAGAGAGAGGGCCAACGAGCAGACGAGGGTGAAGCAGCGGTTGCACGAACGCGAATCTCTGAGGACTGGTGGTGCTCCTGTGGTTGCTGTGACTCCATGCCCACAGAGGAAGAATGTCTGTGTTCCAACGGGACCTCAATATTCATGGTCTCGATGTGTCCTGGGATGATACAGAAACTACCAAACGCTGTGTAACTACGTTAGAGGATTTCCCCCCTCTGATCAACAGGGCAGTGCTGGATACCTTTTTTCATGTGCCCAAAATAAATTGGAGGAGGCGGCCAAAACCACAGGGACCAAATGGTCAACTATCCATCCAGTAAGTATAACTAATATGTCTTTATGCATGTAATACTGATACCTAGAATTGTCTCTGAGACGCACATTTACTGTTGCATACTTTGCCCTTGTATATATCATACCCTGTTTTCTTCCGGCAACAAGCAAAGCTCTCGCGAGATGACGTCACAGCCGGGAGGAGGTGAAGGGTCAGGCAAACGCTTAGTATGCTATTTACAGAGATAGCACTGGCGATCTGAACTGGTCAGTGGTGAAAAAAAACACTTTTAATGCACAAACTTATACGGGACGCATTTGCCCCCATATCTGCCTCGCGGCTGCCGGCTGCATCCGCCTCCCTCAATACTGAATCAAATTTAAAACAAGTTGTACCTATGAATCATACGCACACCTACACATGTGGAAATACAGCCCAGGTTGAAAAATACCAAAGTTATCCTTTAACTTGAACTGAGAAAGATGTGAAACGAAATTTACTACATAATAACTTAGTCTTTATCTATGTAAAAGTAAATTAAGTAAAATCAGCACTTGTGTAAATACTTACCCAGCATTTAACCAATGTCTTGCTCTGAGCATCTTATATCTGTTGCATTATTGTGTAAGTATTAAATGGCCATTTTAATTAGCCAACCCAGTGAATCAACTCTTGCATATTCAGGAACTTTAAAGGGAAATTTTGGTTGATTTCAACCCGTCTCCTATCGTCCTAAATTTGTTTCAAGTGACTAGTGACATAGAAATAATAGTTAGCATGTTAGCCGTTAGCCTAGATACAGCCGGGGCGCATAGTAGCGTCAGACCTGTTAAAACGTAAGAGAACGGGCATACCTTCAAGTGCAAAGTTAGTCCACTAAACAAGCTTTTTTTCCCACAAAGACCGCCTCATATCATTAGGATAAATGTCAGAGAACATATAGAAAACGACATGTAAACGTGTTGTCTTACCTTACCGGTGTGCTGCCATGTTTGTTTACCCCTTTAGCTCTGCTTTCCAAAGCGCGGCCAAAATATATCTCGCCAGCTCTAGATAAAGCCCAGCTGGATACTAATGTTACTCCAGGTGGAGGTGTCCCATCCTCGGTCACATCCAGACCTTGAAAATAAGGCTGCAACCGGTCTCATTCCTTGTAACAGAGGCATTCCTCTTCTGTGGGCACTGGGGCACAGCATTCATAGTTACACCACCAATCTCCAGAGCTACGCAGCCTTGCAGCAGCCATTTCTCCTCTCTCTCTCTCTCTCTCTCTCTCTCTCTCTCTCTCCCCTCCTCCTCCTCCATTCTTCAGTTTCACGAAGCTCTTCGTCATTGTATTCTGGCTCAAATAAATAAGGGCGGCCATCAAACTCTGCAAAATCAAATTCCTCCTCCACAAAGTCGAAGTCTGGCAAAAAGTCAGCCATTATTCTATAAATCTTTCATTAAATAAATGAATGAAATTTTCAGGCTACTGTCCGGTTCTGCCTTCCAGCTGTTGCTGCTTGTTCAGGCACGCTATGAGATCGCTGCTTGTTCTCGCGATATTTCGGCCGCGCTTTGGAAAGCAGAGCTAGATGGTAAAGAAACATGGCAGCACACTGGTAAGGTAAGACAACACGTTTACATGTCATTTTCTATATGTTCTCTGACATTTATCCTAACGATATGAGGCGGTCTTTGTGGGGAAAAAAGCTTGTTTAGTGGACTAACTTTGCACTTGAAGGTTGCCCATTCTCTTACATTTTAACAGGTCTGACGCTACTATGCGCCCCGGCTGTATCTAGGCTAACAGCTAACATGCTAACTATTATTTCTATGTCACTAGTCACTTGAAACAAATTTAGGACGATAGGAGTCGAGTTGAAATCAACCAAAATTTCCCTTTAAAGAAAATATCCATAGTATATTGACTTCTGAGCACTGATTCACATGTTTTTGACAGGATGTCAGTAAAGAAGCCATCAGAGATGACCATGCTCATCATGTCTTGAAGATCTTTGTCATCCATGGAAATGCTGCACAGGAAGGCCACACCCCTGCCCATGTGTCGATCATCATCGAGGGAAAAGAGGTTCTTGATGATTGTAAAAGTGTGGCAAAGGCTTGCCTTCTGCTCATGGGCTTTATCTATGCAATGAACTTGAGTTACCCACCAAAGTTGAAATACACATTCAAAGTGTTTCAGAAGCTCTTTCTTGAGCTTGACATCCTGAAGATGTCTCCCAAAGTAGTTTGCACAACAAACTTCTATCACGAGTGTTTCCATGCAAGTTTCTGAACCAGTTGCATTGTTTAACTTGTGGTTTGAAGGAAATACTTGGTGGCTAGTAAGAAAAACTAGTTAAAGAAATGGCTTGTTCCAAATGTTGAGCCTGAGCCCAGTTTGTATGGTTACATGCTTGTATATTCTGTTATGGTAACTGGCACATGGAAGCATTGCAGGTTGGGGTGATAAACCACATTGTGAATCTTTACATACAATTTTTGGAGTTACCTTTAAAATACCTAAAAGAAAGTGACATTTTACTGATTGCACTTCATGTTTTTTGCAGTTATTGCACTTTATGGTACTTATTGCACTTTATGGTACTTGCAGCTATTGCACTTTAAAGTGATACTTTTAGGCATTTCATTGGACATTTTCTTTGTATATGTTCTCATCAAGGCCCTCTGAGATACAAAGCATCAGAGGTCAAATGTCCCATTTAAAAATGTTTGTCTCAGACCAGAGCACACAATAAACACCAGCCATCAGCCAGACGTGAGGTTGCATGTGTAACCCTGGTCCTCTGAGTGAAGAGGCTTCCCTTCCACCCAGAGATATATTGTATATCTCTATTGGAGACCTGAACCCTTGGGTCAGGTGACGTGGATAATTTCTTTAAGACAATCCACCTGTGGTCGTGGCTGACAGCCTATATAAACCCCTGTCAACCACGCCCCCAGTGATCTAGATCTGATGGAACGAATCCTGGAGCAGCCTCGAGGTGGAGGGGAAACCTCTTCACTCAGAGCACCAGGGTTACACATGTAACCTCCCATTCTCTATCATTCTAGGCTTCCTTTCCACCCAGAGATATATTGTATATATCTCTATTGGAGATCTGTAAGACACACCGCAAGGGGTTAGAGCAGCAACTTTCGAATGAGACGCCCCTGCCACCAAAGTGCTCCACAAAATACACTGTGTGCCCAATGAACTACATACAAATGTACACTATATACACACACACACCCCAGGCTAGCCAGCTCCGCAAGACGCAAGATGCTGTTGCCACAAGCCCTGGTGCCAGCCGCTACCAAGGCTACACGGCCCCGCAAGATGCAGAGGCCTGATTAAGAGGCCTCTCAGGCAAGCCACACAGGCTGGCCTGACAAGGAAACAATATGTCACTACCGCTGGGCCAAGCCAAGCACCCGCTCACCGAACGATGTGCCTGCAGCCACACTGAACTGGTAGAATCTTGCAAATGTGGATGGGGCAGACCAGGTAGCTGCACCACGCCATGACGCCCAAGAAGTAGCCATGCCCCGGGTTGAATGTGCCTGCACCCCAGATGGGAAGGGCACCCCTGCCCCCACATATGGCTGCTGGATAGTTCCCACAATCCAGTGAGAAAGACGGGCCTTGGACAGCAGCCGACCCCAGAGGTCTGGCCTAAAACAGAGTTGATCTGTCTGCCTATGGCAACGTGTTCGTTGCAAATACACCCTGAGTGCCCTAACTGGGCACACAAGTGAGTGCCTACGATCACCTTCCTCTGTTGAGTCAGAGAAGAGAGACCGTACCACCATGTCTTGGCTCGTCTGAGAAGGAGACAGAACCTTAGGAAGGAAAGCAAGGTTTGGACGTAGGACCACCCCTGCCCCCTCTAGCAAGAGCCTGCACAGATGCTCATGCACAGAGAGAGCATGGAGCTCCCCCACCCTCTTGGCTGTTGCCAGCACCAATAAAAGAGCAAACTTAAAGGACAACCATTTTAGGTCCAATGACTCCAACAGCTCAAACAGAGGTACCTCAAGAGCCCTTAAGACCAGCTCCAAATCCCAGGGTGGGAGAGACGGTGTGGAACACAGGCCATCACTTTGCCTAGCACCCTTAAGGAACTGGGAAACCAGTTTGTCTGCCTCTTCAGGCAACTGGCAGCGTTCCATCCGAGCTGCCTTAATCGCCACCACCATACCCTTGAGTGTTGAAGGCGACTTCCCGGCATCCAAAAGACCCTGAAGGAACTGCAGGATAGTAGGGGCTGAGCAAGTTACTGGGTCAACAGGCTGCAAAGGCCCTCCAACTGTACGTGTAGAGCCATCTTGTAGATGGAGCACAAGCCTCCTGCAGCGTACAGACCACTGAAGGAGATAACCCCATAGTTAACAATGCAGACCCCTCAGGGGCCATGCCCACAACCTGAGCCCCTGGGGAAAGGGATGAACCAGAATCCCCCAAGCCTGGGACAGCAGGTCCCGACGTACTGGGAGCTCCCACAGAGTACCGTCCAGCATGATACGAGAACCAGGTCATGTGTGGCCAATATGGGGCCACTAGAATCTGCCTCAGTCCTTCCATCCATACCCTTCATAGGAGGGATGGAAGAAGGACAAAGAGGGGAAAGGCGTACAAAAGGACGCTCGGCCATGGGGAGGATTGTCTCCCCCCAGGGAGAAGAAGAGGACGCAATGGGTCAACTCCTGTGATGCGAACAGGTCGATCTTTGCACGTCCATAGCGGAGCCAAATCTCCATTACCACCTGAGGGTGTAGTCTCCACCCCCCTGGGTTTGGACCTCCTTTGGACAGCAGATCCGCAACTCGGTTTTCCACCACCAGCACATGGACCGCTCTCAGGGACAGAACCCTGGGGTCTGCCCAAAGCCACAGGCGGTGCGCCAGCTTGCAAAGGTGAGAAGAAACCAACCTGCCTTGCCCATTGATATAAGCTGCTGCTGTCACACTGTCCGTCTTCACCAGCACGTGCTGACCCTGAAGTTAGGGCAGAAAATGTCGCAGGGCGAGATGGATGGCCAACAGTTCCAACATGTTGATGTTGTAAGTGATCTGAGGACCACTCCAGTGACCGCTGACCCCACTCCCCCTGAACACTGCACCCCAGCCTGTCAGTGATGCATCTGTCGTCACCAATTGACGGTGTGTTACTGGACCCAGCACCCTGCCTTTGGCGAGATTCCTGCTGTCCTCCCACCAATGGGGAGCCACCCGCAACCGCCTGGTTACAAGCACCATGGTATCCAGGTGACTCCTGGGACCCAAACCCAGACCCAGGATGCATCTCTGCACCGGCCGCATGTGTAGGAGAGCCAAAGGGACTGCTTGGACTGAGGACGCCAACAGGCCCAGAAGGCAGAGACACTGCCTCCATGTGACCCCGGCCCCCAGCCTGAATAGAGAGAGCCCAGACCTGATAGACAGCTGCCTGTCCTCTGTCAGCCATCATAATGATGTCTCACACATTAAATTCTACAATTTGGCTTCAATTCAACACCTTCACATCTGCGCCGCCAAATTCTCCTGTCTCCAAAATGTTCATATGCATTGGTCAGAGTTTCCCTACAGGTGTGCAAATTTTGTGTGTACACAATGTTTATAAATGAGACCCCAGGTGATTTGAACCAGTAAACACACTGAATAAAGCTGTTTCACATTGAACAAGCAGTGTTTTTTCTGACACTGCTTATTGCAGAGGGGCTGCTAACCACTGTGACCAACAAGAAAATGGGGTATGGCGAATATCCCTGTCTAGAGCTTGTGTTTGGTTTGTCTGTTCGAGGCTATTGTAGAAATATGGTGGTGCAACATGGTGATCTCCGTAGACGAGGACCTGCTCCCTATGTAGATATAAACGGCTCTTTGTAAGGTTATGAAAACACAGTGATTCTTATTTTCAGGTGATTGCTGAGGGGTGGCAGTAACTCAGTCCATAGGGACTTGGGTTGGGAACCGGAGGGTTGCAAACCAAAGCCCCCGTCTGCACCAAACTTGGAGCGTGGACTGGCATCTGGAGAGGAACCTGTTCACCTCCTGGCCAGGAAGGCACCAAACCCCCAACTGCTCAGGACGCCTGTCCATGGGCAGTCCTGTTTGTGCATGTGTGTGTATTTTGGGCCTGTGTGTATATGACATAGTGAAAAATTATGAATTTCCCTTTGGGATTAATAAAGTATATCTTCTTATACACTCAAGAAAACACTTATTATCTTCAATTTCTGCCAATATATCCCCCCTAAATCCTACACACTGGACCTTTAAATTTCCTGTGTTTCCATTTCTTTTAAGTGTAAATCAAAAATGGCATAAAAACAAGTGTTAATGTCAGGAAAATTATTTGTGGAACCAGTGTCTCCTTGGCTCTGTTCTTACTGATGGAAACATCGACAAAACTATGAAAAAAATCACAAAAGTCCAGCAAACATCTGATGGTCTCATTTTAATACAAATACAGGCATATCATACAGAATTGTATGAAATGGAGAGAACTGGACCAAAAAGTGAGACCCAGACAGCTGTTCAGTTTTGAGTGGTTTTATTCACAAAAAAAAAAAAATCAGGAATGGATGTCTTGGGTTGAAGCTGGGTCTCAGGAGAAACAGGACAGGCGAATGGGTAACTACTGGATGTGGATATGAAGCAGGCAGGCAGAGCGAGGCAGACAGGCAGGCAGGCAGGCAGGCAGGCAGAGCAAGGCTGGAAGCAGGTGGTAGGCTGAAGTGGCAGGCACACGGGTAATCAGTGAGTGTCGATCTGAGGCAGAAAAAAAAAACACAAGTTTTCAGCAAAAAATCCATGAGGGAAAAAGCAATCAGCAACAGGTAGGCCCTGGTTAGTACCGCAAGGCAGACTGAACGATCTGGCAGAGACTGGACTGCAGAGCCGGGGTATTTGTACTGCTGGAGTTGATTGGTGGATGGCTTTCAGGTGAGCAGGCAGATTGGCAAGAGGAGTTGATTGGCAGCAGGACTGATGAGCCACACCCAGACACAGAGAGACAAACAAGGAACCACAAGAAACAAAGGGGAGGGGGAAAACAGCTGACAAGTGAGGAATGAAGGAAAGGCACAGACTATGACAGAACTGATAGTTTCCAAACAAATGAGGCCCTCTGAGGCCCACAGAGAGTTGTTTGGAGCTGAGTGGATGTTAGATTTCTCCCATCTATATGTGTTACTGTTAAATAGAAGCTTTAGTTTATATTTTGAATTCTCAGTCCAGGTGGATGGAGGCTGTCTCTGACATGTTGTGACTACATTTAGTCTCCTGCTGCTCCTTCTTCTCTATTTTCTGCTTCATCTCAGTTTTCTTCTTCATTCCTACAGGAACACTGAAACTTGATCTGCCTGAAGGCATAGGTCTGGAGAAGGAATAGACACACATGTCTGCTGCTGCTGAAGGGAAGCCACACTCAAATCCTGCTGCTTTGTTTCTTCCATATACTTGGACTCTACAGGGCCCCGTTTCCCAGTTTTGATGTACCTTAGTGCTGTACGGAGGTCTCTAAGATATACCTTAGCTAAGGGGCTTCTTTTCCTACGAGTGTTTCCCAAACTGTCCCTTAGCGGTTGCTCGTAAGGAGTACGTTGTTAGTTATCCTTCACCACGGTGCAGAAAGTGTTTTATCTCATATAAAGGTAAATAAATGACATTGTAATATAAAAAGTATTGCCATAATAATTTTACCTCCAGCAAGTATTATATTATAAATGAGGCTATGCCTTTTTCAGAACATCTACTCATCTATTTGAAGCCTAGTCCACACATACACGGGTATTTTTAAAAGCAGCGCTTTAAAACTAAGTTTCCATCCAGACGAGCATTTTGGCACTATTTCATGTATTTCAAGCATGAGGTCCTGTAGACCTGGGTGCACAAGCTGGAGTCCTAAAGACCATCAGTAGAACAAAATAAAAGGTCGGAAGGCTGAAACGAAATAAAAGGTCTCTTGACCAAACAGAAATTAAGGTTGGAAGACCAACTTAAATAAAATGGATAAATTAAAATAAGGTCTGACGACCAAACATAAATTACGTCCGATATGACAAAATTAAGTGGGTCCCTCTGACCAAAGAAAATTAAGTGTTGCACAGATGAGCATTCAGAGGCGGTCCAATGACCTTGGTGTTGGTGCATGTGGCATGAGGTCCCACAGACCATGATGGAGCATTTGTATGGAGCTTTATCCCTATCTTTATTCAAGAGAGTGGTCTATCAGTTTGAGAGCATTAATTATTGATTTCACGCTGCCCTCGCACTCAAATAGCCTCTGCTTGCGCTTGGATCGAATCTGTTTCTGCTCAAACTGTGTGCTTGCACTCAGATACCATGTTGCTCGCACTCAGATACAGTGTTGCTTGCACAGATTTCCTGCTCGAGCTTCAGCTTTTCTCCTCGCGCTCAAACTGTTTCTGTGCGCTCACAGAATTTCTGCTCTCAGATTTCTGCCCTGCGCTTGGATTTTTTGTGTAACAACCCTGTCAAAATCCCCCAACCAATAGAATGCCAGATTTACTGTTGACCAATGAAATGATCCCTGCCTCCTTGTGGGTGCGCTCGCTTTAGTATTAGAGCGTCCAGTCCGGGCAGATACTCTTTAACCGGGTTCATCCACTCCCACCCTCTTCCCCTGTTGGGAGTTATTTTTCAACAGTCACCGGCTCACTATACATTATCCCTTAAATATATATATATTTATATATATAAGCAATATCTCACGAGAGGGAGTGACGTTGTACTGTATAACGTCACGACCTAGAGTGTGATATTGCTTTTATGCAACAGTTCAACAACAGCTTAAACAGCAATGCTGAGTAAGGAAATGTTAACAAAAGATGATGAAATAAATTATTTAAGTATGTTATGTAGCTCCGGGAAAAAAAAAAAAACAGTTACCCCGGTCTGTTGCCAGGCAATGCAGCACACACGCCAGGAACTCACAAGCTACTTTGTATTTACATTGATCTGCAATTGTGTAACTTCATCCAGTTCGGCTGATGAAATGTTGGCAAACCTGGATGTTGACACGGATTCAAACACACCTGGAAGTCTGCACAGAAGAGTCCTAATTAGCTTTCCTTTTCCTCGTCCTCTCCTGATGATCACTCATAATTTAATTCAAATGTAATTTGGGGGAAAATATCCATCTTCTTGGTGTAATGCTATAGTGTCGGTTTGCGTCAATGTAACCAGTGTGACAGCTGGTTAATTAACGGTTGTATTTATATTTATAACACCTGTGAGCGGAGTTATTTTACTGTTACATATCCCAGTGATGTTATACTCTATATCAGCACTCACGGAATGCCTCTCATCCAATCAAATCAAATTACTCAGTCGGAACTAACTGTTGTATAATACATACATATACAGTATATATATACAGTACAGGCCAAAAGTTTGGACACACCTTCTCATTCAATGCGTTTTCTTTATTTTCATGACTATTTACATTGTAGATTCTCACTGAAGGCATCAAAACTATGAATGAACACGTGGAGTTATGTACTTAACAAAAAAAGGTGAAATAACTGAAAACATGTTTTATATTCTAGTTTCTTCAAAATAGCCACCCTTTGCTCTGATTACTGCTTTGCACACTCTTGGCATTCTCTCCATGAGCTTCAAGAGGTAGTCACCTGAAATGGTTTCCACTTCACAGGTGTGCCTTATCAGGGTTAATTAGTGGAATTTCTTGCTTTATCAATGGGGTTGGGACCATCAGTTGTGTTGTGCAGAAGTCAGGTTAATACACAGCCGACAGCCCTATTGGACAACTGTTAAAATTCATATTATGGCAAGAACCAATCAGCTACTGTCCATTCCTTGTGTTTCTTGGCCCAAACAAATCTCTTCTGCTTGTTGCCTCTCCTTAGCAGTGGTTTCCTAGCAGCTATTTGACCATGAAGGCCTGATTCACGCAGTCTCCTCTTAACAGTTGTTCTAGAGATGGGTCTGCTGCTAGAACTCTGTGTGGCATTCATCTGGTCTCTGATCTGAGCTGCTGTTAACTTGCGATTTCTGAGGCTGGTGACTCGGATGAACTTATCCTCAGAAGCAGAGATGACTCTTGGTCTTTCTTTCCTGGGTCGGTCCTCATGTGTGCCAGTTTGGTTGCAGCGCTTGATGGTTTGGGGACACATTTAAAGTTTTTGCAATTTTCCGGACTGACTGACCTTCATTTCTTAAAGTAATGATGGCCACTCGTTTTTCTTTAGTTAGCTGATTGGTTCTTGCCATAATATGAATTTTAACAGTTGTCCAATAGGGCTGTCGGCTGTGTATTAACCTGACTTCTGCACAACACAACTGATGGTCCCAACCCCATTGATAAAGCAAGAAATTCCACTAATTAACCCTGATAAGGCACACCTGTGAAGTGGAAACCATTTCAGGTGACTACCTCTTGAAGCTCATGGAGAGAATGCCAAGAGTGTGCAAAGCAGTAATCAGAGCAAAGGGTAGCTATTTTGAAGAAACTAGAATATAAAACATGTTTTCAGTTATTTCACCTTTTTTTGTTAAGTACATAACTCCACGTGTTCATTCATAGTTTTGATGCCTTCAGTGAGAATCTACAATGTAAATAGTCATGAAAATAAAGAAAACGCATTGAAGGAGAAGGTGTGTCCAAACTTTTGGCCTGTACTGTATATATATGGCGCACATATGTAAATTAACAGTCCCTTTATTCCAAAAGTGGTAAAGAAAGCAAGGGAAGAACATTTAATAAAGCCCTGGAGGGTGGGAGTGGATGAACCCGGTTAAAGAGTAACCGTCCGGACGGGACGCTCTAATACTAAAGCGAGCGCGCCCACAAGGAGGCAGGGATCATTTCATTGGTCAACAGTAAATCTGGCATTCTATTGGCTGGGGGATTTTGACAGGGTTGTTACACAAAAAAATCCAAGCGCAGGGCAGAAATCTGAGAGCAGAAATTCTGTGAGGGCACAGAAAGAGTTTGAGCGCGAGGAGAAAAGCTGAAGCTCGAGCAGGAAATCTGTGCAAGCAACATTGTATCTGAGTGCGAGCACACAGTTTGAGCAGAAACAGATTCGATCCAAGCGCAAGCAGAGGCTATTTGAGTGCGAGGGCAGGGTTTTTGAGCGTGAAATCAATAAATAATGCTCTCAAACTGATAGACCACTCTCTTGAATAAAGATAGGGATAAAGCTCCATACATTTGCATGAGGTCCCACAGACCATGAGGGCATTTGCATGAGGTCCGAAGACCGAGGGTGTTGAGGCATACAGCATGAGGTCCACAGATCATGATGGGGCATTGCATGAGGTCCGAAGACCGAGGGTGTTGAGGCATACAACATGAGGTCTCACTGCCATAATGGGGCATTTGCATGAGGTCCTGAAGATGAAGGGAGGCAGAGCATACAGCATGAGGTCCCGAAGACCAGGGGTGTTAGAGCATGCAGCATGAGGTCCCGCAAACCATGATGGGGCATTGGCATGAGGACCCGAAGACCAGGGGTGTTAGAGCACGCAGCGTGAGGTCCCACAGAACATGATAGAGCATTTGCATGAGGTCTGCAGACCAAGGTTGTTAGTGCATACAGGATGAGGTCCTGCAGATCATGATAGAGCAATTGCATGAGGTCTGAAGACCGAGGTTGTTAGTGCATAAAGCATGAGGTCCACGAACCTTGATTGAGCATTTGCGTCCCGAAGACCATGTAAATGAGTAAGCAGCATTAGAAGGCGAACAAGGTGAAAGGAAATGAACCACTAAAATTGCATTAATTCACGGCCAACTTGAATAAATGAATACAGAGACTATGTCCCAGGACCAGCAGATAGAGAATCAGCAGATAGAAATTGTGATTATATAACCAAAATGGAATATTCATGGGTGATGTATGATTGAGGATTATAAAACAATAGGTGAGCAGTTAGCGGATGAGCGGGTGTTCGTGCATGCAGCATGTAGTTAGAGGGCCAAGGATGACTGAGCAACAGCATGAGAACACGTAGAGCATGGGTATTGAGGGAACGTGTGATAAATGACAGCCATCCTAACCGAACTGAGGCAGACGGAATTGGAAACATATAAACAAATGCAAGGAAAATAGGACTGAACAACGAGCAAATTTCAGGTCAGCAATGATGCGATAGCAATATGATAACCAAACAGAATTGGCAAATGGCTGATGCATGGCTGTGACTCCATCGAATCTGAAGGTGGGCAATAGGACAAACCATAACTGGGATTTGACTGAAGGTAGCGGATGAGAAAACTACGGAAGACCACCACCAACTATATGAATGAATTTGGGGAGCAGAAATTTGATTTATGAATCAGAGCTAAAATGGAGCCATACCTAGCTCCCCCCAAAAACCAGTGGGTACTTGCTACCCGCTCAAAATTCTGCCCTGGCAATTATCATGGCAGTTGGGATTATGATGATTGACATAAGGTCACCAATGGCCAGAACAGCTTGAAAAGGTCAGGTGGCCATGCTACTGGTTTTATTTGGTAGAATTTATATAGTTAGGTGTTTCTGATTTGAATTGAATTGAATTGATTGCCCTGGTTTAGCGTGAGTAGGGGAGAGTCTGCTAGCCGCAAGGCTACTTTATGCAATTTAAAATGCCATAGTTTGGCTAAAACGTTAGCATGATGCATTTGTGGGGAAAATGTGGGCGCGCTCGCTTTAGTATTAGAGCGTCCAGTCCGGGCAGGTACTCTTTAACCGGGTTCATCCCTGTGTCCAGAAAAGACCGGCTATGTCTGAGAATGCTGCGAGTGATAGTGAAGCTGATTGTGTACTTACATTTGAAATCATCGCCACTTAGCCATAACCAATGTGTGTTTCAGGTGTGTCTTGAACCAAACATGCTTAGTAGCACTCCAAGGGGCCCACTGCTGACAGCGTGTTTGAGGAGTGCTGCATGTTTTCAAAAGAGGATAAGATCCCTGACCGTGTATATTATTTGATCACTTTTTATTTAATTATTTTTATTTATTGTTATTGTTATTATTATTATTATTATTTATTTATTTGTTTATTATTATTTTATTTATTTATTTATTTATTTTTTAAAGAGATGAATTTATTTTCTTCCTCCCTATATTGCTCGGCCTTAATAGATACCAAACTACCAAACTGATTGGGAAGTGCAAAGCTAGATGCATCTATCTCAACAATAAGTGGATCAAGATTATTGCCCAATTAGATGTAATGGGTCCTATGATAAAAGCCCTACCACTGAACTGGACGAGTGTCACTAAAAGGATTAGAGATTGCATGGGCATCTTCGAGTGTATGCTGACCGGCTACATTTCCCTGCAGGCAGTCGACGAATGATGCTCTGGATCACTGCTAAATACGAACGGAGCGTCATGGTGCAATGATGCCATGTGCATGAGAGGGCAATCGCACAGCTTCATGCTGAGCTCAAATAAGTTGACGACCACTATGCATGTCCTTAAAGTGCGTGAAAACAGGAAAAGAGCTGGCTGATTAGAGGCTGCCCTGCATACTGCTGCATGACGGGGATTGAGGGATGTTCCGGCCCAATTCATGGATGACATCGTGAATGGTGAATCTGTGAAGGATATAATTGTGAAAGACAGCGAATTACGTTAGACCATTTACGACTGGGAACTGATTACCGGAACTGATCAGTGTGCATACCACTGAACTGTAGACAGACTGGAAACATAGCAATTAAAAAAATAGCACAAGGGTCGAGAAAACGTCCTGGAGGGGCACCAGGAAGGAGCTGCTTGCGAGGACCTCTTAATAGAATAGAATAGAATAGAATAGAATAGAGCGAACCAGATAATTGAGACCCGGCTGTCATGACCACAAAGTGTGTCAGAATGGTGGTTCAAAACATCGTCACTACTAGGTGAAATAAATCTCACTAAATAAAAGTCCTGCAGGTGCAGGCTTACTGCCCCTTTCTTAATGTGCATGTTAATCAACCATGGTGGAGGGAGCCCAAGATGTGCCAATGGCTACTTCTGTATTACTGTGCATATAATGATAATAAAAATAATAATACATTGTATTTGGAGGTGCCTAAGACACCCAAGGTCACAGGCACAACCCACACAGGAGAATTACTGAAGGGCTTATGATAGAAATGATACAGGAAGTGTGGTAAGATAGCAGCATGATGCACGCGAGTTTATTTATTTTTATGAATGAAGACGAAGAGGAAAAGTTGCTTATCTTAAAGCGAATACCATTGAGAACGGAGGGCATAGTGTGCCTCCTTAATAGTGTAATTAACTGGACCACGTTATTGTTATGTGTGTTATAAATAAGGAAGATTTAGCCCAGATTCTGAACTGTTAAGTTGAAGTACTGATATTTCCGAGTGTTTGTCAATGTTAAGTTCAAGTGCTGGTTTTCCTGAGAGTCTGTGAACGCGCCTCGTGAGTGAGACGCTGCAGCGAGCGGGTAGGTGTGTGTTTCTCCTCTGAAAACAAGACGGTGGCCCTCGCGCGGCTAGTGAACTTTTCTGTTAGGCTCTTGTTGTATTGGCGAGGCTACAGCCCACAGTAGCCTGTGTTACAATCAGAAATAAATCGCCAGCTAAACCGGCTAACGTCTCGGCGTGTGGTTATTGAGGGACGTTACAATATGCTTGCTTTGATGAAACCCAGTGAGCCGAAAATCGAGGCCCGCTGCTATTACAGTATTACGGTAATTGTTTTCCCATTTAAACGAGGGTGACGGGAGAATTAAATAAATCACTTCATATTAATGATGCAGTGATAATATTGTCTGCAGCACTGAATGGAGTAGTAGGCTGATCAAATGAGACGCTTAACAGTCAGTACGTTTACATGCACAGTTTAATTCCACTTTTAATCGGAATGAAAGGCCATTCCGATTAAAAGTGGTCATGTAAACGGTCATTCCGATTGAAAAATGGTCATTCCAATTGAAAATTAAATCCGATTAAAGGGGGTGGTTTATTCCGTTCGTCATTCCGAATGAAAGAATTTTGTGTGCATGTATACACTCATTCCTCTTTAAGTTCATTCCGGTCTTTCTGCGCATGCTCGTTTCCTTGCCCTTCTGGCGCGATGACGTATATAGCGCGCATAGCAACGGGCTGCATAGCAACGGGCTGAGATAGAGCAGTCGGACTTGTTGCACTCACCGGTTTCCATTCGCCACAGCACGGTCTTCTATCTCCCTTCTTCAAACTTCTACCTCCCTTCTCCTCCTCAACAGATGAAGCATTAGCAGAACAAGGTTGTTGTCGTACTGCTGCTTCAAGAATATAAGCAAAACATGCCCGAAAAAGGCACTAAGAACGGCGTCATCAAACATCTTGTTATCCGGAGCGAGGACTACAGTGTTTTCTTCCGGCAAACGTAAACACGTAACATCCGCCCCGCCCCCTATCCAATCAGAAACGTTCCCTGGCACAAACCTTGCACAGACCTGAACAAAGGTGATTGAACTGATCTCCCATGTAAACCCTCATTCGGAATGAATATTTCCCATGTAAACTACCTGGAAAGACTTTAATTCCGAATGATTTCATTCAGATTTATTTCATTCCGAATGAGAAGCCATCATGTAACCGTAGCCAGTGAGGGAGGCTGATGATCGGATGGCTTAAACCGCCGGTGTTCTGAAAGTTTGCGCTACCCACTGAGTGGGATGAACTAAGCCTCTCACTCGTAATGACCTACCCTGGCAAAAACATTGTTTAGTAGCTACTCTCTAGGTCAGATATTTGTAAGAAGTAGACATACAGCCTATATAAATGTAATTATAAGTAGAGTAGCTCATTCTGTCAGGTAGGAAATATCTATCAGAATTTATAGAGGTAATAGTCCATTCTGATAGATATTTCCTACCTGACAGAATGAGCTACCATATTTTTAATACCATTTATAGAGGTAATAGTCCATTCTGATAGATATTTCCTACCTGACAGAATGAGCTACCATATTTTTAATACCATTTATAGAGGTAACAGTCCATTCTGATAGATATTTCCTACCTGACAGAATGAGCTACCATATTTTTAATACCATTTATAGAGGTAACAGTCCATTCTGATAGATATTTCCTACCTGACAGAATGAGCTACCATATTTTTAATACCATTTATAGAGTTAACAGTCCATTCTGATAGATATTTCCTACCTGCGAAGATCCCGGATAGTTTAAAATTTTGGGCGTGTCCTCTGGAATTTTTATTTTTTGCTCTGCACATGCGCACATCGTGTTGGTAGGTCATTCTGAGTGGTAGGTCTATTTGTCAGGACACCGGCTCTCTTGCTGTGAGGGATTCGGGAGCCCCGGGGCTGGAGAGGCTGGAGACAGAATGAAGCACTGGTTCGGGGTGGACGCCAGCTGTGAGTGGAGACCGACTGGCTGAGAGTGGTTGCCGCTACATGTGGAGGCCTGCGGTGATGATGACGATGACGAGGCAGAGGTGAAGCATGTCCAGGGACTGAAGCAAGGTGTGCGGGGAGCTTGGCCGGAGTAACGGGGGACGGCGCGTGGCAATCCGGGTGTATGTATGCAACGTGTCCCGGAGAAACAAATCATGTTACGTGTAGCTTGGGCCCACATCTTGAATCCGTACATGACGCTGAGCTCGAGAAAGAAAGTAACGTGTTAGAGTACTTTGATTACTTTTTGCAGTAACGAGTAACCTAACGCGTTAGTTTGCTGTTTGAGTAATCAAATACTTAAGTACATTTTCAAACAAGACATCAGTTATAGGGATGGGAATCAAGAACCGGTTCCTGTTAAGAACCGGTTCCAACTGGTTCAATTCATCGACATCATTAGCCTTTATGCTTAACAATTCCCTTATCGATTCTTTTCATTACGCCGAATCAATGCTCGTCAGTCAGCAGCACGTTCAACAACAAAGAAGACGTAATGGCGGAGAGACAGAAGCGGTCAAAGCCGTGGCTTCACTTCACGCTGTTAATAGCCTCCCTGAAGCTGCTAGCCCACTGTGGAGCCTCGCGCATCCCCGCTCCAGGTACATGGCGGCAGGACGCTGTTGTTGTTAGCCTCACTGGAGCTGCTAGCCCGCTGTGGAACTTCGGTGCATCCCCACTCCAGGTAGACGGCGGCAGGACGCTGTTGTTGTTAGCCTCACTGGAGCTGCTCGCCCGCTGTGGAACTTCGGTGCATCCCCGCTCCAGGTAGACGGCGGCAGGACGCTGTTGTTGTTAGCCTCCCTGGAGCTGCTAGCCCGCTGTGGAGCCTTGCGCATCCCCGCTCCAGGTACATGGCGGCAGGACGCTGTTGTTGTTAGCCTCACTGGAGCTGCTAGCCCGCTGTGGAGCCTCGGCACGTCCCCGCTCCTGTTGTCGGATTTCATGGGAACACCAAGGATGGTAAGATGAGGGCAGTTGAGTTGATTTGCACGCCATTTGTTGTTATAATATGCTGGGCTAGCTGCGTTAGCTGCCTCACCTGAGTTAGCTGCACTAGCTGTGTGGTGTTGACACACTCAGGCTGTGGGCCGGGATTTATCTCTAGATCACCAGCTAGGAGTAACATTAATGACAACTCATTGTGGCTGTTGTTGTGACATAGATAAGTGTATGCCAATGATGGTTTATGACTGTGAAAGCTGCCGTTAGTTTTTTGTGTGGTTAGACGACGTCGAAACATTTCTATACGGGAGGAGGTGTGTCGTTAGGAGGCTCCAAGGGGAGAGGGACACAAGCTCAGAGGGGAGGGGGGGTGTGTGCTTTTTTTCAAATCTTTCTCATCGTCTTTCTAAACTAGACCATGGCTTTAAGGTTCATAATAAAACATTATGAAAGCAGATGTCTTGGGTTACAAACAACAGGAGGTGATATCATTAATTCACAGGAGGAATCGATAAGGGAATCGATAAAGAATCGGATCGATAAGCAGAATCGATAATGGCATTGATATCAATAAAATCCTATCAATTCCCATCCCAAATCAGTTACTTCCGTTACTTTTAGAACGCTGGTCCTTCAGCTCCGAAACAGCAACGGCTGTCGTTTGGTTCTAATAACGGAGATAACATTAAACCTATCAGTCTGAAAGAACCCACGGAGCTTGTGGCTCGCTACGTGGTCGGAGAAATGCTGCCGTTGTCTACGGTGGAGTCTAAATAGGTGGAGTAGGACTCACTGACAGACATATTTCAGACTCAGGACTTGCATTATGCCTGGTACACGCTACACGCTGGTACTCACCAATTATCCCTGGTTGTCTTTCACGGCGTGTGTAATGTCATCGGGTTATTCTTGTCCTGTTTTTATTACTTTGACTATTATTTGAGTCAGAACTGTGTCTGTTCGTGTGCCAGCAGAAATGTTGTTATAGTCATCTACACTCTTGCCAACTCCTCAGTAAGAAAAGTAGCTACTGGCTGTCCTAAAAGTCATCATCACCTAATTTGCATAATTGTCCAAATGCATGTAATTGTAATGGCTGCTGTAGGAGAGAGGAATAACGTCGTGGGAGAGACAAAAACTGAGTAAAAAAACTGAGTGTGTGGAAAAGGGGTAACATACCCCTTTTCCATCAAAGCAGTTCCAGTGCTGGTGCTGAGCTGGTGCTGGTGCTGGTGCTGGTTCTCAGTTGGCTTACTTGCGAACCAGCTGAAAACCAAATTGCTTTTCCACGGCTCGAGGTGGTTAGGGTGCCACGTCATTGCGTCACTGTATACGTCAGTTACATCGTTGCTTTCCCACTGGTGCCAAGCTTGAAGGAACAACAACAACAACAATGGCAGACCACGTATTAGTGCGGCTGTTACTCCTGGCTCTATGAGGCTTCATTGCCATCCAAACACGGCAGATACATCGTATTTGTGCTGCTCGACAAGATTTGTATGGACGCAATTACGTTCCAGAAGACAGGTAATAACCTAACACGGTTTGTCTCTTACTAACACTGAATGTGAGATTGTTAGGTTAGCCTTTGTTGTAAGCTAACGTTAGATGGCAAGCCACAGCTAATCACTGTTGCCAACTCCTCAGTAAGAAAAGTAGCTATTGGCTGTCCTAAAAGTCGCTAGAAGTCGCTAAATGACGTCATCACCTAATTTGCATAATTGTCCATATGCATGTAATTGTAATGGCTGCTGTAGGAGAGAGGAATAACGTCGTGGGAGAGACAAAAACTGAGTAAAAAAACACCCTGAATATGTTTAGAACTACAAATGAACCTTCTTTCAGTGATTTATATTAGACAAAGAAAATTTTACATTTACATCCCGCCCTGACTGTAAACCAGGTCAGGATCAGCCAGCGGCGGTTCCGCGCATGCGCGATTCACTTGCAGTCTGGACGTGGAGGGGTTAACGTCTCCTGCTCTGACTGCTGCTAGGAGGGAGGACTGGGCCATCTGTGAGTGCTTTGGGGCGAGAGAGGAGCCCACAACAGCATCCGCTGCTCGTTGGGAAGAATAAGAATGATACGTGCTCTCACAACAGTCTCCTGAAGTCTTCAATAACATCAGAAAAAGTCGCTAGATTTGTTGCTAGTCGCTTTTTTGAAAAAGAGTCGCTAGAGGGGTCTGAAAAGTCGCTAAATGGTCATCTAAAAGCGTCAGCAGATGGCAGGAGCTACATTTGAAACGCCATATGTAAACTATCAAGCTACTGTATGTTCCACAGGAAGTTCTGACAAATGTTTCAGAATAAAAGCCTATTTAGAAAATGGAGGGATTCTCTCAGCCGAGGTTATAAGGGGCTTTTAATCTGAAACAAGTGTTGAGTTTGAAATGACGATGCGATATGTTAACTTTACAAAGACAACGGGAGCGGATAAAAAGTAAATATATAAAC
Organism: Epinephelus lanceolatus; assembly: GCF_041903045.1. Lineage (NCBI taxonomy): Eukaryota > Metazoa > Chordata > Actinopteri > Perciformes > Serranidae > Epinephelus > Epinephelus lanceolatus. The sequence goes on along the minus strand of NC_135753.1, from coordinate 5,302,571 downwards.
ACACAGAGGGATTAATAAATAACGGACCATCTATAATGTAGTCTGTTTCAAATGAAGCTGGTAGCCTCTGCAGTTGTGGTGAGTAAAAGCCCCGCCGCTATTCGTTAATGTTATTACTTTATGTCCGACCGTGAGGATGTACCATTGTTTGCTAGCTTGATGCTAATGACAGTAACGTTAACTCAGCGGGTTGACAAAGTGCCTCTGCTGTTTCACACCATCATTTCCCCCTTTTACTCTGTGTGGTAACATCCCTAGAGGAAATATTAAAAATGCTGGGGTGTTGTTGTCATACAGTTGTCAGCAGCAGATCGTTCTGTGTTTCTACTGGTCAAAGTGACGGCTGTGATGGGAGAATTGGATCTCAGTGAAGGGCAAGTGGTCCATAACTTTAATTTTGGAGACAAAAAAATGTAGGCTTAGCGCCCTGTGGTCCATTGCCCAATAGGAAATGTAGAATACTCAAAAGTACTTTAAAAGTGCTTGAGTTACTTTTCTCAGGGAGTAATGTTGGAAGTACTTTTAAAGTAATTGAGTTACTTTACTCAGAGAGTAACGCAGTAAAGTAAGTGGTTACTTTTTTAGAAAGTAATGCAGTAACATACTTTGATTACTTTTAAAGTAACCCTTACCCAACACTGCTTATAAACAGGTGAAATAACCTGAACTGGAGGACTTGATGAATGAGAGATGATTCCGCTGCTACTGGGGAATCGCACAAGGCTGTACAATCAACAAGAGACTGCAGGGAAAAGGTAAGGTAAGCAATTGTCTGCGGCGATTCTGCTTAGAATGACAGCTGAAAACACCAGAGGAGAGAACAGATTTAAAATCTCGTAGTGACAACCTGATTGGCTGATGGAGGTCGTGGCTAATTACGAAAGGACAGCTAGAAGAGTGCATTTCCGGAGGCAGCTGATTGGAGGAAGTAGTGGGAGTGAGAGAGAGAGGGAACTGTGAATGAATGAGCACAGAAAGGTCTACCTGATTGAACTTACGCTGAGCTTCATTAAATGAATGTGTGGGAAACCCTGAAACATATTTTAAAAAGTCTTTATATGTCTTAAGTGGAAGAATCTTAATATGTACAGTAACTGAGACTCTCAGATAAATGTAGCAGAGTACCTCTACTTGATTTCAGAGAAAATAGTTTTTCCATGGTCATGGAAAACCTGGAAAAATCATGGAATCAGTAAAATCCTTGAAAATTAAGGAAAAAAGTTGTGTGTGTGTGATGAAAGTAATTGTTAAAGTAATCTTCTGTATATAACCTATAATGTAACAGTGAATTTATTTTTGTAGCTGTTGACGTAACATGACTCTAATATGCATAAATTTGTTACGTTTTGTTTACCATCGTGTACGGTTCCTCATTTTCTCCCCATATTCCATCTCTCCATACACATATGCTAGTTAGCTAAAACTATGTTTGAATTATGTCAGACGGGTGGGGCAAGTCTCACTCTGTTAACACAGAGGTACCAGATCTGTCTGCAGCTTTAAGTGCTGTGTTGAAGTTCTGTTGACACTGTGCAGGAAAAACTTAAAATTAAAAAAACCTTAGAGTTTCTCATCTGAAAACCTTTTAGTTTCTCGCCATCATCAACAAATTTTTGGTTTAATGAAAAGAGTCGGTCTACCTTTTCCCAGCATCCCTCTGGAAGATATTAATGACAAACATGCAGCAGGGGCCTGTATCACGAAGCAAGATCAACCTTTCCTGGGTTACCCAAACCTATCCTGGGTTGACTAACCCTAACAATGGCAATCAGGATAATCGGTATCACGACGCTGGATATCAACTCGGTAACTCAACCCAGGGTTGCTTTATCAAGAGCTGTGAACGTGCACGCAGCGGACCAATCACAATCATGGGAGAAGCGCAGTGTCACTGAGCGTCACTGAGCGTCCTCACAGAGCGCCGTATGTGAGGGAGAAAAAAGTATTTCTCGTGAGGATCAGAGATTAATTCTACTAAAATATGAGGAGAAGAAAAGCAACATTACAGAAAAGGCCAACACCGTGGCAGCTGCAGGAGGAGGAAACGTGTGGCAACGCATAACAGGATGAATAATGTTTTTTTAGTTTAGATTATTTGCACATAATGTTAAAAACAGACAGTATAAAATTTACAAGATTAAAAAAAGAAAAGTACCGGAGAGGTTAGAAGCCACTAAAAGCTTATCAAAGAAATTCCCCTGTCAAAACATCAATGAAATCACATGATAGAGAAGAAAAAGAAACGGGTCAGGAAAGAAGAAATAGAGGAGGAGAGAGGGAAAAATCAAGACAAAACAAGGTAGCAAATAAAATGATGTGTAGGTTAAATTACTCATCACTGGTTCAAGTAGCTACAGTACCTGTACCTGTACATCTGACACTGATCACATCCTTGAATCCCATGAAATCAATGCTGCGCAGATGAATTGCGTGTATTACAATTATCGTCTAACATCATTGCGTCTGATAAATTGGTCTTCTTTGTCATAACGTTATATATGCTACAATAAAGCTTAAAGCTGACACCACAATTAAATCATACCAACACCAAATTGATAGTCTGAATAAAATCATCCTGATATTGAGCTGTGTTAGAAATTAACAGCTGTGCAAAAATATACCTAGTCTCCCTCTTTAAAAAACAAAAAGGAAAATCCCTCAAACACCATGAAGTGTAGACATGATAGGCTACTTTCCACATTTCCAGCAGCAAAGCTGTCAGTTAGGCCCATTATCTTTAACAGGGATCATTTCCTCCAACAAAACAAAATGTTGGCACTAATATATTAAGTGTCCGCAAATGATCAGTTTCTTTCTTATGAAGGGGTGAGATGAAATTTTGACTTCTTTCCACTCCTTTTTGAACAATCTTTTCATTGTCTGTTGTTGTTGCTTTCTTTTCTTTTTTAATGTTCAAAATAAACTTTCAAATCAAAATCAATCAAATGAATTAAACTTCCCATCATGACTGGGCTGCATTTCTGTCAGCGGAGTCATTTTTTTCCGAACAGCTGATTGGCCAGTGGGTGGTGCTTTTTATAGGATCAGATTCAACCCTGAACTTACCCTGCTCCGGAGCAGGATAGCCGTTCAGAGTAAGTTACCATGGTGATCTACCCCGATAAGAACTGAACCGGCTTTGTGAGACCGAAAACCCAGGGTTAACCCTGAAGTTACCTCGCTAAGACATTAATCCTGCTTTGTGATACAGGCCCCAGCTGTGGGTCCGGACTCTTGGTGACACGCAGTAGAACATCAGCACACATTTTATTATTCAACTCAGCTTTACATATGAATATTTCTATTTACAGAAGCCTGGTACCTGAGAGACCGTTAGTCTTCACAAATCATGGCAATAAAGCTGACTGAATCCATGTGATCCAGTCTGACCTCAGACATGAACACCAAAACACAAATGAATCAGTCGGGCAACGAAAGGGCTTTGTAAGTAGGGCTGCTTAATTTTGGGAAAAAAACAAAAACAAACAAACAGGATTATTTTGGTCAACTTTAAGATCCGAATTATTCAACATGATTACTTATTGACTTTGGAAACATCATGCATTTCTTGAATTTAAGAGAAAACTTTATGATAGCAGATTAATTTGAACTTTTCAATATAATTTGATAAAAAAATAAAAGTAAAAAAAAAAATAGATAAATAAATGAAAGTGGTGGATTCATAACACAAGTCAAAACAGGACCATCATTACAAAACAGAATGCGCCAAATAATCATTTAATTTCAACTATCTTGTTTTTATAGTATTTGGAGCCAAAGTCGTTATCAAAAATAGAATTTGATTAATCACCCAGCCATACTTTAGGTATGTATGTTAGTGACAGATTCCAATTTTATGCTTCCCTACCACCGATAGACATAGCCAGAGGTATTATGTTTTTGGGTTTTCTGTCTATACCTATGTATGAATGTAGGTGTATCTGTCCATCCTATTCTTGTGAACGCAACATCTCAAGAACACCATGAGGACATTTTTTAAAATTTTGCACAAATATTTACTCAACTGTGAACTAATTCGATTTTGGGGGTCGAAGGTCACTGTGACCTCACAAAACATTTTTTTGGCCATAACTCATAATTTGCTAATTATGGCAAAATTATTTTACACTAATAGGATACAATGATGAAAATTTCCTTAAATTTGGCACAAACGTCCACTTGGACTCAGTGATGAACTGATTTGATGTTGGTGGTCAAAGGGCAAAGTCAGTGTGACCCGGTCAGTCTCTTCCTCATAAACACAATATCTCAAGAACACCTTGAGGGAGGAATTATTAATTCTGCTCACAATTAATATCCAGCCTGGTCTCACTCCCATTGCCTCAAAATACATGGCTTGGACAGCGTCCCAGATGTCATAATAGTGATTCCAACAAGCACTGGACTTTGACCCAGGAGAGCAAGTGTTCGAGACCAACAAATAACATCAGTTGCAGCGCTTGTGCCAATTACAGCTGGATGTTTTTTTAGCGACACACTGCTGCCTTTCCAGCTGCATTCATGCCACTCAAAGCTTGCTTTTTTTTAAGCAACATCGGCAGTCTTTTCCATAACCATAACCATAACCAAGTAGCGTTGCCTAAACCTAACCACCGATGCCTTCTCACAGACATATTTGTACCACACAAAGCTGGGTGTTTTTTTACTGTGATGCATACTTTTTTCCTAACCATAACTAAGTAGTGTTTTTGCCTAAACCCAACAGGTGACCCATACTGACTGCCGCATTTGTGCCACACAAAGCCAGGAGTTTTTTTAGCGACATCTGGTATCTTTCCCTGACCATAACCAAGCAGTGTTTTTGCCTAAACCTAACCGCTGATCACCTACTTATAGCCGTGTTTGCGCTATTTAAAGACATGTATGTTTTTAGTGACATCTGCAATTGTTTTCTAATCATAACCAAGTAGTATTGCTGCCTAAAGCTCACTGCCTACCCCTTCTCACCACCGCATTTGTGCCACACAAAGCTGGATAACATTAAGTGCCATCAGCTATCTTACCCAAACCATAACCAAGTAGTATTGTTGCCTAAATCTGACCACCGACCCCTTCTGCGTCAAGATAGAACAAAAAAGGCTCTGGCCCCTGCGTCATTATAGTAATGCCGGGGTCCTACCTAAGTGGCAGTATATGATGAGTAGCGATGAGATGATGTTGTAATATGACAGATATGTAAGTTTGGGGTACGTTGTTTGCTACAGTTTTGAATAAACTGTTGAAACTGCAGCGGTTACAACCAAACAAATAATAGTTATCTACTTTTAAAAACCCAAACTGAAAGCCTAAAAATGACCAAGACAGCTATTAGTCATTTATTTACTTACTTACTTATTAATTAGTAGTTAATACAATTAGTACATTGTTACAGCTTGTCTGCAGCTTACATTTATCTACACAGTTGTTTTCTTACTGCAGTCTCTCTTCAAACGAGAGATTTTTTTTAAAAATCTCACTGAGACTAACAGGATACATAAAGGAGGAAAAAACTTTGATGGGTGAATTCACAAAGGATATTGTAATTTTTACAGCTGCTAAACCTGCACAAATGGAAACCATGTAATTTTCAAATGCACCCACAAAGGACAAAATGCACCAGAACTGCGCTGTCAAGCAAACAGTGTCTTGATGCTCCTGTGCTTATTTTCACATATTTAAATCAGGTAATATGCATACATTTGGTGCAAAATTGGCCCCTTTCTATGCAAGTGAGCTTCACTGCAAATACAGTCCAGTTCACAAAGATCAGCGCTACCAGCCACACAGTTACAGTAAAATTTTTAGTGTCTTAAGAGAGTTGGTCGGATCTGAAGCGTACTAACAGACAACAAATCATAAATACAGTTTCTCTCTGTCACATTTAAATTCCTGCATAAAGTTTTGAGAAATTCCTCTGCACCTGTAGCACGTCATCTGAACATTGATCACTTTTTTTCACTCTGCCATTGTTCTGCCTGTTCTGCAAAGGTAACATTTATACTTCACCACCTAGATAATTTCAGTCAGCTGCAAACACTTTATGGCTGTGTTTGTGCTGCAATATAATTAGTGTAATATCTTTGGTGAATCAGACCCCGAGACGGGGCAGATAGTGGTTACATTGCTCAATTCATGATTTTATCAGCAGCCGCAAAAATCCTCTGTGAATTCACCCCTGAGAGGATCCATAAAATGTTCCTCTGATGAGGTGACACTTAAGGCATTGCTGAGCTCACTTACTCAGCATTACAGTCCTGGTCAAGACGTTGACAAAATCCAATGTGATTTTCTGCAATCACAACATTATTAAACATTTTTACATCCAGAAAAAAATCTGGAGGCACATTGACAATAAAGAAACAGTTGAAACTGAGATGCAAAATCTGGTTTGTGTATATTACCCAAAGATGTACACAAAAGTATGCCAGCCTCCGCTCTCCTGGTTTCAGTCTTTCGACCAGATGTTGAACCTGCTGCAAGGATTTGATCCCATTCAGACACATGAATTCCAACACTGGTGTTGGTGATGAGGTCTGAATCACAGTTCATCTCATCCCAGAATGGAAGAACATTATTGTCTAAAATATTGTTGTTTGCCTCAGCATTAAGATTTCCCTTTAGGGGAACAAAGAGGCCAAAACCAGAAGAAACAAACCAAATAGACAAGCGTATACTTTTAGCTATATAGTATATATTTATAGTTCATGTTTTGACCAGATATAATGTAATAATGACAGAAATGGGCCATATTTGTTAAAAATCAGTCTGGATTGAAACATCATGCTGGTGGCTAAAACTGCAGCTCTGATTTCATACTTTTCTATCAGCAAATGTGTAAACAAACATCTGTGTTTTCTCCATGAGGGTAATTAGTTTCCAGGATGAGTGTTTCAACATCTCTGTCCCCACCTTTTTTTTGTTCAAAACTTCCCAAAGAAGAAACTGATTTTCCTCCTGTAGAAAGAGTGCACATGTGTATGTCTGAGGCTCTCCCTTTAGTGGGGACCTGTTATCACTAGGGCCATTCATAGGTCCCTTACAGTCTCCACTTCATCTCCTCAGAAGTTGAGTGCAGTGTGGACGTGGCCCTTCTCCTCCCAGACCCTTGTCCTCTCACCCGAGGCCCCTCCTTCCTTGAGGAGGCGCGTCAGGATGCTGAAGAGGCGCTGATGGACGTCCCTGCTCTGATCTGCCTCTCCTCCTCCTCCATCCTCCTCCTTCTCATCCACACCTCCATCTGTTTCTGAACACTCCTGCACCGCTCGCTGCAACTCCACCTGAAAAGACACAGAAGATGATTTTAAATTTGGATTTTCTGAAAAAGACCCATGAAATTCTTAAACCTAAAAACTGTTTTAGCATCAAAGCAGCTAAAAGTTTCTCTCTAACCCACTACACTTTTTTGAATTTAATATAATAAGTTTGTAGTTTGTCAGCCTAACATCAGTATTTTATGCTCTGCAAGGTGACCTTGGGTTTTTTGAAAGGTAAAGATGAAAGGTGAAATAAAAAGTATTATTATCATTATTATTGTTGTCATTTTGTTTCTTCATATTGCACTATTGCTCTTGTCATTTCACTTTATTCTGTTCACATGACATCTAATGCATGTCTTTCTGCTCTGCAGGAGTGATACCTGCTTTCGTGTCTTCCTGCAGTTCCAGTTTTTTGTGATGATTTTCCTTTTTCTGCAGCTCAGTCACCAGAAAATATGTTTGTATCGTACGTTTCTGAAAACCACAAATATGTTACGTTTGTAAGTTGATATTATTAAGCAGATACGTTTAAACTTTATATTTTAACAACGCTGTGGTTAATGTGTGTTTAGGCACATAAACCACTTAGTTATGGTTAGGAAAAGCACATGATTTGGAAGAAGAAGAAAAAAAAGAAGAAGAACTTTATTAATCCCTGAGATGAAATACAAATTTTTTTCACTTTGTTCTCAAATACACACAGGCCCGAAATACACACATATGCACAGACAGGACCTATACATGCATTAAATGGAGAGATGTCAGGGTGAGGGGGCTGCCTTGGACAGGCACCCTGAGCAGTTGGGGGTTCAGTGCCTTGCTCAAGGGCACCTTAGCAGTGGCTGGGAGGTGAACTGGCACCTCCCCAGCTACCGTACTTGGACTTGAGGGACTCAAACCAGCAACCCTCCAGTTCCCAACCCAAGTCCCTATGGACTGAGCTCAGTTGGTTTAAAATACCCGCATTTGGTAGCACAAAAGCTGCTGGAGAAGCGGAAATAGGATGCTAAAAACAACCATTTTTGTTGTTTGTTGGTCTTGAACAGTGGTCTGCAGCTTGGCAGGCATCGCCCACATGTCTTACAGGTATCTCGCCAAGGTGTCACACCATCCACCATCCTCTCCACTTCCTGATGACAAAGTCAGCTCATATACTACTTCATTTTAGAAACTCTGCTATGAAACATACAAATTTGTATCCATGGTTTGCAGAAATGTACAATGCCAATGTTTTATTCTGGTGACTGGGCTGTTTTCTGAGTTGAAGGTCTAACAACAGAACCCTTCATACAGTATGTTGTGCTGGTTGGGAATCCCTCTAAGACAAAATTGGAATTTTAGGATGTAGAAATAAAGCTGACTTGACTTAAAGTAAAAGGCGATAAGTAAGCCTGATGAAGCATGCCTGAAATAAGTTGCTCATTTAATTCTGTAAAAATAAATATCAAGAAGTTCTTTAAAGATATTTTTATATATGGCAAGTCTTACATTTGAATCATTTTTATTGTCTCCATTTGACCAGCCACCAAAGATGATTGAATATATACATGAATATAAATATAGAGAACATTAGATAATGATTGGTTCAGTGTGTTGCTGCTGCATTTATCTAAAAAAAAAAAAAAGACAATAAAAATAAAGATAGAAAATAAAGTATATTAATGAATACTATAAGCATAATTTTAGATAAATCTCTGTACAAAAAATGAATGTAAATAAATAATATAAATATAAAAGTAAATAAAAAACAATCCTACCTGCAGAGGGAGACCAGCTTTGGCCCCGAGCAGTGTGGGAGAAAACCATGGCCTGAAGATCTTCTCACAAATTACCTGAAGAGAAAAGAAGAAGAAAGGTGTGAAGATGTGGAGTAAAGATAAGAAAAAGAAGGGAGAGAGATGAGATCATCGGAAGACTAAGAGTGAAGATGCTTGGAGTGAAAAAAAGGAAGATAAGAAGCAGAGAAGAGAGGAGAGAGGAAAGGAGAGGAGCGAAAATATAGCAGAATTATGGATTATGAGAAAAAGTAAAAGAAAAGTGGAAAGAAAAGGAGGGATGAAGGTGACGATGAAAGGAAAGTTAGAGAAAAGAAAAGAGGCAAAACAAACGAGATGAGACCAAGTGGAGAGAGGAGGGGAAGTTAAGAGGAAACATAATAAAAGACAAAAGATTAGATGAAATGAAAAAGATAAGAGAGAGGAGATGAAAGGGAAAGTTAGTAGGTAATGACAAGGACAAGGGGAAAGGAAGTTATAAAGCAGTAAAGAAGAGATGAAGGAGACGAGACGGGAACAGAAAAGTAGAAAGCAGCATGAAAATGGTGAAGTATGAAAATACTGTGAAGAGAAAATAAAGGACAGCAAAGAGACGAGTGGACAAGAGGTAGAAATAGGGGATAAAGAAGAGGAGTGGGAATGAAAGAGAAGGACAACAGTAAAGATGAGAGATGAAAAGAAGTGAGGGGCAAAAAATGTGGGAGAAAATAAAAATGCAAAGAAAGGACAGAGACGGGGGAAAAGGGAAAGAATGAAAGTGAAAGGAAAAGAGAAAAGGAAATGAGGTGAGGAAAGAGGAGGACAGTAGCCAAGTGGAAAAATAAAGGAACATTTAGAGAAAGAGGGCAGGGAAGGAAAGGTAAAGAGGGCAAGAAGACAAAAGAAAAGACAAAAGCTGAGTGATCCTAAATGCTTTTTGTTTCTACGTCATTATGCAGATGATGCCTCACTTTTCATTATCAATCAGTCATCACACACAGTTCAAAAGACAATGGCTCCTTTCTGTGAGGAGACGATTGACAGACAGGGTCGTCAGAGGTCGTGCTCAGGAGACACCTGTGGAGTCTCAGGTGGACCAATCGGATAGCAGCGTGTCATCACTGTGTCATCAGCACCTTCTGTCTAGTGTCTAGTCTGCTCATAACATCTTTCTTCTGTGTTCTCCCTGTCCTTTGTTCATCATTTTACACTTTTCCCATCTTATCTTTTTTCCTGCTCAACTCTTCATTTCTCCATTCAGCACATTTTTTTGACTTCCTTTTTTGTTATTTAGGATTTTTGTTATCGACCATTTTGTTTTGTCTTTGATTATCTAGATTTGTTTATCCTGGTTATTTAGATTATTTTTTTTTGTGGATTTAGATTACTTCTCTTTGATTTTTTCTCTTCAATTATTTTAGCTTTTCATCTATATTTCATTCCTTCTTTCTCTTTTACACTTTCTTTCTCCTCTCCTTTTTTCTCTCCTAGATTTATTTCATTCTTTTATTCCTTTAAATCACATATTTTTTCGAACCTTTTAAATTTTATTTTCCAATAATCTCTTATGTTTTCTCTTCATTTTTGCATTTCAACTTCTTTTAATTGTAGTTTCTCTAATTTGTGTTTTCTCCTCACCTCTCATCTTTGGTTATTTTTCCTATTTTTAATTTTTTCTGTTCATATATATTTTAACATCTCTTGTCAGTTTTCTGTAGATTGTTTTAACTCCTTTAACTCCGTCCTTACTAAATTTTTTCCCACTTGCCCTTTTTAAAATTGTTTTCTTTCCTAGTTTTCTTTTTTTTTCTTTCTAATTTCTATTTTTTGTAACAGCCTTTAATTATGACTAGCGACTGTTACAGATCTGTTTTTCTTCTGGTTTGTATAAGAAGTAAAAATTCCTAGAGTCTGCATTCTCGCTCCTCCCCTCCGTCAGATGCTTTCATGTTTGTGCATCACATCAAAGTCTTTGCTCTCACAAAAATATTTTCCATCCGTCTCATATTCACACATATTCTCCTCTGATGAATGCAGGTATCTCTTATCATATGACATGTGATACAGGAGTCGGCAGGGTGATGAGAGTCTGTCCCGGCGTTGTCATGGTGATGATGGTGATGTCCTGCTTTGTGTCCCTGATGCTTCTTCCAAGTGTGACGGGCCGATGCTTCAAAATGGCTTCAAGTTACTGCTGATGTGGAGGCAAAATATAGGTTGTTATCATTATTATTATTAGTAGTAGTAATAGTAGTAGTAGTAGTAGTATTCTTGTTATTGTATAAATTAAAGTATTCTGAATACAATGTGAATTAGTGGAAAGTCCCAATAATGTATGTAATTATTTAATAATTTGATGAGACATTATGTTGCTTTCAGAATTACACTGACTAAATGCCTTCTTTAAATATACAATATAAGTAAATTACTATATAAGTTAAATCCCATCTCTACAGATGGAAATAATTTCATATTAATACTGCTAATAATACAACTCCTGCTTAAAGAAAAGGAAAGCAACTTATAATAATGTGATGTAACATATAATTGTGTAACATATAATTTTATTGGTAACATATATTCAATGTGATGCTGCTACAGCCACCATGATAGTACTACTACTACTACTGCTACTACTACTACTAATAATAATAATAATGATGAAAATAATAATTACAATAATAATGTGACTAAAATGCCATTCTGCTATCATGAACTTTCATGAAACTAAAGTTTTTGCTCCAGGTAATTACCAAAAATACAAGATGTTAAAATGTGATAATGTTGTTTTTAACTTTATTTACACAAAACCTCTCAACAGTTTCTGCAGTATCACCTAATGCAAGCTAATAGTTAGAATAATAAGAACTGCAACAAAACAACAAAGCTAAACATAAAAAGAAAAATTCAGACACTGATCAGAACAATTTTAACAAGTAAACTGTACTGAGAGAAAGAAAAAAAGACAAAAACCAAATCATGGTTTCCTGCTTTTACAAATTCAGACTTTTTAATTTTAATCTTAGATGTTTTGGAATAAAAATACAAATTTACAAAATGTTGTGCATTCTTTGAAGTGTAATTTGTGAAGAAACAAACATTGTTTAGATTATAGGTTTATGTATTTACAGAATGAATATAAGAATTGTGTAAAGCAGCAGGTGCATAAAAATGAAATCAAGCAAAATAAAAACAGTGAAATACCTGTACACATTGCCTCCTGATGACCCAGATGTTGCATCTCTAATATCATCGGTGCCAACAGTGAGGGGAACATCAACATTTTCTTTAATATTTGAAGTATTTAAAAGACATACAATACAGAAAGCAATAAATAAATAAAAGGAGCATTTGGGATCAATCTTTGTGATATAAAGTGAATGAGTCTGGATTAATTACAGTCATTCACATTTATTCATAAAGGTTTTTCTTTTCTATTATTAAAATTGGGATTTTATACCTTTAACAAATTTGTGCTTTTAAATGATTATTTCCACAATGTTTTATTGGTCAGTCAACACTGAAATTTACTGAAAACAAGGACGAGATAAAATAGTAACATAAACTGTTAATTATTTTTATCACCTCTTTCAATATGTACTGCTCATAGTAATAATGTTAACATTTTAACAAACAACATTTCACAGATTAATTTATTTCCTCTGGACACTGAACCTTAAGAAAAACATTCACACATGTTCAATAGGAAAATACAACTCTTAAAGTGTGTGAAAAAAAATGTGAATTAAAAGCACATTTCTAATAAAATATTTCTGCATGCAGGATTTAAACAGAATATATCAGTGGGTTCAAACCTCCCGTTCTCAGATCAGTAATTATCATTCCACACGCCGCTTTGCTCCACACCTATAATTAAATGTTTTGAAAGATGGATTACCCAGAATTCTTGAGAAAACACAACCCTGTCATTTATCAGGCAGCTTCTTTAGGGCCAAGGAGGACGCACGGCAGCAAGCGGGTGTTGAGGCCTCGGTTTAAGTTTTCTGTCAGGAGAAAACACTTCTGTATGGGTTACCAATGATATAAAAGAGAAGATTCTAACAGGATGTGTACTGAATACACAGAAAAGCAAAAAGCAAAAAAAAAAAAAAAAAAAAAAAAAGAACGTTTGGGAATTAATTCAGACAAAATAAGATTAATCGTTATTTAAACAATTTTATCACCTCTTTCAATATGTACTGCTCATAGTAATAATGTTAACATTTTAACAAACAACATTTCACAGATTAATTTATTTCCTCTGGACACTGAACCTTCAGAAAAACATTCACACATGTTCAATAGGAAAATACAACTCTTAAAGTGTGTGAAAAAAAATGTGAATTAAAAGCACATTTCTAATAAAATATTTCTGCATGCAGGATTTAAACAGAATATACCAGTGGGTTCAAACCTCCCGTTCTCAGATCAGTAATTATCATTCCACACGCCGCTTTGCTCCACACCTATAATTAAATGTTTTGAAAGATGGATTACCCAGAATTCTTGAGAAAACACAACCCTGTCATTTATCAGGCAGCTTCTTTAGGGCCAAGGAGGACGCACGGCAGCAAGCGGGTGTTGAGGCCTCGGTTTAAGTTTTCTGTCAGGAGAAAACACTTCTGTATGGGTTACCAATGATATAAAAGAGAAGATTCTAACAGGATGTGTACTGAATACACAGAAAAGCAAAAAGCAAAAAAAAAAAAAAAAAGAACGTTTGGGAATTAATTCAGACAAAATAAGATTAATCGTTATTTAAACAATAAATATTTGTGCAGCATTTCTAGTGCTAATGGCAAAAGTGCAGATATTAAAAGTCTAAGATATTACAGAAATCCTAAAATTGATTAATTAAAATCCGAATTATGCAGCTTTTGTTTTCTTGTGTTTTTAAATCTCAAAGGTTTTTATTTTTCGAAGATGTTTGCATCAGTGTGTTTTGATTATTTCAAATTCTTAAAGACACCTGCCTCTGAATTTAAACAATAAATACACTTTTAAAACAGATCAATTACAGTAAAAAATGGTTTTCTAAGTTTTAATTAATTAAATTAAACTAATGATCTGAAATAATAATAATTAATAACAATTTTGAGTCACTTTCCTAAAATAATAATTAGATATTTGACCACAGTTCAAACAAATGTTCTTTACAATAATAGAATTATTTTGATTAAAAATACTAAGTCATTTATTTATTGTGTGAACATTGTCTCTCAACATAGAAATTTATATAAATCCCAGAAATAAAAATATGTTAATGTACTGAATACTAATAAAGTCATTTCATACAAGACATAAACCACAACAGTGCTGCCTTGGACTGAGTAATCATTTTTAGTAACTCTTAAAAGTTTGACAGTTTTTTAAATAAAACTAAAAAACATAAATGATCAAGTCATGTTATGGGGGCTGTTTACTGTGACTCAGAGTTTCAGAGTCAGAGTTTGTTTCATTTCATCATCAACAAACATCAGTCAGAAAGCTTGATCATTCTGCCATGATATCCTACCACACACCAGTTTCTTAGTGTGCCACCTCACAGGACAAACCTGTCGGTCTCAGTCTCACCTGCAGGTTGCTGTTGCGACGGCGGGGGCTGCACCTGCGTTTGTTCAGGTTGCACCAGGACGAGCAGTCGAAGAAGTTACAGTCATCATCGCTGCTGCAGTTCTGGTCTAGGATGTCCCTCATCTTTGGCTCAAAGAATGCCATGTCCACGTCAATCGCCACCACCTACAGGAGACAAACAGAGACAAAACCTCAACTGTGTTCAGGTTCATCCTGGTCAATTTTATTATCATTTATAATTCATAAAGTATTCAAAGATGCAAACAAACAAATTTCATTAAAGCGACAATCAAAAAAGATAATGATTTGCTTTGATTTGTTTTGGGGGCACAGTCCCTGCAGGAAGAGCAACGAAGTTTCGAGGGCAGCCCCCTCACTCTGACATCTCTCCACTTTGTGCATGTATTGTATAGGTCCTCTTTCGGACCTGTGTGTTAATGACAAAAAGAGTGAAAAATTTAATTTCCCCTCAGGGGGATTAATAAAGTAAAAAAAAAAAAAAAAAAAAAAAAAATCCCAGCTGGAAAAACAGGTCGCTAAATACACCCACACCTAGGACGCTGCTGGAAACACAGCGAAAAACACAAAACACAACTGGCATTGTTGTTTGTTGGTCTTGAACAGTGGTCTGCACCACATCTCACCTAGGTGATAGCACCATCCACCATCCCCTCCACCTTCGGATGACATAGTTAGCTCATATGCTACATCACTTTTGAAACGCTGCTATGACACGTGGAAACTTGAAAATATCACGTATGGTCATGGTTTGCAGAAATGTAAAATGCCAACATTTTTCTCTGGCGACTGCTCTGTTGTGGCTCTCAGCCCCAAACCCATTGGTTCCCGCTGAAGATGTAAATCTTTAAAAACACAAATATATACTTTTATCAGTGATTTCGTCAAACAGCTGCTCACTGTAGTTTTTATAAAACAAATGGGCAAAAAAATGGTTGTTGTTAAGGACTATTTTTTGTGGTGGATTAATCCACATTTAGAGCTCTAGTGTGTATTTTTGTCAGCAGGATGGCATGTGTGGGATTGAGTCAAAATAACTTCAGTGTGTGTGTTTATGGTGATGGAGGAACAACAGTGTGACTCACTGGTGTGTTTTTACAACTGTGGAGGATGAAGATATATCAGACTGTAGATACACACACCATACATGTTAGTAGGATCACCATGAATAAGATGAAATTACTCATTTTATTCATTACAGTCACATCTTTGTGGAAGCTGTTTCTACTGATTTCTACTATCAGGAAAGTCATTAAATCATACATTTTCCTATAAAACACATTAAATGAACATAGAAGCTGCTGATTTGAACATGATGGCAGTTCTTGTTTTATATGCAGCATTTTACAGTGTTGGCATTGTAAGCTGTGAGTTGTTAAATCTGTTCCATGCCAACACTTTTGTAGGGAAAACCTAAATCCTGCTATTCGTATAAGAGCAATAATGAGCCTCTAGCAACATTTGTTGGAGCCACTTTTGGCCTTGGACTGCTCATTTTCCTGTAATCCTGAGCCAGAAGTCTAATAGATAAAATAGTTTAGATTCAGTTGTGATGGTTGGCTGGAGCCCAGCACAGAGCTGACATGGTGTTGAATTAATGACAGTCTGGCTCAGTCTGCTGCATAAACCATAAAACCATCTGATAATGCTGAGAAAACAACTGCTGACATTTGTTTTGTTTTCTCACCGCTGCTTGTGAGGCATTTAAACTCTGCTTTGAATTTCACATGAAGGGAAGAGGCTCAGGCTCCTTACTTAAATAGGCAAACTTTAACTTTTGATTTTATATTACAGATGAATATTAAAGGATGAATATGTCAGTTTGAGAAGGTTGATTATAATGTGATTGATTGATGGAGACAGAATAAATCTTGGCATTGTATGTTTCTGCAAACCATGGAGATGTTACATTTGTACGTTATTATGTAGCAGATACGTTGAAACTTTCCTTTTCAACAATGCTGTGGATAATATGTGGTTGGGTTTAGACACAAAAACCACATGGTTATAAAAGATCATGTTTTTGGCTTAAATTACCCTGTTTTGGGAGTACAATCCTGGTAGGAAAAGCATTAATATCTCTGTGAAAACAACTGCTTTTCATAGTACTATTCCTGCTGGAAAAAGAACAATGGGTACCTAAAAACACAAATAGGTTTTGGCGAAAAAGCTGCTGGAAAAAGAGTGACAGGTCCCTAAAATCACATGTTTGGTGCCTAAAAAGCATGAAAAAAAGAGCACCATGTCCCAAAAAAATACCCACATTTGGCCCAAAAAAGCCGCAGAAAGAGAAACACACCCACATTTGCTGCCTAAAAAGGTGCTGCAAAAAATGATGAGTCTCTAAAATACACCCATGTTTGGTGCTTATAAAACCACTGAAAAAGGAGTGACATATCCCGAAAACCACCCATGTATGGAGGTTACAAAGCCTCTGGTACAAGAGCTACAGGTCTGTAAAAACATACCTGTTTATGGCCAAAAAAATACGAAACATGTTTTTTTCTTTTAGGTCTCTCTCTAAAAAACAAATGAACAATCAAACAAAAAAACCCATGTAATTTTGGTAAATTTGCCTTGAAAAGAGCGACAGGTCCCCAACAAAACACCCACATTTGGTGCCTTAAAAGCCACTGGAAAAAGAGTGAAGGATCCCTAATAGGTTTCAGTATGTAAAAATTAATAATACTGCATCACATTTTAGAAAAGTAACTTGTGGTGTTCCACAAGGTTCGGTATTGGGACCTAAGTTATTTATACTTTATTTGAATGATATTTGTACTGTATTTAATAAGTTGAAATTTATTACATTTGCGGATGATACAAATTTATTTTGTTCAGGACAAGACATTAAAGAATTGCTGACAACTGTAGAAAAGGAGTTGATCATGTTAAAAGAATGGTTTGATATCAATAAGTTATCATTAAATGAAAATAAAACAAAATTTATGGTCTTTGGTGGTGTTGGGCCTAATTGTGAAATGAAATTAATCCTAAATGGAGTTGAAATTGAAAGAGTTAATGAAACTAAATTCTTGGGAGTAATTTTAGATCATAAATTCAGTTGGAAGCCACATATAGAATATATTAAACAGAAATTATCTAAATCTATTGGTATTATTTATAAAACTAGGGATTTGTTGAACAAGGAATGTCTGCGTATATTATATTTTTCACTTATAATGCCATATATGTCATATTGTGTTGAGGCTTGGGGAAATCAATCAATCAATAAATCAATTTTATTTATAAAGCCCAATATCACAAATCACAATTTGCCTCACAGGGCTTTACAGCATACGACATCCCTCTGTCCTTATGACCCTCGCAGCGGATAAGGAAAAACTCCCCAAAACAACCCTTTAACGGGGAAAAAAAACGGTAGAAACCTCAGGAAGAGCAACTGAGGAGGGATCCCTCTTCCAGGACGGACAGACGTGCAATAGATGTCGTACAGAACAGATCAGCATAATAAATTAACAATAATCCGCATGACACAATGAGACAGAGAGAGAGAGAGAGAGAGAGAGAGATGCAGGTAATAATATTATAGTTATAGTTCTGGCTACTGTGGTACAATATGTTGAAAGTATGTATTAATATCTGGCAGTATACATGTGTGACAATAGTCATGTGTATAATAACAGTAGAAGTATGACTAATGACTAATGATGGCAGCAGCAGCAGGCGGCATCTGGCAGGACCACGGCAGCAGCACAACCACACACGTCACGCTGTCCAGGCACCGCTGCCATATGAGTTAATCTGAGAGACAGTGGAGCACAAAGGCTTCGGAGAAGAAGCCGAGTTAGTGACATCCAGAATGGCCGAGTTAGCAAGATGCAGTAATAGAATACGAGAGAGAGAGAGAGAGAGAGAGAGAGAGAAGGAGAGAAGGTGCCCGGTGTATTATAGGGGGGTCCTCCGGCAGACTAGGCCTAAGTCAGCCTAACTAGGGGCTGGTACAGGGCAAGCCTGAGCCAGCCCTAACTATAAGCTTTATCAAAGAGGAAAGTCTTAAGTCTAGTCTTAAATGTGGAGACGGTGTCTGCCTCCCGGACCGTAACAGGAAGATGATTCCACAGGAGAGGAGCCTGATAGCTGAAGGCTCTGGCTCCTGATCTACTTTTGGAGACTTTGGGGACCACGAGTAACCCTGCGTTCTCAGAGCGCAGTGTTCTGGTGGGATAATATGGCACTATGAGCTCTCTAAGATATGATGGAGCTTGACCATTTAGAGCTTTATAAGTTAACAGTAGGATTTTAAATTCAATTCTGGATTTTACAGGGAGCCAGTGCAGCGAAGCTAAAACAGGAGAAATATGATCTCGTTTCTTAGTTCCTGTTAGTACACGTGTTGCTGCATTCTGAATTAGCTGGAGAGTTTTTAAGGACTTACTAGAGCTACCTGATAATAGAGAGTTACAGTAATCCAGCCTTGAGGTAACAAAAGCGTGGACCAATTTTTCTGCATCTTTTCGGATCAGGATAGGCCTAATTTTCGCAATATTACGCAGATGAAAAAATGCAGTCCGTGAGATTTGTTTTAAATGAGAATTAAAAGACAAATCTTGATACAAATACATACATACAGAACATATATAGACCCTATAATTAAACTCCAGAAAAGAGTTATCAGAATAATAAATAAATAAAGCTTCCTATCGTGAAACCACTAACAAATTATTTAGAGTCTCGCATCTTAAAATTCTTAGGTATTGTATACTTGAAAACATTAGAAATACTATTTCGAGTAAAGAATAAAAGTCTTCCCACCTGTATTCAACAATTTTTTAAATTAAGAGAAAAAAAAGTATAATTTAAGAGGGTTGAGTGTCTTTGAAATTAGTAATGTGAGAACTAATGTTAAATACAGATGTGTTTCATTTTTGGGAGTTAAATTATGGAATGGGGTTAGTGATGAGTTGAAATTGTGTAGATCTCTGTTGAGTTTCAAAAAAACATTGAAAGGTAAAATAATTAAGGATTACAATGTAAAATTGATTGAATTGTGAAATGATTAAGAAGAAGAATTTAGACTAAATTTTGTTGTGTTTTTTTCTTTGTATTACTGATATTCTGGGTTATCTTATGGATTGTACAGGATAGGCAAAAATGAGCCTCAGCTTCAGCCTATTCCTTTTTCGGTTGCAGAGCTTGTTAAATTTTGTTGTGAGAAAATGTGTAGTGCAAACATGTATGTAAATGTTTTGTCAGTTGATTGCACACAATTTAAGTATTGTATATTGTAACCGAAATAAACTATTGATTCATTCATTCATTCATTCATTCATTCCTTAAACCACCCATATTTAGTGCCCAAAAAGTTGCTGGAAAAGAGCAACAGGTCCCTAAAGAACACATTTGGTGCCTAAAAAGCAGCCAGAAAAAGAGCAACAAGTCCCAAAATAATACCCATGTTTGGATTTATGTGTCCCGAAACAATACCCACATTTGGTGCCTTAAAAGCCACTGGAAAAAGAGTAACAAATCCCTAAAAGCACTCATGTTTGGAGGTTACAAAGCCTCCTGTACAAGAGCTACAGGTCTATAAAAACACATCTGTTTATTGTCTAGAAAGCTGCTGGAAAAGAGTGACAGGTCCCTCAATAACACTTGCATTTTTTACTTTTTGGCTAAATAGCTGATGGAAATGCAGCGATGACCAACTAAAAACAATGGGTTTTGTCATTTGTTGGTCTTGAACAATGGTCTGCAGCTTAGCAGGCATCTTGCCTAGGTGTGTGCGTGTGTGCGTGTGTGTGTGTGTGTGTGTGTGTGTGTGTGTGTGTGTGTGTCTGTGCAGTTGATGCATAATGACCTTCTCTTTACCAGCAGCAGGGTCACATTTTCTGCTGTAGACTAAGAAAAACCCTAAGAAAAAACATCTCACGTAATCTACCGCCTGCTCTCTGATTTCCATCTCTACTCTCTCTAATAGCTTTTTAAATAACATCCCTTTTATCTTTTTCTTCCAGCTCCCTGCTTGGCTTTTATTCTGTTAATGTTCATTACATTTTCAGGAAACATTAAAGCCATTTGGTTGTTTTCACTGTGAGTTGTTTCTGGAGGAGAAGGTCACCAAGCTATGAATTTAAACGCAGCTGAAAACTCACCGTCAGGTCCTTCCTAATGGCAAAGTTCTCTGGTTTGATGTCACACAGATGCAGCTTGTGGGTGAAGTCGTTGTCAAAGTGCCACACCATGTCCAGGAAACTCAGTGCGATGTGGTGCACCATCTCCCTGGCAGTCCACCTCCCGCGGGCTCCGGGATCCTGCAGCCCAGACACAGCCACCTCCTCCAGGGAGAAGATGTTCTGGTCCCAGGCGTGCCCAGCAGACAGGTACTCCACTGCGTAGAAATGACCGCAGGAGCCCAGCACCTTAGCAACGTGGGTGCTGAGGTCCTGCAGGACTCTGGAGAACATTAATATATATAAGACACATCAGAGACTTTACCAGACCATCCATCCCCAAAAAAACACTGTATAGGTTGTCAGTGCAGACATCTTATGACTCATATTCAAGTTTATTGTTAGGGGGTAAACTCTAGTGGCTATAATAATTATGATGAGAGAACTGGAGGAAGTCAGGTGGTGTAGTATAATGAGACAAGGTCTGCATGAGTAGATACATAGGTCAAACAAATGCAGGACTTTCACCCAGGAGACTGCTGTTCTCCTGAGTGAAACCGTAAGTCGTACTTATACTCACAAACGTACTTATTTAAACCCTAACCATGATCACTTCCTAAACCTAACCAAACTCAAACAATTTCACGTTAAATAGTAGTTACTAGACATAACTCTAGTTCAATCAATATCTTGCTTGTGTCACTGGTACTCTCCAATTCTCATATATGCTATTTTGGTAGTCACTGGCAAACGTGCTTGTCTGCTGTTCAGATACGAGGATGTGTTGTTTTTTTACTGACTGTTATAAAGCCGTGTAAGAGCAGTCCCGATTGCAAATTTGTATTTCCTAGGATGACGAAGGCATGACCCGCTCTACTCTCCCCAACATTTGTTATTACTTGTTGCGTTTGTTGGTTGGATTGGTCAGGTGTAGACTGTAGAGGCAGATAATGTATCATTCTATATCAAAGGTGAAAATAATGTCAGTTGCACAAGGTCTTGGAAGCAGTTGATCAAATATCAGATATGGCAATAAGAAAGACTCCTTAGAGGAGTTTTGGTAAATTGAGTAGTTATTGCGTAGTCAAGTCCTGAGGTGAGGGGAGCCGTCAGGCTGAAGAAGGAGGCCTACAGGGCATGGTTGGTCTGTGGGTCTCCAGAAGCAGCTGACGGGTACCGGCGGGCCAAGCGGAGCGCAGCAGTGGCAGTCACGGAGGCAAAAACTCGGGCATGGGAGGAGTTCGGTGAGGCCATGGAGAAGGACTATCAATCGGCTGCAAAGAGGTTCTGGAAAACCGTCCGGCGCCTCAGGGGGGGGAGGCGGCAACTTGCTCACACTGTTTACAGTGGGGGCGGGGAGCTGCTGATGTCAACTGGGGACATTGTTGGGTGGTGGAAGGAATACTTTGAGGAGCTCCTCAATCCCACCAACACGTATTCCAGTGAGGAAACAGAGCCGGGGGTCTCAGGGGCGGGTCGTCCAATTTCGGGGGCAGAAGTCGCCGAGGTACTGAAGGAACTGCATGGCGGCGGGGCCCCGGGGGTGGACGAGATTCGCCCTGGATATCTCAAGGCTCTGGATGTTGTAGGGCTGTCCTGGCTGACACGCCTCTGCAACATTGCGTGGACATCGGGGGCAGTGCCTCTGGAGTGGCAGACCGGGGTGGTGGTCCCCATCTTCAAGAAAGGGGACCAGAGGGTGTGTTCCAACTACAGGGGGATCACACTCCTCAGCCTACCCGGTAAGGTCTACGCCAGGGTGCTGGAGAAGAGGGTCCGGTCGATAGTTGAACCTCGGATTGAGGAGGAGCAATGTGGTTTTCGTCCTGGACGCGGAACCGTGGACCAGCTCTTTACTCTCGCCAGGGTGCTGGAGGGGGCATGGGAGTTTGCCCCACCAATCCACATGTGTTTTGTGGATTTGGAGAAGGCTTACGACCGTGTCCCCAGGGGCATCCTGTGGGGGGTGCTCCAGGAGTATGGGGTTGGTGGCCCTTTGCTAAGGGCCATCCAGTCCCTGTACCGAAGGAGCACGAGTCTGGTTTGCGTGGCTGGCAGTAAGTCGGACCTGTTCCCGGTGAGGGTTGGACTCTGCCAGGGCTGCCCTTTGTCACCGGTTCTGTTCATAACTTTCATGGACAGAATTTCTAGGCGCAGCCGAGGGGTGGAGGGTGTCAGGTTTGGTGACAGGAGGATCTCGTCCCTGCTATTTGCGGATGACGTGGTCCTCCTAGCTCCATCGAACAGTGACCTCCAGCTCTCGCTGGGATGATTCGCAGCCGAGTGTGAAGCGGCTGGGATGAGAATCAGCACCTCCAAGTCTGAGGCCATGGTCCTCAGCCGGAAAAGGGTGGATTCCCCACTCCAGGTCGGGGGGAGGTCCTGCCTCAGGTGGTGGAGTTTAAGTACCTCGGGATCTTGTTCATGAGTGAGGGTAGGATGGAGCGGGAGATTGACAGGCGGACTGGGGCGGCGTCAGCAGTGATGCGGACGCTTGACCGGTCCATTGTGGTGAAAAGGGAGCTTAGCCAGAAAGTGAAGCTCTCGATTTACCGGTTGATCTATGTTCCAACCCTCACCTATGGTCATGAGCTCTGGGTAGTGACCGAAAGAACGAGATCGCGAGTACAAGCGGCCGAAATGAGTTTCCTTCGCAGGGTGGCTGGGCTCAGCCTTAGAGATAGGGTGAGGAGCTCAGACATCCGGGAGGGACTCGGAGTAGAGCCGCTGCTCCTCCACATCGAGAGGAGCCAGTTGAGGTGGTTTGGGCATCTGGTAAGGATGCCTCCCGGACGCCTCCCTTGGGAGGTATTTCGGGCATGTCCAACCGGGAGGAGACCTCGGGGCCGCCCCAGGACACGCTGGAGGGATTACATCGCCCGGCTGGCCTGGGAATGCCTCGGGGTTCCCTCGGAAGAGCTGACAGAGGTGGCTGGGGAGAGGACTGTCTGGGCTTCTTTGCTGAGGCTGCTGACACCGCGACCCGGACCCGGATAAGCGGAGGACGACAAGACGAGACGAGACGAGACGAGACAAGTCCTGGAAAATCAAATGGGGCAGAACATTTCTGGGTCAGAGTGACCTGACCGTTGGAACAGATAGGTTAGGTTTCGCAATAGGAAAGAATCCTTATAAGTTGTTTTTGAGTTAAGTGACGTTCGGAATGCTAGGGAAACTCAGATAAAGGAGTTGTTTTGATAAATTGAGGTTCGTGCGCAGTTCCAATTCTCGGAAATCAAACGGAACAGAAAACACTTAGGTTTCCCAAGGAATCAAACCTATTGGGACAATGAGATCATAATCCCAGACCTGTCTGCACACACACACATAGACACACACACATGCACACAAACGAACAGACGCCCACACTCAACAGTATAAAGGCATCTGAAAGTTGGATAAGCAGGGCTGTTTCTGCTGTATTCTGCAGTTCTCTGTTACGATCTACAACCTGAGTGTGCTGAGTTGTATTTTGCAATTAAAGTAATCCCGTTGGCTGTAACTTTGTTCCGTGGTTCTCTGAGTCTCTTCATTTCAGTATTTGCTGAAGTTGAGCAATTTCCTTACATAATTGGCGTCATGAACAGTCGTCTCTGAAGGAAAGACGGCAGTCAGTGGTGACTCGGAGGAGTATCCTCCCTGCGCGGCGGGACAGGCGCACCAAACAAAAGGTAAGGACTTTTAAAACTCCTTACACAAATTCTGGATTGGCTAAGATAAAATCACCCTAAAAATCTAACTCGCTGTGCGCAGCTGGGTGCTCCAACAAGAGTCACTGCATACCGATATCCCTCGCAGAGAGAGCCTGGCGGTAATGGGACTGTTAGGGTTAAAGTAAGAATGTCAGGGTAAGGGGTTATCAGAGGCAGAGTAAGACAGAGTGGGGTGGGTAATTGCTTTGCTATCTTAGGAAACACAAATTTACATCCTGGTCATGTTTACCTGATTATCAAACTGTTCTGGGTATACTGATTAAAGGTGAACAGTCGAAGACTGTGTCTACAACACTACTGGAGAGAAGTCAAGTATAAGACTCAGGGAGCACTGTGGTGAGAAACATCTGAGCTTCAGATTTTGTTGCCAAGTGGCTAATGTCAGAATGCACAGAGCATTCACGTGGTGTCGGAATAATTGGAAAAATTTGTTCCCAACTTGGAAGATTCACATGAGCGCCACCTCAAGTCCAAACAACAACTCAGAAAGTCTGTGAAAGTGTTGGTGCATAAGTGCCAACTTTGACATCATATACACAGACATATGGCGCATCGGGGTGGATGGATGGTTCAAACAAACACAGGACTTGAACCAATGAGACCACTGTTTGTATCCAGAGTAAATCCATAAGCCAACAGAGAGTCATTTTAACTTCTGTGTTTAAGTTAACTTAAGTACAACAGTCATTAGCATTGTTTTTGGCAAAGACTTTTTCTGTCATTTAGGTATGAGAACGTGTGGTTTTCACTAAAGCATCACAAGAGCAGTCCTGATCATGAGCAGTAGAAGACTGTCTGTAACACTACTGGAGTGAAGGCAACTATAATTCTCAAGGAGCACTGCAGTGAAAAACATCCAGTCAGAGAGCTTCAGACTGGCTGATGTCAAAATGCATAGCGCATTCAAATGTTGTCAGAATAATTGGAAAAATTAGCTGTCAACTGGGAAAATTCAAGTGAATGCTCCCTCAAGTTGGAACAACTTGGAAAGATGGCAAAAATGTTGCTACATGGGGTGTGGACTTTGATGCCGGATGAAAGTAAATATTTTGGTTGCAGGTAAAAAACTTCTACATCAATATTTTGCTCACATGTAATTTGTATTAAGGTGTGAGGTTGTAAGCTTTAGTTGTTGCCCACATACAGTGACCAGAATGAACAAACATTATTCAAGGCGAACCAGATGGATACTTGTCTGGTAATATAGTATGTTCATTGTATTCCATGTGTTCCACTCTAAAAGGTTTAATTTTTTTTTCAGCATTCCAAGAAGATCATCGAATTTTTTAACTTGATCAAAATGGTTACGTTTTATGTCACAATGTTTGGGCAAAATTGGCCGTAGCCCTTCATTACTGATGATGGTTCATGTTTTTTACTTCAGTTTTGGGCTATTGTGAAATTGGTCTAAAAATTTGTTGCAAGAGGCAATAAAAAAGTCTTAGGAAGTCTTAAATCTAACTTGCCTTAAGCTGTAGGAACCCTGTGTATAAAATAATGGACGTAGCCACTGTGACATCACCAACAGGTTTGTGGACTCCCATTTTAGAGGCTCATGTTTGACATTCTGGTTGTCAACATCTTGGATTTTTGGAGCCAGAAGAAACCATATTTGGACAAGAGGGTTGAGAGTGGAGATAACCCTAATGCTAGCTGCCAGCTTGGTTAACACGGTGCATTTACAGCTATGGTTATGCTGTAATATCTCGCCACAGTGCTCCCTGAGATAATGCTGATGCTAATTTTCACTAGTGACACAGACTAAAACTATTAAAAACAAAATAATGTGGCTGAAAAACTGAACATACAACTCCTTAGAGGGACTTTTAGTGCAACCAAATGCTGAGCAAGATTTTCTTAGGTGACCACAATGTTACAATTAACTTTCATGAATGAAAATACACTGAAATAGTGACAGCTACAGATACACCTATACACTGTAAAGCTAGGGTTACACCATGGTTACGTTACCTAATGGGTTAGTTATATAAAAATTCAGCCTTGTTGTTGAACTTAGCTATAGAGACCAAACGTGTTTTTGTACCAGGCTGTAAACATGTTTATGTCTGCTGTAAAGTTGGGCATTTTAACATGGAGGTCTATGGGGAATGACTTGCTCTTGGAGCCAGCCTCAAGTGGACATTAGAGGAGCAGTTTATGACACTTCAGCATTGGCTTCATATTTTAACCTGAGAGACTGCCACTTGTTTATGACAAAATATCTTCAGACCTAATGACAGTTACATCGACTTCAGCTGCAGTTTGTGTTTAATGCTAATTAGCAAAGCTGCCAACTCTCACGCATTCGCCCTGAGAGTCACGCAATTGGTTGTTTTCACACGCCACACCTCCAATTTCTCACTCGGAAAAAAAAAAGGGCTGGTAGTCGTCCCACTCCTGTACGGTAGGTGGTGCCACCTTACATAACTAGGCTACTACTACCTACAATGACAAATGATGCCCTCCTGGTAGTAGTAGCCTAGTTATGTAAGGTGGAGCCACCTTACATAACTAGAAGAAATATTTCAAGTCTTGCATTCCTCATTTCCATGTATGGTGGCATGTGTGTTGTGAAGTAGTTAGAGTTTAACTTTTAAACTTTACAATTAGGATTGCTGGTAGCATAGTGGATAGTGCTGGTGCTCCTTATATAGAGGGGATGCCTCGCTACAACGGTCATGGGTTTGAATCTGGATTGCAACCTTTTACTGCATGCCATTTCCTCACTCTCTCTCCCCCCATTTCACTCTGTCCTATCCATTAAAGGTGAAAAAGCCCCCAAAAATAATCTTAAAAAAAAAAAATACATTTACTTTCTTATATGTGTTAGGAGAGCATGTAAAGGCATTTGGAGAGCTTTGTAAATGTTAAAAATGCTAAAAAAAATTGCAGCAAAGAGTACTTTATGTTAGCAGCTAAATTAAAATAGTAGCCTATTGCTGCAAAAGTCATCCTTTCAATCAGCTGGGCAGAGCAAGTAGTACATAGGTTAAAAATTCCGCTGTCTTAGCGGGTGAGCTAGTGATGCAGGGTCATAAGCCTCATTTCAGTGGGGATATATCTTACATATTTTTTATGGCAAATTTCTATTTCATGTTTGTGATTCTTGACTTTTTCAGGACTTCTTTGGTCTTTTCTCTTATTTTGTTTATATTGTTGTTTATATTGTTATATATTTATTTGTTTATCTTATTTAGTTTTTTTGTGACCATAATGCACCAAACACAAAGCAAATCCCTTGCGTGTCAAAACCTGTTTCTGATTCTGATAACAAGGAAACATGCCTGTGTATGAGCTAATATCACACCCTTTAGTTAGACAAATCCACAGGAGTGTGTTATCCCCCTCCTCTCTGTTGTTTCCATCCCTACATCCAAACACCCTCCCAAGTACCTCTCTTTCTCTCTCTCTCTCTCTCTCTCTCTCTCTCTCTCTCTCACACACACACACACACACACACACAAACACAAACACTGTTCTTTTTTTATATCCTGAACTCCATGTGTCACTGCAGCTCTGCCTCCAGATAAGCAGCAGCACAGGTCACCTCGCCTCCCCGCTTTTATTTTTGGCTTCCAGCCTGGTGGGTTGTCTGAGCCCTGAAAACAAGCTGACGTCTTTCTCTTTTTGTCCTCCAGCTCTGCAGACAAAATTTCTCATTTTCAAGGATGACATGAGCTTACTTGACTTAGTTGAGTTTTTGGAAGAAGATAGCAGAAACATGGTTTTATGGCTTTTTTTTTCCTTTTTGGTAAACACTAAAAAAAATGATGATAGTGAGCCTGTTTAAAGAACTCCCAGCCCAATTATCATTAGACTAGTTGTAATTATTATGATCTCAAAGATATATCCTAATCATTTTGATGTCATCCTAACCTTTTAAACTTTTAGCACCAACATGAGGCCAAATTGACACGTCACAAGAAATTTAAACTAGAATTACTGCCTCACAGTTGTGTGCATCTATGAACCAGTCAAGTTGCAGTAACAGTTTACATCCATGACTGTCCAGACTTATGTGTAGCCATGACAGCAGATAATGCTTCGAATATCAATGCTGCTGCAAAGAGGCTTCAACATGGATGCTTCACATACATTTCCCTTCTGCAGCACAGATGTGTACAGTCAGCACAGTTTTGAGATGAGTCACCAATTCTGTATCTGACCAAATGCCTCCCTTTCTGTTGCTGAGATATGGCATTAAATTATGGCCAGAAAACATCATGATGTCAGGGAAGCTGACCTTTGACCTTTTGGATATGAAATGTGATCACTTAGTCATTTTATCCTTTTAGACATTTGTGTGAGGTTTTGTCATAATTAGCGTAAGAATTCTTGAGTTACTGCCAAAAACATTTTTGTGAGGTCACAGTGACCTTTGATCACCAAAATCTAATCAGTTCATTCTTGAGTCCAAGTGGAGGTTTGGGCCAACACGAGAATAAGACAGACACAAGGTCACAGTGACCTTGACCTTTAACCACTAATATCTAACCAGTTCATCATTTAGTCCAGTGGACATTTGTGCCATCAAGGCGTTCTTGAGTTATTGCATTTTAGATGAGACCAATGGATGGACAGCCTCATAACATAATGCCTCCAGTCACGGCTATAATCGTGCAGAGGCCCAAAAATCCAGTGGTCAGACCAAGGTGGGGATTCCTGAGTTGCTTCATGCTTTCCAGAGGATGAAATATTACAAATATTTACACACATATAAGGCAAGTTAAATCACTTACATCAACTATTTTTGCTACTTAGACTGATTATATTTATGACACTTATCGTAAAACTTCAAGCCTAGCCTAGTCCCAGTTAAAAGCCTAGTTCCTTTTACTAGCCCGGTGCGGCTACATGCTGTAAACCTCAAGTGCTGTAACTCTCTCTCTCTCTCTCTCCCTCCCTCTGTCTCTCTAATGCACTGTCTGTCGGAGCTTGATTATGTGAATGATTCATAATTGATATGTTATCTAAAGCCTCATTTTTAAACAAGTAATATTCATACTGGTTTGAGTAAACAATTTGATTGTATTTCCCGATCTTTGCTGAGAAACAGTTTTGTGTGAAAGAAATTAAAGGCCTGTCCCATATAAATGCCTGTCCCAAATATAGGCCCATTGATTTCAGTGATTTAAGAAAATAATGGCCTAATTTTTGCACATCAGTGATAATTTTTATTGTTTAAATCTAGTTTTATTTGCACTCTTTCCCACTTTGTATTGCAACCTATGGACAATTTATACCTTATTTCATTATATTTCATCTTTGCTTTTCATTGTTGAAATAATTTCAATAGAAACCGAACTTTAACTGGAAATAACAAAATAATCAGTGTGTGTCACACAAATATTTCTGTCACTTTTCATACAAACAAATTTCTCGGAAGCATAGACCTTATATCCCCGAAACCAGACCCCAGAATTTTCAGCACTTGCTGAAAACTGACATTTGAAAGCTGTGAAATACTTTCAGGATATTTGAGGGGTAGTTATTCCCTGTGTTTTTTACCTGAGAAAGGTATACTCTTCCTGCTGCAGCAGAGACCAGAGTGAGGCCAGCTCTGCTCTGGAGTAACTCTTATCTCTGTTTTTCAGCTTCTTCCCCCAAAGTCTGGCCAGAGAGCTGTTACTTCCTCCTCCCTCTTCATCCTCATTCTCTTCAGCCAGCCCCAGAGAGTTTCGTATCTGAGATCAGAGGAAAAAGAGGATGCACTCATAGAAAAGTTGTGATTTTGTTACTTTACACACAGCAAATCAGCAGTCCTATCTACAGTCATGCAAAGCAAATTACAAGTTTCTGAAATGTCACAACAAAGAAAAAGGGAATTAGGCACACTTCTATAGAGCTGCAGACCACTGCAGACCACTGTTCATATCAACAAACAACAACACTGGTTGTTTTTAACCAAGTCATTGCTGTTTTTAGAAGCTTTATAGTCACCAAATGTGGGTGCTTTATAGCAACCCGTGTTTTGTTTTTGTTTTGTTTTTCAAAAGGATAGTGCCATGAACAGAAGTTGCTTTTTACCAAGACATCGCTGTGGTTCCTGCCAGGATAATGCCACAAAAAGCGGTTGTTTTAACCAAGATACTGCCATATTTCCTGCTGGGATAGTGCCCCAAAAAGAAGTTGTTTTTCACCAAGATATCACTCACTTTTCTGCCGGGATGGTGCCACAAAAAGTATTTTGGGCCAAAACATGATCTTTTCCAAACCATAACCAAGTGGGTTTTGTGCTTAAACCTAACCACACGTTAACCACAGCACTGTTGAAATGTCAAGTTTGAATGAATCACTACATAATAACAAACAAATGAAATGTATCTGTGGCTTTCATAAACATAAAATGCCAACAGTTTTCTGGCAACTTTTTTTTGACAAGACAAAAACCGCCTTAAGCAAGCGTTCAAAATTTTTTGCACAGTACTAATTTTTATACAAAAATTGCAGTCTCCATACAGTACTTCTGACGTGATCCTTCAAAATGTGTTGATGGAAACACAGCTAGTGTAAATTCTTTGTACAACTTCAGGTTCCCGCCATGTTTTTGTCTGATAAGAAGCTTTATTATCAACAAATGATCTGACTTACTTCAAGAGTGGCGTAGAAAACCACATCAAGCGGGGAGAGCTCCTCTGCTGTGTCCTGTGAGAGGGAATTACTGTAAATCATTTTCAGTGTATTGTGATCAAGGTTGAGCCTCCCTGGATCAATAACAAGAGATGTTACCTGATAGTCCAGGATTCCCAGTGGTTCGTAGGATGAAAAGTTTTCCAGTTTGGACTTGAGGATGACGGGGTTTCCTCTCCAGCGTGCTTCAATCACCTTCTTCCCATTCTCATAGTAGAGGCAGCGCTTGTACTCAACCAGGCCAAGCACACACAGGTCCTCACACATGTCCCCTGTCACCGAGCCCTCGCCAAACTCCAGGCACTGTACGGTAGAGCGGGGGGACACATAGAGCAGAAGTGTAGCGCAATTAAGTAATGTAACCAGATTCACAGAGGATAGGTGTAGCCATAGCTGTCACTATTTCAGTGTACTTCAAATTTGTGTAAGTTCATTATAACATTTTGGTCACCTAAAAAGTCTTATTCAGCATTTGGTTGACTAAAAGACGCTCTAAGGAACCAGACGTGCAGTTTTCTGGCATTTTATTTCAATAGTTTTAGGTCTGTTTGTCGCAAATGAAAATTAGCATTAGCATTAGCATTATCACATTTAACCACAGCTGTAGATGCATTATGCGAACCAAGCTAGCTAGCTCACTTCTGGACCCAAACATCCAAGACTGTGATGGCCAAATGCCAACCTCAAGTGGCAAAATGGGAGTCCACAAACCAATGAGTGACTTCACGGTGTCGTCGTCTATTATTCTATAAAGTCTGTTGTTTTGAACCAATGCCTCTGTTGCATGACCACTTCTTTTATAAGATGATAACACAGCGGGATCTGTCTGTACATAAATCTGTCTTCATCCTGACCTTTATTCTTACACTGTTTGTCTTTGTCTTTACCTAACAGAAGGGATTCTAGTTTTCAGTGGGCACACACTACAGAAACACACTCCATGTCTCCTGTGTAGCATCTGAATAGCTCAGTGTCCAGAGGTGTGAGGGATGAGGTTGAGGATTAGCGTTGTTCTGGTCAGGGATTACCCAGCTAATCCTCGCTCTGCCCACATTCCAACACAAACATCCGTCAGTAAGGAGCTCAGAGACAAAAATCCAAGACATCACACACCTCCAGCTTCACAAACACCTGCTAGATGAGCTCTGTTGGTTCAGATCTGCAGTAAAGCATGTTTTAACCCTTTGACTACACACTCTGTGCTTTGAAGAACGAATTTCAGGACATATGATAATGCAGACACATGTTCTACCCAAAGGTGATGCCCTAGGTCGTCTGTAAAGAAGCTTATCATGACTCATATTTACGTTTACTGTTAGGCAGCGACCTCTAGTGGCCATACTTATTACGACGGGAGCAAAAGAGGAAGTAAAGTGAACAAAGTCAGGGTAGTGAGGGGGTGCCGTATCCAGTACGGCCACTAGAGAGTCAAACAAACACAGGAATTTGACCCAGGAGGCCGCTGTTCATGTCCCATATGAAACCAAAGTAAATACTGAGAACATGTCTAATTTACAGAAATAGGGATATTTGTTAAATCCCATTTGTTAAATCCCATCTTTTCAGTGAATTTGAAATAGAAATAGTTGATAAAATAGTGGATGGAATTATAGGGATCTGTCTTACACATAGGCGTTCAGACTATAGTTTTTTATTCATGCTATTTACCACCCTAACTGTCTCATTGGGGAAGGGACGTATCTTCTTTTTTTTTTTGCTCATTTACTGAGCCAGGTTTACCTATTTTCAAATTTGGACGCTGTTTATTTTTGCAGTGACTTCAACAGTAGTATTGGTGACCAGTTAGATTATTGAAGTGAAGTGGACAATATTCCTGTACGTACTGCAGTTGATGACTGTGTGAACCGCTATATGGAGAGGCCTTCTTGGAATTTCTACTGGACTCTAAAATGTGTGTTCTAAATGGATGGCTGAGCCCACTTAGCAATAACTTTACCTCAGTCTCAACCAAAGGGAGGGCTGTCGTAGATTATATAGCTGTACCTTTTGACTGTCTAGAAACTTGTCTGAACTTTAAAGTATTACCTTCATCTCAACTTATTTCAGACTGCCAATGCTATGATTTGATTAGTGATAGTTGTTGAGTCCCAGATCACTCACTGTTATTTCTTGAATTCATTGTGCGGCAACAAACAGTGAGCTAGGTGGAGCAGTCACAAGACCAAAGTCGCCTCAGAAAATTCACAGGCCTAATAAACCATTTTGGAATGAGGAGTTAGGGGATTTGTGGAAGGCAATGCGTAAAGCAGAACGTATTTATTTAAAATATAAAGGTGAAAAAGAATAGAAAGAACAGTACAGAGTTGATTTTAAGTTGGGGCAAAATTTGTTTGATAAACGGTTATGATACTTAAAAAGATAATACAATACGGGTTATATTTTGCAACTGGAGGAAACTCATGCATCCAATCCTCAGCGTATTAATAAACTTGTGCCAAAAAGACAGAGTAAAATACCACTAGAAGTATATGATATCAAGGGCCAATTAACTTCAGACATTTCACAAGTATTACATGAATGGGAAAAGTGTTTTGCATACTTGTTTTCAGGGAATCAAGAGTGATTGTTTTGTTTCAGCCTTCTTGGACGCAATTTGTCATCTCAAATTCCAGCTAGAGAACCAACTGCCTCATACCATCACTCATGAAAATGCTCTTAATAAAGCTATTAATGTTGAGGAAGTGAAGAAAGCTATTGCTACCCTGAAAGTTGGAAAAGCTTCAGGATTTGATGAACTGACAAATGAAATACTGAAATGTCCCTTGTTTACAAAGCTCTTCTATGTTTTTATTGAATTTTTGTATTGAAAATGGGACTATTCCTTCAATATGGTACAAATCTATTGTTAGCCCAATACCGAAATCTTTGAAAAATGACCCTAGGATACCTTCAAATTACTGTGGCATTAGTCTATTGAGTACTGCATATAAATTGTATACCTCCATCCTTAACAACAGGCTCATGGCCTATCTGGAAGAAAATAATTGTTTAGTGGAAGAGCAGAATGGTTTCAGAAAGGCTAGATTCTGTATTGATCATGTATACTCTATTACCGCTGTAGTTAGAAGTAGGATAATGCAAAACAAACCATCATTTGCTTGTTATATAGATTTCCAAAAAGCTTTTGATTTTGTCAACAGAGACCTACTAGTCTATCGTCTTCTTGAAGAAGGAATAGGAGGAAAATTCTACTGGGCCATACAGTCATTATACAAAGACCCTCAGGCCTGTGTTAAAGTTAATGAATACTGCTCAGGCTGGTTCCCTACACCATCTGGGGTCAAGCAAGGCGATTGTCTTTCTCCCACTCTGTTTGCTATATTTATTAACAATTTAGCTAAGGAAATAAAATATTTAGGACTGGGTCTAAATTATGACAGTAGTAATGAATTGGACATGTTACTGTATGCAGATGATATAATCCTGGTAGCTGAAAATGAAAAAGATCTGCAAAAAATGTTAGAATGTGCAGAGACTCACAGTTAATTACAGTAAAACTCAGATCATGCATTTCAGACATACAGGGATTAGAAGGAGCAATTTTCAGTTTTATCTTGGAGATCAAAAGTTGGAGTATGCTGCAAATTATAAATACTTGGGTTTTATTTTGGATGAACATTTAAACTTTGAACATGGAACACCTGTCTTGGCTGAATCTGCTAGTAGGGCACTTGGTGGTGTAATAGCAAAATCGAAACAGCTGGGGGATCTGGGATATGTTACCTACTCGAAATTATTTCATACATGTGTTTGCCCTGTTATGGACTATATGGCAGGGGTGTGGAGCTCAAAGGTAAGAGTGAAAGGGGAAATGGTACAGAATAGAGCAGTACGGTATTTTCTAGGAGTCCATAAATTCACCCCTGCCTTGGCAATAACTGGAGATATGGGATGGGAGCCATGCAAAGTGAGATGGAAAGATAGCATGCTAGCTCTATGGAACAGATTACTAAAAATGCCAGAGAGTCCAGTTGCTAGGAAAATATTCAACTGAGATGTGACTGTAAAGGGTGCATGGGCAAGTGAGATGGACGATATATTTAGAGAAATTGGAGCATCTGACCTTTATCAAAATGTATACTGTAAACATCTCCTTGGTGAAGGAAGTTTTGTCTAACACATATCAGAGTAAATGGTCACAGGACATACTATATAAACCAAAATTAAGAACTCTTTGTATGATATAAAGTTTTTATGGAAATGAAAAATATGTTTATGCTCCATTGTCTAAGAGACAAAGATCACTATGCACCCAACTCCACTCTGGGATCTTGCCCCTGCACCTTGAGACTGGACGTTACTGGGAAGTCACAGAAGAAGAACGAATTTGTACTTATTGTAACATTGACATTGAGAATGAGTTCCATTTTGTGTTTTATTGTCCCTTGTATCATGAGTTGCGCCAAAAGTTATTTGATAGGTGTAAAAATATTGATTTGATGTGGTTGACTGATGTAGAGAGACTAAAATGGATTTTTGACTATAAGGTATTTGCACTTGCTGAATATTTAGAGAAAGCTTGGGACAAACGATCAAGAAGTACATATAGATGATGTATTTATTCTGTTTTCCAGGTGGGCACTATGTGGAATTGTTTATCTATTTTGGTCTACACTGTGTAGCTTTCAAACCATAGGAAGTGAATGTGATACAGTCAGTAATTGTTATGGTGTTTTATAATGCCATAAGGGATGGGTCTTTGGACAGGACAGAAATAAAAATTAATTAATTAATAATTAATAATTCATTCATTCATTCACTCATTCACACAACATGTACACATTGTACTTAAGTTGTGTATGTAACGTAAGTTAACTTACAAACATACTTTTGACCCATACCATGATTTTTTCCACAACCTCACAAAGTTTGGTGCCTAAACCTAAAGTAACCATGACCATTTCAAAACATTAAGGTGCACTGTCATCCAGCCATGTTTCTTTTCCAATACCTAACCTATGTGACTTTATGTTGTATGTAACTCTAAAAGTCCAGTGTGTAGGATTTAGGGAAATCTACTGGCAGAAGTCATATATAATATTCATAACTATGTTTTCATTAGTTTATATTTAGCTGATAATAATAATCTTTGAGTTTTCTTTACCTTAGAATGAGCTGTTTATATTTACATAGGGAACAGGACATCTTCTATGGAGTCTACCATGTTGCTCTTCATTAGCGCTGAATCATAGACTTATATATCAAAGATGGTCAACGTGACAGCTCCCCAGAAGTGAAGCCAAAACATCTTGATCGCCCCCTGGAGGCTTGGCTGGCTGCAGTATAAACCCCGCCCCCTTCATGTTCGTGGATGGAACATGGGCCAAACAAAAAACTAAAAGTAAACCATAAATAACTTTTTCTCAAAGTAGTTTCTGTCATTTCAGGTAGTTGTGTTTTTGTGTTTGCTACTGTAGTTCTCCTTTACGCAATCTGGAACCTCACCACTCATTGCAAGAGATCCTACATACTGAACGTGCATGATGTGCATGATGTGACAAAGCCCAACCATGAGCCTTTTCTAAACCTCAACTCTGTAACTCTACTTTCCTAAACCGAACCAACACCCCTAACCCTACAATAAATACATAACGTGATGATAGCCAACAATTCTTTTCCTGTACCTAAACCATGTAACTTTACTTTTTTAAACCTAACCTATGTACTCTACTTTGCTAAATCTAACATACTTAACTTTAGTTTTCTAAACGTAACCTACGCAACTTTACGGTATGGAATGTGACAATGCCAAACCATGTTTCTTTTCCTAAACCTGAGTTACATTAGTTACTGTTAAGTATGTAACATGATGCTGTGGAACAACGTTTCTTTTCCTAAACATATCCTACATGACTTTGTGTTAAGTAGATAACTTTTAGTTGGATACGTAATATGATGATGCCCAATCATGATTCTTTTCCTAAACCTAACCTACATAACTTTTTGTGAAGTAACTTTACGTTAAGTATATAACATGACTACATCCAACAATGTTTCTTTTCTACACCTAATCCACATAACTTTACGTTAAGTGTGTAGTGTGACAACAGCTGAGATGTTTCTTTTTCTAAACTTAGCCTATGCAACTTAACTTTCCTAAGCCAAACCATATTTAACTTAATGTTAAGTATGTAGCGTGACAGTGCCCAACCATATTTCTTTTCCTAAACCTGACCTACATAACTTTATGTTAAGTAGGTCTATGTAATGTGACAACATGGAACACTTTTTTTTCTTAAACCTAACTTGCAAAACTTTGTGCTAAGTACATGACTTTATGTTAGGTACGTAACGTGACGATGCACAACCATGATTCTTTACCAAAACTCAACCTGCTCACAGGGGCGCTAATTGGTTAGATGTCATACAAACCGTTTCATGACAACACATTGTTCCACAACAGGAGAGTGACAAATTAATGGCAGAAAAATGTGTGAATATTTTGTATCAAAACTATTAATACTTTGTGACATCTGTTGTGACATCTGCTGAAATTGTTTGATGCCTTCTTTTGCAGTGCAAAAGCTCAGAAAAATCAACCTAATTTCTATAGAAAAAAATAAGTTTGGAGCAATATTTTGACATGCAAATTAATTGAAGAAAAAAAACATCCTGTGTGTAAAGCCCTTTAGACCTTTTGATAGTAGACACTGAATTTAGTAAATGTCATTTTTTAACTCCACTGCATTGGGTGGGTTCAAGGGAAAATCACAGAAACCAAAAGTGTGTGTGCTCTGTGCAGCTGTTTTAAATATATGAAAATATACAATAGATATCATATCATAAAGACTTGGTTTTACTCAAAACTCATTATGGAAAGCTCAGGATTTAAATCTAGATCAGTGGCTGAGCCAACGAGGTAATATGAGTCATGGTTAAAGAGGCAGGAAGTGTGACAGATGGACAGACAGGTGAATGTACACTGAGAAAGAGAAGAAGAGCAGGCAGATAAGAGTGGGACAGGTATGCAGACAGGGTTAATTGGCCTAAGAAACAGAGACTCTGATGAAAGCAGACTGATGATGGATGATCCTCCATCTTTTCAGCATCACACAGTTAACATGTTGAAGAGAAGAGTTTAGATAATGTGGATATTCAGGCCTTCATCTGTTTCCAGAGATGTAAACACCTGCAGATGGTGTGTAAATCTGGATAAAGAGCAAATGTTAACATTACAAAGTGCTGCATTTCTCAAACTGACAAGATTCTGCCAGCTGGGTCCAATCAGCTGCTTCCACATTTTACACATTACACCAACAGATTTCTTTTCTTTCTTTAATCTTGGCCAGTTTACAAAGACACTTTAGACATTTATTGTTAATGCTGTTTGATAGTCACAGCCTGCCTGAAAGCATAATCCTGTTGTAGCCTTAAGTTTGAGATTTACTGCTTTATAACTGAAGTTGCAAAATCATCATCATCATCATCATCATCGTTCTTTTTGATGAAATTTTTAAATCACCAATCAAACTTATATTTCAAATAGTGAAATTAATACAAACTGTTATTGTATCTTAATTCTACTGTATTTCTTATGTAGTTTGGTGAAGGCAGAAAACTGCTATGTGCAAATCAAAAATCCTTTTCAGCAAATGCTTTTCATGCTGCCCACCTGTCTTCCTGCTCACCTGTCCACTACCTGTCCTCTACCTGTCCTTCTCATCTGTCTTGTACCTGTCCTCCTGCTCACTAGTCCTGTACCTGTCCTCCAGCTCACCTGTTCTCTACCTGACCTCCTGTTCACCTGTCCTCTAGCACCACCTGTCCATTACCTGTCCTCCTGTCCTCTACCTGTTCTTCTGCTCACCTGTCCTCCTGCTCACTAGTCTCGTACCTGTCCTCCAGCTCACCTGTTCTTTACCTGACCTCCTGCTCTACCTGTCCTCTACCATTCTTTCTGCTCACACGTCCTCTATCTGTTCTCCCGCTCACCTGTCCTCCTTCTCCACCTGTCTTCTACCTTTTCTCCTGCTCTCATTTCCTCTGCCTGTTCTCCTGCTTACCTGTCCCCTATCTATCCTCCTGTTCCACCTGTCTCCTCCACCTTTCTCTGTCTGGTGTCTACTTTGGTTTCTCATTGGGTCATTCTCCTCCCTCAGATAAAACCTGGAAGTTTTTCTCTTGTCTCAGGCTGTGAGTGTGTGTGTGTGTGTGTGT
The DNA here is from genome assembly GCF_041903045.1 of Epinephelus lanceolatus. Lineage (NCBI taxonomy): Eukaryota > Metazoa > Chordata > Actinopteri > Perciformes > Serranidae > Epinephelus > Epinephelus lanceolatus. The sequence goes on along the minus strand of NC_135753.1, from coordinate 5,263,314 downwards.
GTGTGTGTGTGTGTGTGTGTGTTGATGGACTCGACAAGAGTGGGAGGAGAGGTGCTGAGAGTCAAAGGAGACTCTGCAATTACCGTCCCCCCTCCTCCCTTTTGAGTTTATAATAGTTCCTGCTGTCTCTCATCGCAGTTAATGATAGCCACTGCTGTGTATGTGTGTGTGTATTTTCATAAACTGTATACAGATAAAGCTGAGCAACATTTTGCTTTCCATTCGTATCATTAAGGTTTAACAAGACTAGGTCAAAACTGAAAATATGGCTGGGCCATATATGAAACCCTAGAGTGCTTTTAATTTGAAACAGGAAGTGGCGGCATTCACTGAGTCAAGGACTTTTGCTTACAGTGCTGTACTTGCTTTTGCAGATCAGGCAAAAAACAACCTGCACAGAAGAAGGGACCTGCTTTCTCAGGAGCTGTGATATTACCCACTGTTCGAGGTGCTTTTAGCCAGACCTATATCTTCACCAGGGGCGATTGCACTATTGAATTTACATTAAAATAAGAATTTACATTGCATTAAATGTGCGCTAGGATGCATTTAACATCATGACTATGATGTTCAAATGTCAGCTGTTTATCACCAGTTTTCAAACGCGACCTCCCTGTCATACATTCTCGTGTCAGCGCGGTGAATGTGGAGCCTCCAAGCATTCCTATGAGACAGCCCTGAGCAGGTTTTTTTCATGCAGCAAAGCGAGACAGTCATTGGATAAATGCGACAAAATCATCACTTCCAGGGAGGCTCAGCTTCCATGGGACCTAATGGAGTGTTAGGCGGCAGAGGACGCTCGGTGTATGCATGATGATTGGAGGAATTCTCTAAAAGGCTGAACCACTTTGTGACAGCGCTTTGCATTTCAAGATCAGTCCTATGCAGATATTTGCGAGTGGAGTCTTATGATAGAGTGCTGTCCGGAGTTCCTTATATCCATAAGCGATATAGCTCATTTTCACCATTTGTGCAGTACAGTTCAGGTGTTTAAACCCATCTGAAAATTTTTGAGGTGTGTTTTGCTGTGGTTCTATGGCATGAGTGTGGTTGAAAAATGCCTTCAATTAAATGTTATTTTTATAAGTTACTGCCTCGCTACAATATGACAAATTTTATAATGTAAACTTAAAGTGAGTCTTCCCTGTTTGAAAGACAGCCGCCACTGATCTTCACAGCTCTCAGTCAGCGCCAGAAAAAGGTCTGGAATCACTGATTATCTTTCTGCTACAGCCAGGGAAAAAATGCTTTGACTTCTGTGTATTTTTTTAAAGCAGTCACATTCATGTTGGGAGGCAGTAAGTCCAGGATGCAGCCACAGGGCTCTTGCAAAATAGTGTTAGAGGTGAACCTGTTTTGGTGGAACATTTGCACACAGGGATGCAAGCATGGTCATAAAAATGGCCCCACAAATTGGATCAGTACATTAGTGAAGTCACTGTCACTAGAGCTGCCGGAGTTAAAAGATGTGGACAAAACAAATGGACATTGGGCATGAGAGTCCTTTGAGACGAAGTCTGGACTTTTCTGAGCTGCGTTCATAAGTTGTTTTATTCCTTGAAGATCTTTACAACAATTAACTGAAAGAACAAAGCAGGCATGCCTTATTGAACTTTCCAAATCATCATCATCAAACGTGCCATTTTCAGCATGTAAGCTGTTAGCTTGGAGGTTGTTGCTGTTCTTTGTAGCAAAGGGGATTGAAAACTGTTACACACAGATAGCAGAAGAGAGGGAGAGTGCCAGCCTACATAACCAGCCAATGACAGGCTACATCTGGTGATACAGACTAAATCTAACACAATCCATGACATTTTTGCATTGCATTGCCGAGCGGCTAGCAGAGTTTTCCTACTCATATGATCTACTCATACCAAACCAGGAACAACAGCAACATTTAACAAAGGTAACACTACAAAATCCAGCTCAATTATAACTCACAAGGTTCCATCAACAAAACAGTTGTTTTATACTAGACCTGTTTTCTCCACAAATATAACATGCTAACATTAGCACAAGCCTATGGGTTTTACATTGCATTAATTGGCCTAGCAGCTAGCTGAGTTTTCCTCTACCCATGAAACCAGGATAAATCCCACACAGAACTTAAATTGCTCTTTTGTGGGAGCTTTATTGTCCTCAAAATTGATTGCTTCTTGTCTGTGAAATAAAAGTAAATAAAAGCTTTGTTTTCACTGAGGGTGAAATCAGCGCCAGTGTATGGTCAGCACCTATTCATTTCGAAAGAGCAATTGCTGACGGGGAAACTCTAACATTCACATCATCAATCACTCTAACCAATGCTGTAACTTCATCACTCACTCACTCACTCACTCACTCATGGACAGACTTTTGCATTTATAGAGCTGGCCTCACATTCAGCGGTCCAGCCAAATATTCAGTCTGCATGGGTTTATCTTTGGCTAAACCCCCACCCTTAAAAAACACAAACACAGACACCTCTGGACCAATTGTTTTTAGACATGCTTTAAACTTGGATGCCCACTTTATGTCTGCATTTCAACTCACATCTCTGTACTGGATCTTTTCAGGGTTCAAACTGATGATTGTGACGTTTACTTGTGCAACAATATCTTTGAAAGCCTATTTGAAACCCGCTCTGTTGCTTCAACTTGAAATATCTTCAAATACATCTTGAAGCTCCTGGTCCATTGGGAACTCACAACACTGACTCTTTTTTCTAAGAGGAGGAATCCTCCCTGTTGACTTGGACATCTGCAGATTCTGTGCCGAGAGCTCTGCAGCCGTTGCATATCCGCTCTAATTCCCTGGATTTCCTCCGTCTTGCATCACATCACTCTTTCCAGCTGCTTCCTCCTTCCTCGACCCTGCAGCCTGTAAACTTTCCCACAGTGCTGCTTGGAGAGGATCAGCTTCCACTTACTGCTCTGTGTGTGTGTGTGTGTGTGTGTGTGTGTGTGTGTGTGTGTGTGTGTGAGTGTGAGTGTGAGTGAGTGAGAGAGAGAGAGAGAGAGAGAGAGAGAGAGAGAGAGAGAGAAATGTGTGTATTGAGGATATCTGCATGCATGTGTGTGCGTGCATAAGCTATATAAAGATTCTCCATGTATTTACTTTGTAGAAGTCTTTGTGTTGGAATGTTATGTGTAACAAAGAGGCTTCTCTCGATTGTATTTATCCAGATTTTTAAGACTGTTTTTTACTGAGACATTGCTTCTTTTCTAGCAGGGTATACCCCAAACCAGGTAATTTAAGCCAAAACATGACCTTTTCCTAATTATAACCAAATGGTTTTTGTGCCGAAACCTAACCACACACTGCAGGTTTACGTTAGAAAGTAAGGCAGCTAACTAATGCTAGCTTCAATAGCTAATCTGGGTACATGGTGTCACTTAGCCACATGGCTTTATGGTAGTGACTTGACTTTATAGTAGTGATGTCATGAGAACCGATACTCGCGATACTTTTCAATACCATGATGAAAAAAACCCGGCGATACTAATTTTTTGAAAAAAACAAACAAACAAAAACAAAACAAAACGGAAGAACCAATACCAGCGTAAGAATCGGTGCTATGACTCTTCCAGAACTGATGGGGGCAGTATAAGCCATATAGCGTTACAGCCCATGCCTACATTCAGAACGAGGGGGTGATGAGAAAGAGGAGAGAACGGCTGCTTGCTAAAGCCCACATTCCAAACCACTCATGGCCGCACTTTAGGCCAGAAAATAGATCTGCAAGCTTGCTTCTGAACCGTCCGTGCCCCGTGTGGAGCTTTGTCTGGACTCCGGACATCTCCCTCTCTCCCACAGCCCCTCCCCTGGGAGAGACTACGGTGGTCTTCGATGAGCCCAGCCTTCGAGACGCGCAACACTCCGTTAAATGTCATTCAGTTCATCAAAAATATCCCAATTAAAATCAGTAGCATAATATGCAGATATGATCCATGTTATTTTGTTTAATTTCAACAACCAGGACAGTTTGCACTGGGACAGGACAAACAATTAATGAAACCAATGAAATTCCACGCATTCTTGTGGCTGGCTCAAATGCTGTCAGCGTCATTTAAATAGTAAACATTTAAATAGTTTATTGAGTTTCTTACAGATGTTGATCAATGTTTTTTACAACAAAAAATAGGTAAAGAGGAAAAGAGAAAAAGAAAAAATGTAAGTAATATCAATCTGTTGAAGAAAATGTTATTTTATATGCAAATATTTTAATAAAGTATTTCTTGTACTTTTTTTTTTTTTTTTTTACCGTGGTATGGACTTTGGTATCGAGTATCATGTAATTTTACTGGTATCGGCACCGACTACTGAATTTTTGGTATCATGACATCCCTACTTTATAATCATCTTTCTCATGTAAGATGTAGAGAGAAATGTTTTCTGTGGCTGATATGAGCAGTATTTTGTTGTTGTAGTCAGCTGCACATTTCATCGTATCTAGTAATTAATATGGAGAGGTGACATTTTTAGTTACATTGGGTACTAATTTAACTTGTGGCTGTAATCCTGGTTGAGAAGGAAGTCTGAGTATAAGACAGGCCGGCTTGCTGTCTCCAATTATGTTCCAGGTGTTACGTCGGATTCATCAGGGAGTTAAATATCATCAGTTAAAGTTAAAGGTTTGCATTTGTTGGGTTGTTTTGTATGCTCGGGTGTTGTCTGCCCGCCCCATTATGACGTATTGATCTGTATAAATGTAAATTTAGGAGGATCCAGCTCCTAGTTTGTTCGTCTACATGTGTGCAGATGTTCACATTCACCCAGCGGCTGTTTAGGAAGCTTCCAGTGCTGAGAGTAAATACTGCCTGTCTGTCTGTCTGTCTGTCTGTGGATCTGATGAACAGTCCATATGACCAGCATAGATTCTGTGCAGGGTGTTTTTGCCGCTGTCGTCGGAATCTGGTCCCTAATTATGTCAGTGTTTCAGAGCTGCTGATGTGTTGATTTGGCTGACTCTCCTCCAGCTGACAAAAGAGACAAATGAGCTCCAGACTGAAACATTAAGATCTGCTAATGACCTTCTGCTCTGTCTGCCAATGTGAGCGCAGAGGGAACAAATATGGAGTTACACATCACCGTGGTCTAATAAGATCTTTTTAACTTCAGTGTTTCATGGAGGAGACATTTAAGTTTTTCTGCCCTTCAGCCAGAGGATATCAACAAATTCAGAGTTTACATTCAACATGAGACATACAGCTGTTCGTTGTTTTGTTTCTCTTACCATCCTTCCTCCTGTTTTTCTTACTTCCCCATTTTCTTCATCTTCGATTCGTTCCATCTGTCTTTCCTTTGTTATTTCTCACTTTCTTTCTACTTTTCTGCGTTATTACCTTTCTTTCTTCCTTCCTTTCTTTTTTGTTTTTCTTCCCTACTTTCTTTTATATATTATTTTATTTTATTTTAATTTTATTCATCCCAGAAGGATTTTTTTCACTCTGTTTTTCACACAGGTCCGAACACACACATGCACAAACAGGACCTATACATGCACAAAGTGGAGAGATGTCAGAGTGGGGATGCCCATGACAGGCGCTCCAAGCAGTTGGGGGGTTCGGTGCCTTGCTCAAGGGCACCTCAGCAGTGCCCAGGAGGTGAAATGGCACCTCTCCAGCTACCAGTCCACGCTCCATATTTTGGTCCGGCCAGGGACTTGAACAGGCAACCCTCCGGTTCCAAACCCAAGTCCCTATGGACTGAGCTACTACCGCCCTTTGTTTTTCTTTCTTCCTGTCTTTAGTTCCTACTTTCTTTCTCTTTCTTTTGTCCTTCATTCAAACTGGTCTGATTAGGAGAGACGGCATTCATCCCACTTTGGATGGAGCTGCTCTCATATCTAGAAACCTGGCCATGTTTATTAGCAATTCAAAACCCTGACAACCAAGAGTTGAGACCAGGAATCAGAGTTGCTGTCTTACATGCTTCTTTGAGCTTCTAATGCAGTTACCCACCCACAGAGTTAAACAAACGGTGTCTGTCCCCCAATCGCCTAAATGATCTAAATCTTAAGTTACACAAAGTGGAGTTGTGCATAAAAACCTAATAAAAATTAAAACCTCTTCTGTGACAGAAAGACAAAACAGGAGAATTAAATGTGGACTGTTAAATGTCAGGTCATAATCATATTGATTTACTCAGCCTCACTGAAACCTGGCTGTGTCAAGATGAATATGTCAGTCTAAATGAATCTACTCCTCCCAGTCACAATAATACCCACATTCCTTGAGCCAGTGGCCGAGGAGGGAGTTGCAGACATTCTTAATTCTAGTCTATTAATCAGCCCTAAACCTAAACTAGATTATAACTCCAAAACAAAAAAGTGAGTGCTGCCCTGGGTCAGAATAAAAGGAATAAAAAAAAAAAACCTACAGGTGCTCTTTGTGGACAAGGAAAAAACTGATGTATAACAAAGAAGACAGACTGTCCTATTTGTGACAAGTCTTCATCAGGATATGAATCATATCTTCATATCCTGATGAAGACTTGTATACGCATTGACATCACTGTTTTATTAAAGGATTTTTACACTACCCCAGAGTGCCTCGGACTCTTAGTTTGGACTACCTTTTCTTACATTTTGATACCTCTGTTTACGAATAGGACAGTCCTTCTTCTTTTTTATACATAGATTACAACTCCTTTGAAAGCCTTGTTCTTAGGCCCAATCCCATTTCTACCACTTAAATCTTCCACTTGGTATTGAGTGCCCTCATTTGCAAGATAACCCTTGATGAGGGAAGTGAGAAATATTAGGGTAGAGATCTTTCCTTAAGAAATGAGACACCACTTCATGCAAATCGGTGTGGCCAATGTGCAGGCATATGTCACACGTAGTAGCAACGCAAGATACCGTTAGTCATTCAGGTTTGAAAATGCCGGCTCCAGAGCTTGTGTTGTGGCGTGTGCTATGTTTATTCTTCTCCATCTGATGAATCAACGGAGAAGAAATGCTGAAAACAGTAGGTGCCTACGACGTCTTCTAGTTCTGAACGATTTTGTTCGGGTAAGTCGATTTGTTTAAATATTTTGACGCTGTGTTCAACCGAGTTGCTGATGAGTTTACGTTAGTCCAACCATCTGTTGTTTATATAGCTTACATCATACAGTAACAAATTTTCCAAAACTTGCTGATGTTGCTGACTTTGCAAGGTATTTCATCTTCCACCTCGTTGTAAGTGTGGGTCGGGGCTTCCTTGGAATCTAGGGAGGGTTTTAAGTGTTGGAAACCACTTCCACGACCTCATTGCTGTTTTGGGACACCACTAGCCTAAACGTGAACACATACAACCAAGTGCAAGTGGGTATTTCTAGGAGAAGTGTGGGTATTTGGACAGGCCCTTAGTCTTTTACATGCAACCTGGAAAACCTCACAGCCACTTTTATTTGTTATAGTGTACCGTGCTCCTGGCCCGTATTCTGAATTTGTATCTGAATTCTCACAGTTTTTATCCAGTTTAGTTCTTAAGTCAGACAAAGTAATTATTGTAGGTGATTTTAACATTCATGTTGATGTTGATAATGATGACTCCCTCGCTACTGGGTTTATCACATTAGACTCCATTGGTTTCAGTCAGGGTGTACATAAACCCACTCACTGTTTTAACCACATCCTCGATCTAGTTCTGACGTATGGGATTGAAATTGATAACCTAACAGTCTTTCTGCAGAATCCTTCCCTATCACATTATTTAATAACTTTTGACTGCTTTCTACTCGATTACATGCCACTCAGCAACAGTTACCATACTAGGTGTTTATGAGATGCTGTCGCAAAATTTAAGGAAATGATTTCATCGATGTTAAATTTAATAGTCCTTCTGTAACAGAGGTTTCCTGTACCGACTTTAAACTCTTCCGAATTGATCATCTTGTCGATAGCGCTGTAGGCTCACTGCAAACAACCCTCAACTCTGTAACACCTCTTAAAAAGAAGTTAACAAAGCAAAGAAAGTTTGCTCCTTGGTACAACTCTCAAACCCGAAAATTAAAGCAAATATCGCGAAAATTTGAAAGGAATTGGCGATCAACCAAACTGGAAGAATCTCGTTTAGTCTGGGAAGACAGTCTCAAAACGTATAAGAGGGCCCTCCGCAATGCCAGAGCAAACTATTACTCAGCATTAATAGAAGAAGAAAATAACCCCCCAACCCCAGGTTTCTTTTCAACACTGTAGCCAGGCTGACTGAGAGTCACAGCTCTATTGAGCCTTGTATTCCTTTAGCCCTTAGAAGTAATGATTTTATGAGCTTTTCCTACCGTGGATTCAGAGGTGTTAGCCAACTATAGATCAATTTCTAATCTTGAGAAAGTAGTCACAGAACAGCTGTGTGACTTTCTCCGTGATAATTTATTTGAGGAATTTCAGTCAGGATTTAGAGTGCATCATAGCACTGAGACAGCTCTAGTTAAAATTACAAATGATCCTCTTATTGTTTCAGGCAAAGGACTCATGTCTGTACTTGTTTTATTAGATCTCAGTGCGGCATTTGACACAATTGGCCATCAAATTCTGCTACAGAGACTGGATCACTTAATTGGTCTAAAAGGTTCTGCACAAAGCTGGTTTAAATCTTATTTACAGTGCATCCGGAAAGTATTCACAGCGCTTCACTTTTTCCACATTTTGTTATGTTTCAGCCTTATTCCAAAATGGATTATATTCATTTTTTTTCCTCAAAATTCTACACACAACACCCCATAATGACAACGTGAAAAAAGGTACAGATAATTCCTTTGACTTAATGCTTGGTTTGTGCTCTGACATGCACTGTCAACTGTGGGACCTTATATAGACAGGTGTGTGCCTTTCCAAATCATGTCCAATCAACTGAATTTACCACAGGTGGACTCCAGTTAAGCTGTAGAAACATCTCAAGGATGATCAGTGGAAACAGGATGCACCTGAGCTCAATTTTGAGCTTCATGGCAAAGGCTGTGAATACTTACGTACATGTGATTACTTAGTTTTTTTATTTTTAATAACTTTGCAAAAATCTAAAAAAAACTTTTATCACATTGTCATTATGGGGTGTTTAAGACTAGACTTAAGACTTCCTTTTTGATAAAGCTTATAGTTAGGGCTGACTCAGGCTTGCCTTGGACCAGCCCCTAGTTAGACTGACCTACGCCTAGTCTGCCGGGGGACCTCCTGTAATACACCTCCCCACACCGATCACTTTCTCTCCTCTCTCTCATCTTTGCCAACACTCATATCCTATTACTGCATCTCTACTGCATGTCACTAACTTGGCTTCTTCCCTGGAGCCTTTGTGCTCCACTGTCTCGCAGGTTAACTCATATCGCAGCGGTAACTGGATGGTGTGACGTGTGTGGTTGTGCTTCTGCCGTGGTCCTGCCTGATGCCTCCTACTGCTGCTTTTATTATTAGTCATTTTTCTACTGTCATTATACACATATGATTATTGTCACATACATATACTATCATATATCAACATATACCTACAACATACCATACCACAATAGCCGTAATTATTATTATAATATTATTGCTTAAATTAATGTTGTAAGCTATTATCATTACCGTCTGTCCTGCATCTCTCTCTGTATCTCTCTCTCTTTATGTATCATTTTGTCAACGGATTACTGTTAATTTATTATGTTGATCTGTTCTATACAACATCTATTGCGAGTCTGTCCGTCCTGGAAGAGGGATCCCTCCTCAATTGCTCTTCCTAAGGTTTCTACCATCCCCCCCAACCCCCCCCCCCCCCCATCTTCTTTCTTACCCCCTTCTCACATCCCTCCTTTTCCTTCTATTTCTTTCTTTTCTATCTTCCTTTAGTTTTCCCTTCTCTTCTTGGTCTCTGCTCTCCTACTTTCAGCCTCTTTACCTCTTCCTTTTTTGTTTCTTCCAAGTTTCCTTGTTTTTTGCCTTCTGTAATTTTACTGTTATTCTTCCTTTTGACCTTTTTTCCTGACTTCCTCCCATTGTTTCCCTTCCTCTTATGTCCCATCATTATTTCTCTTTCCCTTCTTTCATGTTCCCATCTTTTGTTTCCTTCTTACATTTGTCCTCCCATCTTTATTCCCTTCTTTTGAAACCAAAGTACTTTGACAGCTGATACCTGAGTACTTTTATCTGCTGATCCTTCATTCTACTTCAGTAAAAATGTGAATGCAGTACTTTAACATCTGTTATCAGTACTGTGATGTACTGATACTTTAACTTCAGTCATCAATGTGAGTTTTTCTTCAGCGAGTGGCCAGAGAAAGCTGAGCCGTCTCGTTTGCAGTGAAAGGCGGTCTTTGTTGTTCCGCTCTCAGTGTTACATTCCATAAAGTAAAAGCTCAAACACACAAGGAACATGAAAAAGTCTTAATGACATTCCTGTGTGTGCTTGAGACCTCAGCTGGCCAAGTGAGCAAGCAGCACAGCAGCAGAGGGGGAGAGAAAACGTTGTGTCTGAACTTGCTGAGTTTGTGAAGGGTTTTCAGGAATTAGTAGCCTGAAGCGTTTTACTAGAACTATTGGAGCAAATTAAAAATATTTTCTGGAGGTGCAGCAAAGCATTTTATGGCATCTGAAGGAGGATTCTCTTTTAATGAAAAGCAACTGATGCTGATATTTGAAGCACACTGGGTGCGGCCTTGAGTCACTGAAATGACTTTTAGAGGCTAAATTTTTCTGGTTTTACTATTGTAGATTCATTCCTCAAAAGCTGCGGTAGCCTATATAGACGGAGAAAAGCTGATATCAAAGGATATGAACTATAATTTCTGTGACTCAAGTAGTTTATGTTTAGTTTAGTTAGTTTATTTTACTTTATTAATCCCCCTGAGGGTAAATTCAATGTTTTTACTCTTGCTTGTCAATTACACACAAGTCCGAAAGACACACACATGCACAAACAGGACCTATACATGGACAAAGTGGAGAGATGTCAGAGTGAGGGGGCTGCCCTTGGTGAGGTGCCCCAAGCGGTTGGGGGGTTCGGTGCCTTGCTCAAGGGCACCTCGGCAGTGCCCAGGAGGTGAACTGGCTCTCTTTCACAGTAGTTAGATAATTAATCAACTTCATATCTCAGCAGACACACAGCTACAGAGAGAGTAGATGCTACTTTAATGTCTTTGTGATAGTAAGTCTGAAACAGGATGCAGTGCATGGATGGAAGGGTTACATGGAAAATATTTTAATTCAATAATCACTAATAAGTTAGATAAAGTTTAAGAAAATTTGGCAGAATAATTAAATCTTTCCTAATATCCTTCTGTGGTGGTCCAGAGGTAGTGTCTGATGTTTCTGCCTCTGCTGCCACATTGATGATGTTCGTCTATTTCAAACAGCTTAAGTATTTCTGACAGCTTTTGTTTTTTCTCTTATCTTTTATGGTTCTTGGAAGTGTGTCTTGCCGCAACTTGGCTACAAGTGAAGCAAATAATGAAATGTCATGTTGTGTGACATGACATGTTTAACATGTCATGCTAATATTAGCACACTACATTGTTATTAAAGTAACGCCACTGAATTTCGGTTTCACGTGGGAAATAAACAATGGCCTCCCAGGTGAAAGTCCGGAGTCTGCTTGACTCATCCACCTCCATTCTGCTGGCGCAAAGGTGCTTCTGTGCATCAGAGCCAAAGTCCATTGACAAAGCAGCAATTTTTGAGACAGAGTGAGACTGGACTGGAAACACTGCACTCATGCTGCCATTACACTTACACTAAAAAGCTGCTGAAGAGTCTTTGAGCAACACACTGACTGAACTCCAATCATCTATAGAGCTGCTGTTCTGTAGCCAACCCCAACCTGTGAACTTTATGACACAAACTCAGGGCAAAAGAACAAGAAGTTTCAATAATGAGAAAATTATCAGCAGTTCTTTAACAGGCGTCAGCAAGTGATTTATCACTGGTGACAGGAGGTCAGAGGTCAAGTGCAGTAACGTACAGTGTGCCCACAAGCCTGCAGTGTAGATCAACACTCCAGCAGTGTTCCTGTTGTGCAGAGCCGCTGCAGAGCTCCAAGAACAATAGTGTGATTTTTACAAGCTGTGGGATGGATGAGGTGTGGGCTGAATGGCTTGTATTCACCGCTGCATGACTGCACACACATACATACACACAGTGTGGGTGGACCAGTTGACCTCAGGGTCGGTTCACTGGAAGTGTAGGCTGATCACACAGCTGGTGAGTCCAAAGCTACATATCACTGTTTCCCTGCTAATGTACACATACACATATAAATACATACCCTCTTCCACTAAACACACATAAACTCTTGTTATCCTTCATAACTAGCCAACAAGCAGGTGACTGCTGTTTTATAGCTGTGGACTCACTGAAGCACTGAACACTGAACAAGGCCAGTTAGTGGGCGACCGCACTGTCAGCAGCTCACACAGGCTTCAGTCTGTTTCATTGTGTTGGAACATGAAGGTGGAGCACAGGGGCGATTGCACTGAGACAACAAAGGAGGCTGAACTAACCCCTAAAATATCATAGAAGAAATGGTCAAATATGCACTATTGAATTTATATCAAAATAAGAATTTACATTGCATCAAACGTGCGCTAGGATGCTTTTAACATCATGATTATGATGTTCAAACGTCAGCTGTTTATCACCAGTTTTCAAAAGCAACCTCTCTGTCATACAAAACCCAAAACCAGTGAAGTTGGCACGTTGTGTAAACCGTAAATAAAAACAGAATACAATGATTTGCAAATCCTTTTCAACCTATATTCAATTGAATACACTGCAAAGACAAGTTACTTAATGTTCGAACAGGTAAACTTTGTAATTTTTTGCAAATATTAGCTCATTTGGAATTTGATGCCTGCAACATGTTTCAAAAAAGCTGGCACAAGTGGCAAAAAAGACTGAGAAAGTTGAGGAATGCTCATCAAACACTTATTTGGAACATCCCACAGGTGAACGGGCTAATTGGGAACAGGTGGGTACCATGATTGGGTATAAAAGCAGCTTCCCTGAAATGCTCAGTCATTCACAAACAAGGATGGGGCGAGGGTCACCACTTAGTGAACAAATGCGTGAGCTGATTGTCGAACAGTTTAAGAACAACATTCCTCAACGAGCTATTGCAAGAAATTTAGGGATTTCATCATCTACGGTCCGTAATATCGTCAAAAGGTTCAGAGAATCTGGAGAAATCACTGCACGTAAGCGACAAGGCCGAAAACCAACATTGAATGCCCGTGACCTTCGATCCCTCAGGCGGTACTGCATCAAAAACCGACATCAGTGTGTAAAGGACATCACCACATGGGCTCAGGAACACTTCAGAAAACCACTGTCAGTAACTACAGTTCGTCGCTACATCTGCAAGTGCAAGTTAAAACTCTACAATGCAAAGCGAAAGCCATTCATCAACAGCACCCAGAAACGCCGCCGGCTTCGCTGGGCCCGAGCTCATCTAAGATGGACTGATGCAAAGTGGAAAAGTGTTCTGTGGTCTGACGAGTCCACATTTCAAATTGTTTTTGGAAACTGTGGACGTCGTGTCCTCCGGACCAAAGAGGAAAAGAACCATCCGGACTGTTATAGGCGCAAAGTTCAAAAGCCAGCATCTGTGATGGTATGGGGGTGTATTAGTGCCCAAGGCATGGGCAACTTACACATATGTGAAGGCACCATTAATGCTGAAAGGTACATACAGGTTTTGGAGCAACATATGTTGCCATCCAAGCAACGTCTTTTTCATGGACGCCCCTGCTTATTTCAGCAAGACAATGCCAAGCCACATTCTGCACGTGTTACAACAGCATGGCTCCATGGCTCCATAGTAAAAGAGTGCGGGTACTAGACTGGCCTGCCTGTAGTCCAGACCTGTCTCCCATTGAAAATGTGTGGCGCATTATGAAGCGTAAAATACGACAACGGAGACCCCGGACTGTTGAACAACTTAAGCTGTACATCAAGCAAGAATGGGAAAGAGTTCCACCTGAAAAGCTTCAAAAATTGGTCTCCTCAGTTCCCAAACGTTTACTGAGTGTCGTTAAAAGGAAAGGCAATGTAACACAGTGGTAAAAAGGCCCCTGTGCCAACTTTTTTGCAATGTGTTGCTGCCTTTAAATTCTAAGTTAATGATTATTTGCAAAAAAAAAAAAAAAGTTTCTCAGTTTGAACATTAAACATCTTGTCTTTGCAGTGTATTCAATTGAATATAGGTTGAAAAGGATTTGCAAATCATTGTATTCTGTTTTTATCTACGATTTACATAACGTGCCAACTTCACTGGTTTTGGGTTTTGTACATTCTCATGTCAGCAGGGTGGACACGGAGTCTCCAAGCATTCCTATGAGACAGCCCTGAGCAGGTTTTTTCAAAGTGAGACGGTCATTGGATAAATGAGACAAAATCGTCACTTCCAGGGAGGCTCAGCTTCTCTGGGACCTAATGGAGCCGTAGGTGGGAGCGAACGCTCGGTGTATGCATGATGATTGGAGGAGATGCGATTGACAGCACTTTGGAAATACACACCGGCATTGTTGCATTTCGAGCTCAGTCCCATGCGGATATTTGCGAGTGGAGTCTTCTGACAGAGTGCTGTCTGGAGTTCCTTATTTCCATAAGCCATATAGCTCATTTTCACTGTTTGTACAGTACACACATAACACACACTGTAAATAAAGACATAAATGTTACGTTATTGAGTTTGTACCCTGTTTAGTGTCGTTAGTTAGTTTATTTGTTTGTTGAATCACAAAGCTGTAGTTGTGTTGTATGTGTGCAGTTGGTATGACAGGGTCACAGACCATTTTCTGCAAAAGGAGCGGAGGGCAGAATTCATACATAAATAAATGTGTGTTTCAGAAATTTGTTACGTTTGTTACCTGTGCCAGTGTTAAGGTGCTGCTCCTTTCAGGGAAACTTATTTTGAGAGAAAATCAGTTCAGTTGTTTAAACCCATCTGAAAATGTTTGAGGTGTGTTTTGCTGTGGTTCTATGGCATGAGTGTTGTTGAAAAATGGCTTCAATTAAATGTTGCTTTTATAAGTTACTGCCTCGCTTCAATATGACAAAATTTATGATGTACAGAGGGGGTCATCCCTATGTTTCCAGGGTTCTATGTTTCCTGGGTTCTATGTTCCCCACTTAACCCTGCAAAAAAGGTTCTATGTTCCCCGCTTACACAAAAAGGGTTCTATGTATCCCGCTTGGTTGAACGGGCAACATAGAACCCGGGAAACACAGAACCAACCTTGCACATTGCACACTCGAACGTTAGCTAACGTTAATGCCCCTGCTATGGCGCTGTTGGCTCAAGCTCCATCTCCATCGTTAGCAACACCAGCAGCCTTAGCCCATCGACCAACGCCGCGGCCAAACAGGTCGGTTATTTTGGAGCACTTTGCTGCCTCTTCTTGTAAAGATTTTAAAAATTTTATTTGAGTATTTTCCGCGCCACCCTTTCTTTTTTACTGGCTTTATCCATGTTTTCTGTCTTTTTCCTGTCTCAGTAGCTAGCACTAACGGTCAAACTAGCTTGGTCTGCCATGAGTAATGACTGATGACTGCGGCTGAGCCAATCAGATTTCAAGAAAAACGAGGGCCTCTTTTGTATTGGAAGAGGCCGCTCTTCCTCAAGCACCAAAACATAAGACTGACACCTACTTTCCCTCTGAACATCTCACAGCAAACAAACATCATGGGAGGGACGTGCATTGCAGTAGGCCTACTGACAGCTAGTAACTAGCTTAACATTCATTCACTAGTCATTTTTTTTCTTTCTTTCTTTGACCACTGGGCTGGCCCCACCGGCCCATCGGGATTCTTCCCGAACGTTCCTGATGGCCAATCTGCCATTGCCTGCACACAAGGATACAATACATTTGTTATGATGTAGCTGATACATTGAAGCTTTAAGTTTCAACAACTTTGTGGTTAATGTGTGGTTATGTTTAGGCACAAAACCACTTGGTTATGGTTGGGAAAAGATCATGTTTGGCCTAAAATACCCATCATCAATCTATAACTAACTTTAACGTTTCACTTTCAATTTACACAACAGAACCAATGAAGTTTAACTTTGGTAGTTTTCTTATTTGCCAGCAGATGAAGTGGAAACATTCATCACTTTGGACAGGAGTTGCTGCCAAATAAACAATAAAAGACCTACAAACACTAAGCTCCTTCCATGTGATTAGAAAGTTAAACAGAATTCATGACAATCAACATTTATGCCTTGTGAGGGAAATTCTCCTCTCTGAAGAAATGACGGATTCGATGTGAGGACTCAAGTCTCTGATGTGTGCAGCATGGAGAGAAGACCCAAATGTTCTCTGACAACCTTCAGAATGTACAGACTTTTATACCAAATTGAAGCTCTGACCCCAGGTTGCACTCACCAGCTACATTCTTAAAGGAGAGTGTTCCCCATAAAACAGGTTTATCAATACAGGAAACTTCCCCCTACCAAATGTAAGATCATGACCTCAAAATGTAGAGAGCTGCCCCCCAATAAAGTTTCCTGGATAATTCCCACAGCCTACAGCAGCTTATTATTTTGTAATTCATTTTCTGATGGTGAATATTGCACCTTTAAAGCTGCCTCTGCTGCAGGCTCCAAACCATTTAGTGGCAACAGAGTTAACAATCACTGTGTTGCTCAACCAACAGACTCCTGGTTAAAGCATGACACTGGGCCCTGACACCGTCACAGTGAAGAGCTCTGAGAGGCACTGTGGTTGAACAGAAACAGCATAATACTGAGACGCAGAGTGTCAGGACGCTTATCTTGTCCCTGAAGGTACAAACTCCTCACACTGTGCAAAATGGTAAAAAAAATCCAATAAAAACCAAACTGTCTAGTGCCAACAAACCTGCAGTCAAACACACACACAGATATTTATCAGCTGCCATTTCTCCCTGCAGGGTTCATATTTAGAGTTAAAAAAAAGCATAATAACAGTGATTAAAGAAGCATGTTTGAAGGCTGTTTCTCTGGCAGTGAAAATAGAAATAAAATACAGCTGCAGAATCAAAATGTTAGTAGATTTATATTCACAGAAGTAGTGCATGCAAAGTTATGAGCCCAGTGATGTTGTTTCAGAAGTTTATCTACCAAGATAAAATGCCAATAAGATATTAACTCATTGATCAAACTCAAAATTAACCATCTCTGAACACTGAGGTGGTTTTGCATAACTCACAGTCAATTAAAAACTGCTGACAGTTTTCAGAACTTTCTTTCCTCCAGTCAGCAGCTGGATTCAGTTCATTCATTTCTATGAAAAGCAAGATGCAGAATTTTCTACTGATTTCTTCAGTCAATTGTCTTCTTAATTGTCACATTTATTGTTGTGATGTAGCTGTGAGCTGTGACTGTTTTGGAAACTGTACTTTCTTGTGAAAAGGCTGCTGAAGGTCCTGCTTCCCAATATTAGCAGTTTTTTTGTGTTCAGTGTCCAGTGTGTAGGACTTAGAGGGATATATGAGCAGAAACTGAAAATAATAATTATTTTTTTGTGTATAATCAAATGAAAATAAGAATCGTTGTGTTTTTGTTACCGTAGAGTGAGCCGCTTATGTGTACATAGGGAGCGGGTCCTTGTCTACAGAGATTGCCATGTTGCACCGCCATGTCTCTACAGTAACCCAGAATGGACAAACCAAACACTGGCTCCAGACAGGTACATTCACATTTTTGTGTTGGCCACCCGTAGCTAGAAGTCCTTCCACGACAAGAGCATCGAAAAGAAACATTTTTC
The DNA here is from genome assembly GCF_041903045.1 of Epinephelus lanceolatus. Taxonomy (NCBI): domain Eukaryota; kingdom Metazoa; phylum Chordata; class Actinopteri; order Perciformes; family Serranidae; genus Epinephelus; species Epinephelus lanceolatus. The sequence continues at coordinate 5,245,635 of NC_135753.1, read as the reverse complement.
AACATGAAAGTGCTTTTTCAGTTTTTTTCCGCAGTTTAAATCAGGTGGTCTGTTTGTTTTGCAGAAGAGGAGACCTCTCTGGATAATTCGACTCCCAGTTAAAACCTCCTGAAGCTCTATTACTATAAGGTCATGCATGAGGATGTCGGTGCACACAGATGCAGCAGCTTCTCCAGGTCCTGTTAACAGTGCTAGTTTTTGAGTTAATGTTAGTTGTGATTGTACACATCTGACATACAATCATGAGACCCTTTACACATCCGGCTGGGAATAAAACACAACTATAGACAGAGCTAGCAAAAGACCTGCAGAGTGTAGGATTACTGCAAGGCCCTGTTACCACCACCCTCGAGCCTGTCACAGCAGCCTGGGGGAGGAGGTGCTGTAAGCTGTGTGCAAGGAGGGGGAAGCGGGGCAAGTGGTCAAGGATCCTAGCTAGGCTAAAGGCTAACCCCAGCCGACCAGCGCTCTCATCAGTCTTGCTAGTGTTGGGAATAGAATGATTTTATGTGTTTTACTATAAGTTGTGTTTCACTAGGCCTATATACGTTTTAGATGTGTGAACAATGAGAATACTGAGATGATTTCAGCTGATCTGAATGTGTTTGTTTTGCAGAAGTGGAGAAGTACAGGAG